>NC_066619.1:150783173-151083173 GCF_025201925.1 Gopherus flavomarginatus
CCACAGGGCAGTGGTTCTCAACCTTACCAGACTACTATACCCGTTCCTGGGGTCTGATTTGTCTTAGGTATCCCAAGTTTCACCTCACTTAAAAACCACTTGCTTACAAAATCAAACTTAAATACAGAAGTGTCTCAGCATGCTATTACTGAAAAATTGCTCACTCTCTTATTTTTACTAGAATTATAAAATAAATCAATTAGAATATAAATAAATATTGTGCTTACATTTCAGTATGATATTTATGATATAATGGTATATAGAGCAGTATAAATAAGTAATTGTATGAAATTTTAGTTTGTACTGACTTGGCTAGTGCTTTTTATGTAGCCTGTTGTAAAATTAGGCAAATTGACAAGACCTCTGCACATACATGTAGACCTAGTTGAGAACCACTGCCAGAGGGGAGCTGATAAATCTCTGTTGTTGAAGGTACCAGGTCAGACCTATGCAAGAAGTCACATTGCCAATACTGCATGTTAGCTGCCAATTCTTACTTGTAGTGTGGCCAAGGAATAAACTTCACACACCAGTAAGTCCAGGTAATGGGTATTTTTATCCTCAAGTGTGAATCCATGGGCTCCAGCCTGATGCTTCCCCCCAGAATTGGAAAGTGCCATTATCCATAAGCCCATGCTCAGGGCCCAATTATCTCCACCTGAAAACTGGAGTTACTGAGACTACCCTCAAATGCCCAGCACGGGATTCAAGGTGGTGATCAAAGGCTAAGGATGGGAGCTCTTAGGTGTGTCTGGCACCAAGAAAGGACTCAACATCACAGCAACAGCACCAATGACACTGGTTAATCCCAGACTCTGATGCTCATTCCATGGTGAAGCCACCCCAGAAAGTCTTTCTTGGCTTGGTACAGGGAGCTAGTTGTAGCATATTGTTCAGTGTGACCTCCGGGATTGTTTATAGGCAAAGTAAATGCTGATCTATGGTAAATTGAAGCCCAATCTGAGAAGCTAGATCAATGAGAAACCTCAGTACAGACCTTCACCTATATCCATTGGGGAGTAGCTCTTTGCAGAGCTTGATCCTAAGCACCTGCCTCTGCTGACTCATGTGAATCTGGGGATTTTAGAGCCATTGAAGTGTAGTAGAACCCTCAGAGCTGGAATCTTGGCACATGGTCCTTCAGAAGCAAATGGGCATGATCCTTGGCACTTCACTTGTCAACCACAATACTGCTGAAGTCAGACAAAACTACTTTGACAGAGGTCTCTGCTGTTGGTGGTGCTTGACACCCAGAACCAAATTTGGATTGATTCAGTTGAATCAGGGACCCTGGTGTTTCTAATGCCAGTGGCAAAACCACTTTAGCAGGTGGTTCTCCAGAGGTAATTGCAGGTCTCAACTCAGCACTGAACTCCACTGATACGGACAGGAACAGTAACCATGGGACCGTTTATGCTAAAAGAAAAGCAGAAAGTGGATGGTGCAAAGTCTTCAGGTCAACGCAGACATATCTGGAGACCTCTGAGCCATTTATGTTGCACGCATCAGTGTTTCCAAAATGACGTTACCTGACTTCTTGGTATTATCATTGAGCCTAGGAGCTCTAGTCACGGATTGTACAGTACCTAACCTATGCCCCACAGCTCATATGGTTGATCAAGTGGATCTGGGAACACTGATGAACTTCTATTAGGCACAGAAGTAGTTCAACTGTTGGCAGTATGGGATCCTCAACTGATTGCACGGATCTGGGGATCTCAGTGCCTCTTATGGTGGGCACAAAACCACTTCGGTAAGCAGTTCTCCAGATTCAACGGTGACAAGTATCCAGCACCAAACTATAATGACCCAAAATCACAGTAATGAATAGATCACCAGAGTCTGTTTGCTGGATCAATGGCACCAGATTTGCTTTACCATCTAATGACCTTGGGGGCAATTACATGAGGCACTTGTGGTAAAAATGGAGAACTTCCAGACTATCAGCTTTAGTCGGTTAGACATGAAATGCCTCCTCGATCTGGGGGTGTGAGATGGCTCATACTTTCATGGGTCCAGACAATGCCCAGGCCATATGGGCCTCTTAAGAAAAGCTGACTGACCTGACTACAAATACAAATAGCCCTTAAAGGACAGAAGAAATAAACGGGTGAAGCAGTATTAAGCAGGATCTGAGCTCACTGTGCCTTAGAAGAAACTGAAGGGCAGGTGAGATCACTCCCCCCTTTTATATCCTCTGAACCTTCAGTGAAGGAGGGATGAGTGGCTCCAAGAGAATTGCTCACTAGATGGTTCTAGAAGCTCATGGTGTAAGCACCTTGATTCCACAAATGCAGGTGACACTTGGAAAACTACTGTTACTTTATGATCTGCAAGCACAAGAACATCCTTTGACTGATTCATCTTTTAAACTGTCAAACACCAGTATCTATGGCACCACCTCATACTACATGGTTGCCAAGAATGCTCAACTTCTAATTAGGGCCAGCTCTAACTTTTTTGCAGCCCCAAGCAAAAAAAACCAAAAATGCGTCACCCTGCCGAACCAAAAAAACAACGCCGCTTCCCTGCCGAACCAAAACCGACACACACACCCCGGAGCACCGCCTCACCAAAACAAAAAGAAAAATCAACCTCCCTACCCTCCCAAGTGCCGCCCCACCGAACCAAAATCCCCCCCCCCACACCCAAAAAACCTGAGTGCCGCCCCGCTGAACCAAAATTGGCCACCCCTTATAAGGTGCCGCCCCAAGCACCTGCTTGGTCAGTTGGTGCCTGGAGCCAGCCCTGCTTCTAATGACTCCACCGGGAGAGAAGGGAGCTGCTCAACATCCTGAAGGAGGTGGCCCTCCATTGATTAACATGCTTGTACTGTGTTGACAATCATCCCATTAAGAGTGTTCTATTAGCCAAAAAGTACACACATTAACCTCTTCACCAAGTAGGCTCTATGTTTTTAGACAAACAGAAACCTAGAAATAGATAAATACTTTACAACCCAAACACCTTTTGTGTTGAGTTTGAGTAGCTGTATCACATTCTGAAACCACAGTTATAGATAATCATTTCACAAATGCAGATCACAACCGTTTTAGACTACCTATCTGTTTTGGTTTACAATTGCAAGTTTATTTGTTCAAATACACCAGATAAGATGCAAGCACTTCCATGACAAATATACAGAAAAAAAAGATAGGATCAACACAGAATGGTATGTTAACTAAAAAAGGGAAAGCTCTTTAAATGTTATGACAACATACTCCCAACAGGAACTATTTCCATTCTCCAGTTAAGTTAATCATACATGTCAATAAAACAAAGGGTGGTGGGTTGAGCGAGAAGTTAGTTGTGTATTGTCCTTAAAAACAAACTCCAAACTCTAATTAATGCCAGTTAAACACTACAACTAAATTTACAAATAAGCATAAAAGGAGTTGAAAGTGTTAGAATTACCTTTTCTCTTTGAACAGTCCAGAAGAAAACAATTACTACAAATACAGCAGGCAAACTGACTGTTGGACTGATTGTTATAAGATATATAGTGTTGTACTGAATTCAGTCTCAAATTGTGCTAAATGCTCATCCTCAGTATGGCACATTTTGGTCCATGATGGCGGTTTTAGGCAGAGACAGATCCCAATTTCTTAGAGAAATGTGTAAATTATTGTTGCTTTTTTAAAATGCCAAGTGTACTTCCTCCTACAAAGGGCGGTGTGAGGAGATGTTTATAGAAAGTAGTCTGGAGTACGACGGGTAACATGAGGCTCTCCACGACGAGGTGCAGGATCAAATTGAAGGCTGCAGAAAGAAGAACAAATTATTTTTTTGCTGCTACAATTAACTTTTAGTGAATTTTTAAATACAAATACAAAACATTTTCCCCACTGCTAGGCTATAACTTATCCCAACATCTCCACCCAATGTACCATATATGCAAGTCTAGAAGAAAATCCAAATTTTATCATTTTATGGGAGGCACACACTTATCAACTGGCATAGGTGATTACATGAAATAAAGATCATCATTGACTACAGTTTGTTGACGCCCATCTCTAGTCTCACTAAAGGCCCTCTGAGCAGAATTCTCCATCTATTTTCTTATCATAAGCAATCCATTTCTCATTACACAACCTAATGTCAGCAAAACAATGCACCTGCTTTACCTCCTGGATGTAGTAAGGTTCAAAAATACTAGGGCTTAGCTAAATATGCTTCGGAGTAATATTTCACTGCTCTGCAGCTAAGCATCAAAATAAAGAGCTGCACCACTAAGACGTAATTAGCAATTCATGTGTTGTGTAACAACTGCACAAATATGCAGGTTAACATTAAATAATATGTCAAGTTCAGTGTAACATTTTTAAATACTTTTATCCATCATGACTCTCCTGCTCTCCTCTCCCCCTCAGAAAAGATGTCCAAAAAAGAAGGGGTGGTGGTGGTGGTGAATTTAGACGCCTACCTCACTGCCTTTGAGAAGGCTTCAAATTTGACCCAGGTTGATCCTGTGGACCGGCTCCATTGTCTTACGCCCTTACTTGGTCCCAAAGCGATAGAGACTTATAGCCAGATGGATGAGTTGATACTGGAGATTATGAATAGTTCAAAAAGTCTAGACTGCTTAAGTTTGAATTGACACCTGAGGCTCATAAGAAAATGGTTTGGTGTGTGCAAATAAACAAGAGGTGACATACATGGAAGCTGCACTGAAGGGAGAATCTCTCCACAAATGGGGTAAAAGTACAGACATCACTATACTGGAAGGTTTATATGACCTGGTTGGGTTAGAGCAACTCTGAGGTATGTCCCTGTAACAGGGTGCTGGCTTAAGAGGCACTGAACCAGCCCGTTAGCTCAGAACCTGCTAGCATAGCTCCCATCAAGGGGAACTGGCTGGAGCTGGCAGGCTGTGGCTCATTAAAGGAGCCTGAGAGCAATCACCTGTGAGCCTGCTGAGAGGAAGGCCTATTAAGCTAGCAGGAAGGAAGTAGGAGGAGAGGAACAGGAAAGTGAGGGCCTGTTGCTCCCAGCTGCTGTCAGAGCAAGCTGTTCCCTAAGTGTGAGTGTAGTCCGAGCACCAGCACTGGGAGAGAGCTCTCCCAGCGCTGCACGTAAACCACATCCCTTACGGGTATAGCTTGCAGCGCTGGAAGCCGCGCTCCCAGCGCTGCAGCACTGATTACACTGAGGCTTTACAGCGCTGTATCTTGCAGCGCTCAGGGGGGTGTTTTTTCACACCCCTGAGCGCGAAAGTTGCAGCGCTGTAAAGTGCCAGTGTAGCCATGGCCTTGTGTACATTGACAGATGAAAGTAGGCACCTCGTAAATCAAGAGTAGCAGACCAGTTTCCATGGTCCAGAGAGGGAATGAGGGATGCTGGGTGACCATGTGGAACTTTATCTTTTTGAGATAGTTGTTGGTAGAGTGTTATGCTGTGGATGTGGAAGGATTTCTTTCTGGTTCCAGACTGGATGAAACCTGCCTAGGCACTGGTGTCCATAAGCAGAGGAGTGCTTAGACTTAGGCCACACACACACACCACTCTTAATCCCATGCCTAGCAGAGTTGGGTGCAGAGGATTGCCCCCTTTCAGCACTCTGCTTCTTATGCCTCTTCTTCGACACTGGGGACAGTGAATGGTGCCAGGACTCAGGCATGGTAAGAAGCACACTACTTAGTGATGCTGAGGCACCTGGCTCAGATGGATGTCTCAAGGTCTCCATCAGTAGAAACTTTAGCTTGGATTCAAGATCTTAAAATCCCTGCAGATTTGGCAATGCTCTGCAATACAAACTTCCCCAAGCGCGGGTTGCTCATGGGCATAGCCTTATTGCAGGAAATTCAGGACTTGAAGCCTGGTGACAAAGGCATCCCTTGGCACCGGGAATTGAATGAGACCCTCATATGGGATAAAACTTAATCAACTAAACTCTAATAATCTTTTTGTCACTAAACTATTTGGGGTAAAGTTAGAGAACACAGTCCACTAAATTCTTGCAAAAGCAAGGAAAGCAGTTAAAGCAACCGTCTCAGCTGGTACCACTGAGGGGAAAATTTTCTGCTGACTGTGCATGGGGTATGCGCACACCAAGAGTGGAATGCGCATGTGCAATCACTCGAAGAAGGAAGCTGTGTGGAATTCTTCCTAGTCTTCTCTGAAAGTCACAGCATTCCCATTGTTGTCAGCCGTAGCTGTGTAGAACCACGGGGTCCTCTTGGTGCTTACAAACTCCCAAGCCTCTAGTTTCCACTCTCTGGTTCCTTGGTTAACCAATTCTTCTCTTTCACACTCCCTCCAAGCACAATAACTGCAGCTACACTCACTGAAACTCCCGTTTGCCACTCTTGTTCACCTGCCTTCTCTCTTTCAAATCAACCTCACAAACTGTAAACAAAATTAATCCCCAAAGTACAGAAGGGAAACAAAATACAAAAAAAACCCCAACATGGGCAGCACCAAGGACATTGCACAATCTCAGCTTTCTGCAACTTTGGCAGTTAGAAGGAACTGAACGGTGGCTTGGGTCTTCCCCTACTCCTGTTTTTATATCACTGGAACCTCCAGGGGTGGAAGGGATAAGTAATCCTAATGGACACAGCTTTCCAAAAGGTTCCAGAAGCTTATGGCAGAGGTGCAGGGATTCCACAAGTGAGAACATACTGAGGCCACTTGAAGATCAGATGTTAAGATTTCAAAATGAAGCCCTAGGGTATGTAAAACTGATTTTTCTTCTTTTATTATTGATATTTTTCTATTCATCTTACATATATGTTGCTTTTGTAGTCTCTACAGATAGGGATATGAAGGCCAAGTACTCAGACTCTCTGATAGTGGGACTTTCTGAAGGGATCTCCTGTCACTAAGGAAAGGCTGGAGCAATCCTTAGGGAGACTCACTGCCATGTTTCTCAAAGGTCAATACCAACTAAAACTACCCTTGTAATCCCCTTCATCAACTTAGCATCACATGAGAGAATCTTTCAAAACTTCTATTTCCATTTCTGCATCACACTCTTGATTCATTATAGACTCATAGACTTTAAGGTCAGAAGGGACCATTATGATCATCTAGTCCAACCTCCTGCACAACGCAGGCCACAGAATCTCACCCACCCACTCCTATAACAAACCCCTAACCTACGTCTGAGTTACTGAAGTCCTCAAATCATGGTTTGAAGACCTCAAGGTGCTGATAATCCTCCAGCAAGTGACCCGTGCCCCACGCTGCAGAGGAAGGCAAAAAACCTCCAGGGCCTCTGCCAATCTGCCCTGGAGGAAAATTCCTTCCCGACCCCAAATATGGTGATCAGTTAAACCCTGAGCATGTGAGAGTAGCACTATTAGTTCCAAGATCTGCATCTCTACCCTTCCGAAAGAAAAGAGACACTTGAAACATCCAACTAAGTGGGTATTCACCCATGAAAGCTCATGCTCCAATACGTTTGTTAGTCTATAAGGTGCCACAGAACTCTTTGCCGCTTTTACAGATCCAGACTAACACGGCTACCCCTCTGATATTTGAAACAAGGTAAGTTACTCACAAGGAATATTTTAAAGTGTCATCTAGTTCCATGATAGCAGCCTGGTTCCCACAACGATAACAGTAATTGGGTGCACTGAAAATGGTAACCACATTTCGATCATGACACCAGTTGTAACCCTGTAATGTAAAACAATTCAATTCTCAGTTAAAAACCTTAGTACAGATCATAAGAGTGGCTATGGTTGGTCAGACCAAAGGTCCATCTAGCCTAGTGTCCTGTCTTCTGACAGTGGCCAATGCCAGGTGCCCAACAGGGAATGAACATAACAGGTAAATCATCAAGTGATCCATCCCCTGTCAGCCATTCCCAGCTTCTGGCAAACAGAGGCTAGGGACATCATCCTTGCCAATAGCCATTGATGGAGCTATCCTCCATGAATTAATCTAGTTCTTTTTTGAACCCTGTTATAGACTTGGCCTTTCACAACATCCTCTGGCAAAGAGTTCCAGAGGTTGACTGTGCATTGTGTGAAAAAATATTTCCTTTTGTTTGTTTTAAATATGTTGCCTATTAATTTCATTTGGTGACCCCTAGATCGTGTGTTATAAGAAGGAGTAAACAACACTTCCTTATTTACTATCTCCACATCAGTCATAATTTTATAGACTTCAACCATATGCCCCCTTAATTGGATCTTTTCTGCTGAAAAGTCCCAGTCTTATTAATCTCTCCTCATACAGAAGCTGTTCCATAACTTTAATCATTTTTGCTGCCCTTTTCTGAACCTTGTCCAATTCCAAAATATCTTTTTTGAGATGGAATGACTACATCTGCACGCAGTATTCAAGGTATGGGCGTACCATGGACTTATATAGAGGCAATATAATATTTTTGGTCTTATTATCAATCCCTTTCTTAATGATTCCCAACATTCTGTTTCCTTTTATGATGACCACTGCACATTGAGTGAATGTTTTCAGAGAACTATCCACAAGGACTCCAAGATCTCTTTCTTGAGTGGTAACAGAGAATTTAGACCCATCATTTTATATGAATAGCTGGGATTAGGTTTTCCAGTGTGCATTACTTTGCATTTATCAACACTGAATTTCATCTGCCATTTTGTTGCCCAGTCACCCAGTTTTGAGAGATCCTTTTGCAGCTCTTCGCGGTCTGCCTGGGACTTAACTATCTCTAGTAGTTTTGTATCATCTGCAAATTTTGTCACCTGAGTTTACCCTTATTCCAGATCATTTATGAATATGTTGAATAGGACTGGGCCTAGTACAGACCCCTGGGGACACCACTATTTATCTCTCTCCATTCTGAGAACTGACCATTTATTCCTACCCTTTGTTTATCATCTTTTAACCAGTTACCAAACCATGAGAGGACCTTCCTTCTTATCTCATGACAGCTTACTTTGCTTAAGAGCTTTTGGAGAGGGACCTTGTCAAAGGCATTCTGAAAATTTAAGTACATTATATCCACTGGATCCCCCTTGTCCACATGCTTACTTATCTCCACTCAAAAAATTGTAGTAGACAGGTGAGGCATGATCTCCCTTTACAAAAAATCACATTGACAGTTCCCCAACAAATTATGTTCATCTATGTGGCCAACAAATTTGTTCTTTACTATAGTTTTAACCAATTTGCCTGGTACTGAAGTCTGGCTTACCGGCCTGTAATTGCCAGGATCACTTCTGGAGTCCTTTTAAACAACTGGCATCACATTAGCTATCCTCCAGTCCTTTGGTACAAGTCTGGAAGCTCCTCTTAAAAGCTTAAATGGGTTGTGAGCACTTAATAGGGCAGCCTTCTTTTAAATGTTTCCATTTTGCAATGATCTCAATCTTCAAATACAGTAAAAGCTTTGTTATCTGGCATGCTGGGTGAATGTGTGTGTGGGGGAGGGGGGGTGCCAGTAAGTAAAAAATTATGGTTAACTAAGAGAGAGGGAGTTTGGATGTGAGGGGGCTCAGGAGGTGGTGCAGGGTGCCGGATCCAGGTGGCGTTCACCTCAGGTGGCTCCCCACAAGTGGCAACCTGTCCCTGCTGCTCCTAAGCAGAGTCATGGCTAGGCAGCTCTGTGCACTGCCTCCGCCGATGTGGGGCAAGCACTTGGGGCAGGGGTGTGCGCAGATTCGCCTAGCCACCTGGTCACCTAGGAGCAGCAGGGACAGGTCGCTGCTTGCACGGAGCCATGCAGAGCCAGGTAGGGAGCCTGCTGGCCCCATGCTTCCTGGACTATAAACCGGACTTTCAATGAAGATCAGAAATGTCGGTTTATTTAGCTTTCTGATTGTTAAAGTGCCGGATAACAAAGCTTTTACTGTAATTGTTTCTTCTTAGCAGCTATTTCAAAATGAGAAAAACTCTGTGCAGACATGAAAAACTTTTTAAGCCTTTACATATTAAAGTCACAGAACAAGTTATAAATGACTGATTATTGGTAATTTAAACTATTCATGACTTCCATGTTTATTAGTACCTTTGTTTGCAAATTCCAGAGAACAGTATCCTAGACATACCTAGATGTTTTTAAATAGGAATGTTTAATTTTTTTAAAATCTGAGTATTGACGTTTGAGCTCATCAGCTTACATACTCTACATGTTTTTATGTGCAGCACAAGCTATAAAGGATCTACTTTAACTGAATTAAAAATAAAAATGCTCCATTGACCCACCTGGCAATTTTCCAGTAATTCTATCTATACCAGCTGGATGGTTTAATCCCTGTTGCAACTGACTGCTACATATTACAGGATAGCCTATTTAACACATTAGTAGAGGAAAAGATTGTCAGAATGCAAGCAGACTATACTTTTGTAACCAGTCCTTAGCATGAGCCACCTTTATTCCCTTTGACTAACTCACTTAAAAAAAACAACAAACAAACCATTCTCTTACTAATTCAACTAAAATGCCAAGTGTAGAGTATTACTTTTCAGGCCTATTGCACATTATGAAAAGCCTCTCAGGATTTAGAATGTAAGCCTGTAAACTATGAACAACCTTGCATTTATAAGACATTATGTCTTCTTCAGTATTTGTATCACTTCATCTAGGGTAGGCTATCATAACAAAATACGCTCACCATACCTCCATCACAAGTTGGTGAGCACGGGAGACCAGTGTAAGACCATTGGCATGGTTAAATGTTTCAGAGATATCCTGTCCAAACGTGTAGCCAGCACCACGTGGAGAAATACCCCAGCCTCCGCGATCATCTGGATCTGACCATAAAAGATCACACATTGGGCCCTAACAAGGAAAGCAGAAATTTTAGTTAGAAGAAAAATATTAAGAGGTCTACTCTGAAAGGCATTTTATTTACAACAAACATTTCCAAGCCCTCATTCTCTGAGTATATGCTGAATATTCTATATTTTACACACACACTTTCATGGTATAGTATTTCATAATCTTAAAAAAGGGTACTCACTACTTATATAGTACTGACAATCCCAGATGTTCACAGATCATGAATCAGTCTCCAAATATCATGACATTGGCTTAAATATCATGAGTTTTAACAACATTGAATTTGGAGCTCTTTGTAGTTTTGGTCAGGTTTGAATCTTTTTTTTTTTTTTGGGGGGGGGGGGGGAAGGAGGGCAGGGCAGCACTCACATCAAGTTTTCAAGCTTTCTCCACAACCAGGACTAGAAACTTTTTTCTAAAGTGAAAGCTGAGATTCTCATGTAATCTTGTTAGGAGATGGAGATTTAAGTGAAACATCAAATATCATGAGACTCATGATAAAAATCACGAGAGTTGGCAATACTGTTTATAAACACTCTTTGAGAGCTTGAAACTGAAATGATTCCTCTGCAATTCCTCCCTCTCCCCTTCAATGTGTGTGACCACGGACTGACACTGCAAGCTTGCTCATGAACACTGGCTTAATAGTCTTTTTGAAAATAGGGAATACAGTAACTCCTCACTTAACATTGTAGTTATGTTCCTGAAAAATGCGACTTTAAGTGAAACAATGTTAAGCGACTCTAATTTCCCCATAAGAATTAATGTAAATGAGGGGGTTAGGTTCCAGGGAAATTTTTCTCACCAGAGGAAAAAAAAAGACTACAATATACACACACAAAGTTTTAAACAAACAATTTAATACTGGTACACAATGATGATGATTGTGAAGTTTGGTTGAGGTGGTGGACAGGGCCGGCCTTAGGATTTATGGTGCCCTAAGCGAGATTATTAAACTGGTGCCCCTGTGCCTGATCTGCTCTTAGCAACACAAAAAGACGGTTACTCACCTTTGTAACTGTTGTTCTTCGAGATGTGTTGCTCATATCCATTCCAGTTAGGTGTACGCGCCGCGCGTGCACATTCGTCGGAAAACTTTTACCCTAGCAACTCAGTGGGCCGGCAGGTCGCCCCCTAGAGTGGCGCCACCATGGCGCTCGATATATACCTCTGCCGGCCCACCCGCTCCTCAGTTCCTTCTTGCCGGCTACTCCGACAGTGGGGAAGGAGGGCGGGTGTGGAATGGATATGAGCAACACATCTCGAAGAACAACAGTTACAAAGGTGAGTAACCGTCTTTTCTTCTTCGAGTGATTGCTCATATCCATTCCAGTTAGGTGAATCCCAAGCCTTACGTAGGCGGTGGGGTCGGAGTGAAATGCGGCAAAATGAAAACTGCCGAGTCAGAGGCCACAGCCTCTCTTGACTGTTGAACCAGGGCATACTGCGAAGCAAAGGTATGGACCGAGGACCAATGGAGCTTCGCGACAGATCTCGTGGGTAGGTACACGAGCCAGCAAGGCGGCAGACGAAGCCTGAGCCCTGGTAGAATGCATGGTGATGTGGCTTGGTGAAATATGAGCCAAATCATAACAAGTGGGGATGTCCGCCATCACCCAAGATGAGATCCTCTGAGAGGAAAACAAGCAAGCCCTTCCTTTGGCCCGCTACCGCGACAGAGCCGGGGCACCTTAGGAGATGGGTCTGTCAGCACAATATAAATGCGAGCCCTCCACAGATGCCCAAGGAGTGCAATGGTTATGCCCATTGCGTTGAGCTGTGGGTAACATGAAAGGCCGAAACCCCTTAGGGAGGAGACGTAACAGCTACGAGGAAAGTTGTCGTGCAGGACAGGCATAGCAGAGGGCCAGTCGTGAACGGCTCGACTGAGGGAGACATAAGTCTGGTTAAAACGAGGCTGAGCTCCCAGGTCGGGGCTGGGCGGTGCACCCGAGGGTGCGAGCGCTCCAAGCCCTTGAGGGACCTCGAACCCATAGATCGTGAGAACAGGGAACGGCCACCTTAGCCTGCTGGGAGGTAGAGAGGCTGCTAAGTGTATCCTCAGCAATGATACCGTCAGGCCCTGCCGCTGAAGGCCAGAGGCAGGCCAAATAGAGGGGATCGAGACCTCAGCAGGAGCAAGATCGAGCGTATTGCAGCCGTAGAAGAAACACTTCCACCTGGCCCTGACCGTTGACCAGGTGGAAGGCTGCCCGTCACCCCGACTCAGGTACGCAGCAGCCACACCGTGAGGTAAACCAGCTGCAGGACCGAGCGACAAAGCCCGTTGTCGCCCTGAGTGATGAGGTCTGGGTGGGGTGGAAGGGTAATTAGGTCTGTTACTGACAGGCCGAGCAACATGGTAAATCAGTGCTGCCTGGACCACCCTGGAGTGATCATGACGATACACGCTCTGCCCCTGCGGAGTTTGAGCAGGACCTAGCGGACCAGTGGGAACAGTGGGAAGGCATAATGCAATTGGCCTCTCCACGGCATCAGGAATGCGTCCAAGATCGATCCTGCGGAGAGACCTCGGAAGGAGCAGAACATCTGACATTTCCTGCTCTCGCAGTGAGCGAACAGGTCTGTGTGAGGAAACATCTCAACTTCCGGAAAGCCGAACGCCTCACATGGGGCAGAGTGATCGCTCGTAAGAGCAGAAAGACTTGCTGAGGCAAAGCGTTAAGACGTTCCGAACGCCTGGGAGAAAGGACGTCGCCAGCTCCATCGAATGGGCCATGCAAAAGACCCGGAAATGGATGGCCTCCTGACAAAAAAGGGGGGGGGGCAATGTCCCTCCCCGGATACTCATGAAGCACATGGCCGTTGTGTTGGCCGTAAACACCGAGATACAACGGCCTCACAGCTGCCGCCGGAACCCCTGGCACGCCAGGCGGACTACTCTCATTTTTGGGGCATTGATGTGGAATGCCAGCTCCCAAGAAGACCAAAGGCCTTAAGCCCGGGGGTGACCATGAGCACTCGAGCAGAGAGATGACGCGTCCGTCGTCCGGGCAGTGAGGGCTGGGGCGGATGAAACCGCATCCCTGCCCACATCAGGGAGGGAGGTAGCCACCACTCTAGGGAGTCTATGGTGTTCGAGGGAACGGTGACCACCATGACCATTGGCTCCCTGTCCGGGCGGTACGCCGAGGTGGGCCGGACTTGGCGAGGACGGAGGCGGAACGTGGCGTGTTTGGATACAAACTTGCGGGCAACCATGGACCCAGGAGACTGAGACAAGAACAAGTCGAGGTCGTTGGGAAAGCCCTTCGACCTCCTATGATTGTTGCCATCGCCTAAAACCGCAGGTGTGATAAGCAGGCTCCAGCTGGGTAGGAGACCAGGATAGCCCCTTGGAAGCCCAACCTCTGCGTGGGAACCAGAGTGGATTGCTCTATAGGAACCATCAGGCCTTGGCCTGTGAATAAGACCGTGACGATGTCCACGCACTGAGCGGTTTGTGTCTCAGAGTCTCCTCGGATAAGCGAATCGATGGTAGGCGGCGACTATGGCCGTAAGCCAGGAGAGTGACCGTTGGCTATAAAGCGGAGGTACCTCCTGTGCGGAGGGAAGATGGCGTCACGAAAGTACGCGTCCCTCATATCCAGGGCGGCATAGTAGCCCCCAGGAGGTAAGGATGGAATAATGGTTCCCAGGGATACCATGCAGAACTTCAACCTCATTCTAAACCGGTTGAGTCCGTGCAGGACCAGGAAGGTCTGACCTGTGCCCGCGTGGGGGACTAGGGCATAACGGGAGTAAAACCCCTCGCCCCTTTCGCCCGCCGAAGGGGGACAGGGCTGGAGCAAATTAAAGGTGATACACTGTCCCCAGGTACACCTCGGAAGGTTCGTCTCCGGTCCCAGTGGTAATTACGAGGGACCTTGACCTTGGCTCTTTAGGGGGCCTGACGTTCGTCCGGGACCACCTTGGCCTTGCCGTTAGCCAAAGTTCTGCCTCTGGCTAGGCACAGAATATGGCGGCTGGGGCCAGAAAGGCCTGCGTTTAATCGCCGGCGTATGCATGCTTAGAGAGCGCATTAGGAGCCCATTGACCACCAGGCTTCGCAGCCTGGGGCTGTCCCTGCCACGACGAGGCCTTTACCAACAAAGGGTAAATCCTGAATGGCAAACTGCAGCTCCCGTCGGAGGTTTGAAACCTGAAGCCATGCACCTCATGGCGACGCCCAAGGCCAGAGACCTGGCCGCAGTGTCTGCTGCGTCCAACGAGGCCTGGAGGGACGCTCCGGGAACCTCCTTTCCTCTGTCCTCCGAGACGGCAGCGGACTCCTGGCGGGAGGTCTGAAGGAAAAACTCCTTCACCCCGGTGCTATAAGTATTGCAGCTAAGCAAGGCTTGTTGCTTTGCTACCTAGAACTGTAGGGCCTCACAGAGTACCCTGGCGGCCAAGCAAGCCCATGCGCCAAGCCTCTTTCGGCATTGGGGCGGGCGCCCGCTGGCCATCATGTCAGGATCATGGTCCTGAGCATAGAACCTGAGCATATGGAATGACACAGATGCGTGTGCGGACTGCCACGGAGGTACTAAAGAAGGCACAGGCAGAGTCTCTGACTCACTCGGACCTTGCCCAACTCGGCACCGGGGACCGGCACCGGGAGGCGTACCGGTACCTGGAACGAGATCCAGACCCGCAACCAGAACGGTGCCGGGAGGTCAACCGAGATCTCGAGGCTCGGGGAGAGACTACAGGAGTCAAGGTATCCGCCGCGGCGCCGGGAGTCGGAACGGTGCCGACAGCGGGTCGGCGAACGGAATACCGGGCGGTGCAGCGAGTGTGACCAGTACCGATGAGGAAACAGCATCGGGACTGCCGATGGTGCCGGGCGTGTCGACAGAACCTGGAGTGCCTGCGGGACCGTAATCATGAACGGTGCCGCTCTGCTGTGCTGACAGAGGACGGTCACCTGAAGAGACTGTATCAGGCAGCATCGACTCTGTCATGGCAATGAAATTCCTCGCCGTCGGTAACGTCTCCGGCGTGGAGGGAACAGCAGGCTCAACCACAGCGCATAGTGGGGAGCTGTCAGGCATCGGATTCGACGGCCCTTGTGGGACCGGGGTTGACGGTACCGAGGTTCGGTGCCGGGCGATCCGAGTTAGATAAGCTGGCTGGCTGCGGTGCCGTCGGCACGGAAGCAGCAGGAGCAATAAGCTCAACCACGGCGCGTGCCGGGGAGCCGTCAGGCACCGGATTCGATAGCCCTTGTGGGACCGGAATCGACGGTGCCGACATTGTCGGTACCTCAGAGGCGTCGGTGCTGGGCAATCCGACCGAGACTAGCCCTCTGGCTGCGATGCAGGTTGCACGGAAGCAGGAGCAGGGCTCTCAACCACGGCGCGTGCCGGGGAGCCCTCAGGCCCTGGATCCTAACGGCCCTCGTGGGACCGGGACCGACGGTGCCGACGTCATCGGTGCCGCAGCAGACGTCGGTGCCGGGCGATCCGACTCAGAGGAGCCCTCTGGCTGCGGTGCCGTTGGCACGGAAGCCGCATGAGCAGTAACTCAACCACGGCGCGTGCCGGGGAGCCGTCAGGCACCGGATCCTAACGGCCCTCGTAGGACCGGGATCGGCGGTGCCGACGTCATCGGTGCCACAGCAGGCGACGGTGCCGGGCGATCTGACTCAGACGAGCTCTCTGGCTGCGGTGCCGCTGGCACGGAAGCAGCAGGAGCAGTAGCTCAACCACGGCGCGTGCCGGGGAGCCGTCAGGCACCGGATTCTACGGCCCTTACGGGACCGGGATTGACGGTGCCGATGTCGTCGATGCCTCAGCAGGTGTCGGTGCCGGGCGATCCGACCTAGACGGGCTCACTGGCTGCAGTGCCGCTGGCACGGAAGCAGCAGGAGCAGTAGCTCAACCACGGCGCGTGCCGGGGAGCCGTCAGGCACCGGATTCTACGGCCCTTACGGGACCGGGATTGACGGTGTCGACGTCGTCGATGCCTCAGCAGGTGTTGGTGCCGGGCGATCCGACCTAGACGGGCTCACTGGCTGCAGTGCCGCTGGCACGGAAGCAGCAGGAGCAGGAGCTCAACCACGGCGCGTGCCGGGGAGCCGTCAGGCACCGGATTCCACGGCCCTCGTGGGACCGGGATCGACGGTGCCGACGTCATCGGTGCCGGGTGATCCGTCTTAGATGAGCTCTCTGGCTGCGGTGCCGTTGGCACGGAAGCAGCAGGAGCAGTAAGCTCTACCACGGCGCGTGCCGGGGAGCTGCCAGGCACCGGATTCCGTGGCCCTGGGGGACTGGAAACGACGGTGTCGACGTCATCGGTGCCTCTGCAGGTGTCGGTGCCAGGTAATCCAACTTAGACGAGCTCCCTGGCTGCGATGCAGATGGCACGGAAGCAGCAGGAGCAGGGGGTCTCAACCACGGCGCGTGCCGGGGAGCCATCAGGCACCAGCAGGAATCGTAGGCTCTCTCGACCTCGGAAGAAGGGAGCGGTGCCGAGCCGATATCGGTGCCGGCGACGGCCGGTGCCGAAAGGCCTTGGTAGTATCGGCGGGGTCCGGTGCCAAGGAGGCGCTACTGCCCGCCGCTTGATCATCGCTCGGCGCCCCAGGTGGAGGGGTAAGTGAAAATCCCACACCGTTTTGTTCTCGGCTTAAAAGCCTTGCAAATGGGGCACTTAGCTGTCAAGTGTGATTCCCTGAGGCACTTGAAACAGGAGTCGTGTGGATCCCCCTTCGGCCGCGGCTTCTGGCACGCCGGCCCATTCGAAAAACCGGTGAGCCCCGCATGGGCTCCGGGACCGGGTTCATGGAAGGGGCTACTTCCCGAACCCCGCTAACTAAACTAACCATGTTAGCAAAGAAAACGTATAACTATACAAATATATAAATAAAAGGGTTATAACTGCGTAACTATATACGAGAAATACGAGTAGCTAGGGAAGTGGAGGTCAGCTAAGCCGCGCTCCACTGTTCCAACGACCGACACGGGCGGTAAGAAGGAACTGAGGAGCGGGTGGGCCGGCAGAGGTATATATCGAGCGCCATGGTGGCGCCACTCTAGGGGGCGACCTGCCGGCCCACTGAGTTGCTAGGGTAAAAGTTTTCCGACGAATGTGCACGCGCGGCGCGTACACCTAACTGGAATGGATATGAGCAATCACTCGAAGAAGAACATAAGCTTACAGTATTGGAAAACTTGCCACATTCACGTTATTAAAACCAGTTTAACTTAATGAAGCACACTGTAATGCTGATGGACTAGCACTAAAGAAGCAGCACTATAGAAAAAATTCTGATATGACAGAATGATGCAAATAATATATTTTTTTAATTTATCAAAATTTTATTGGAAATTTATATGAAAAGGTATTGAAACAAAGATTTGTTTTTAATTAAAGCAATCTTTCTGGCTTTTTTGGCTGCAAAATCAGTAATAATGTCATCGTATGACAAAGACAAAGTCGTGTCTTGTTCGATTGCA
This sequence comes from Gopherus flavomarginatus, assembly GCF_025201925.1. Taxonomy (NCBI): domain Eukaryota; kingdom Metazoa; phylum Chordata; order Testudines; family Testudinidae; genus Gopherus; species Gopherus flavomarginatus. The sequence continues at coordinate 150,801,345 of NC_066619.1, forward strand.
AGAATAGCAAGACCAGTTAAGCGTTCCTGACTCATGGTAGAGTGGAGATAGTTTTTAATGAGCTTTAGTTTTGAGAAACTCCGTTCTCCTGATGCTACTGTTACAGGAATTGTCAGTAGAATACAAGTGGCAATATACACATTAGGATATATGTCAACAAGTTTGCGGGTATGAATAAACTGTACAATGTCCATCACCGATTTTGCATGTGGCAACATTGATGACAGTGTACTCAATTCTTCGTACAGTTCAAGTCCATTTAAATCAAAACTATCACCGTGCTTCAGGAGGCTCTCTAGGTTCTTGCACTTTGTCATTAGTTGCTCTTGTTTTCCTATTTCGTTGAATTTAGTTGTGTCATACAAAAATCCAAACAGTTAATGGTGTACTTGCAAGGTATTAAACCTTTCATCAACAGCAGATACTGCTTTATCCATCACAACATTAAAAAATTCAACCTCAAATTTATTTTCTGGATCGTCTATGGGAATGATTTGCTGTACAGATTCTTCACAAATAAGTGTCCCTGGCCTTTTAAACTCATATTAACTATGTATTTACTTTATGAAAGTTGGAGAAAACATTGTGAAAACGTAAAACATTGGCTGCCCAACTTCTGGGCTGGCAAAAGTTATACTGACTCACAGGGAAAAAAAAAAGCAGGAGAATCTTAGTACAACATATGGTCACTTTATACCAGGGGTCGGCAACCTTTCAGAAGTGGTGTGCCAAGTTCACTGTAATTTAAGATTTCTCGTGCCAGTAATACATTTTAATGTTTGTAGAAGTGTCACGGAGTCACCGGGCGATGCTCTGGAACTGCTCCCCACAAAGCCAGTCAGGACTTTGGGGAGCCTCCTGTCCCTTGGAGCAGACTTGTTCAGGGCAAGAAGCTCACACGTCTTCACCTCCTGGGTCTCTCCTTGGAGCATTCAGCATCCTCTGCCCCTCCGTGCGCTTCCCACAGCGAGCCCGCCTCAGTGGGGTCCTGGGGAAGCCACCGGGTCCTGCACCCTCACTTTCCAGTCAGATGTGACTCTTAGCCAGCCAGTAAAACAGAGGTTTATTCGATGACAGGAACAGGTCTAAAACAGAGCTTGTAGATACAGCGAACCAGACCCCTCGGCCGGGTCCATTCTGGGGGGCAGTGAACCAGACCCCCACGTCTGCACTTCACTCCTCGACCCCAGCCAGCTCCAGACTAACAACCCCTCCCAGCCCCTCCTCAGCCCCTTTCCCAGGCCAGGAGGTCACCTGATCCCTTTGTCTCCAACACCTTCAGCTGGCACCTTTGCAGAGAAGGGGCCCAGGCCATCAGTTGCTAGGAGACAGAGTGCCAGGCATTTAAGTGCACTGTCCCTTTGCTCTTCAGCAATCACACACCCTTATCCCACCACCTAGATACTTAAGAACTGCATAGGGGACACTGAGGCACCAACACAGTATTCAGAGGAAACATCAAGAACATTCCCAGTTCATCATAAGAAGGTTTCTCTCTATGTCTATATTATATAAATAAACTACTGTTATTATCTGAGGTCTTGGCCACCGGTCCTGCTCAGGCCACTGCCAGCTGAGTAAATGAAACCCCAAACTGGCAGCGGGCTGGTGGCTGGAACCCTAGACAAGGATCCCAGGCCCTGCTCAGCCCGCTGCTGGTCTGGGGTTCTGACCACCAACTCCTGCCAGCCAGGATCCCTGCCGCCAACCCCCCCTCAGCCCGCTACCAGCCTGGGATTCTGCTCACCCAGGCTGGCAGGAGGCAGAGTGGGGCTGGCGGCTGAGCTCCTGACTGGCAAGGGGCTGGCAGCCGGAACCCCGGAGTAGCAGTAGGCTGAGTGCTGCTGGCACCCCAGACTGGCAGCAGTCTGAGCCACTCAACCCCCCACCGGCCCTGCTCAGCCCGCCACCAGCCCACTCAGCCCGCTGCCGGCTGAGTGAATGGAACCCCAGGCTGACAGCAGGTTGAGTGGTTCAGCTGGCCTGCTCAGCCCACTGCCAGCCTGGAGTTCCTTGAGGGTCCCCAGGCCAGCAGCAGGTGCTGAGTGGGGCCGATGGCTGGTATCCCAGCTGGCAATAGGGCAGCAGCCGGAACCCCAGAGCAGAGCTGGGCTGAGCCGCTCAGCCTGCTGCTGCATACCATCAAAAATCAGCTCACCTGCCACCTTTGACACGTGTGCCGTAGGTTGCTGACCCCTGCTTTATACACTAGTAAGAAGATGAGCATATTATAGTTGTTGGAGGGTTTTTATCAAGAGTAACAGGCTATATGAAAGTCAGTCAACATTTTTTGTTTCTCTGATGAAAACTGGCCCACTCCCTGCCTTTAACCAAACCTGTCACTAATAATTGTCAACAACTTAATTTTCTGTTTTTGGCTAAGATATTGATTTTTTTTTTTTTAAAAAAAATATTGAAATTGGATTCAGGATTGTTAGCAAGAATTTTTGGCAAACAAAGTTGTTAAATGACAATCTAAATGGCAACACAGTACTGCTTTCATGCTTGGCTCACCCCCCAGCCTGCTGGTCCAACAGCTGCAATAGACCCCAAAATCCACTTCTTGGGGTGCAGAGTGGCAACAGAAGCAGCAAACCCTCAGGTGCAATCACACGCCAGTGGGCACCACCACCAGCCTTACGGACCATGGTGAAGTTAGCACAGCATCTGATCTCAGACAGGTCACCCATGGAGCCACAGCAGCTCATCTTGCCCTGTGCAGCTCCCCCCCAGATGAGATGGATCGCTGGCAGCTGCCAGCCCGGGGAGAGGCGAGGCGCTTCCCAGCTAGGGTGGCCAGATCCAGATGTCCTGACTTTATAGGGTGAGTCCTGATATTTGGGGCTTTGTCTTATATAGGCACGAATTACCCCCACCTAGAGTGACCAGACAGCAAGTGTGAAAAATCAGGACAGGCAGTGGGGGCGGGGGGAGAGGGGGTAAAAGGAGCCTATATAAGAAAAAGACCCCAAAATTGGGACTGTCCCTATAACATAGGGATATCTGCTCACCCCACCCCAAGTCCTGATTTTTCACACATCTGGTTAACCCCAGCCAAGCCCTGTGTGACATTCCAATCCTGCCTCGCTGCCCAGGAAGTGAGTTACTTTCACTTTCATTCCTCAGCAGGCAGCCAGTCAGCCTCCCCTCCCCCCCAGCACCTCACCCAACCCAGCCCTGACAGAGGGGAGGGAGGAGAGAGAGAGGAGTGCTCCTGGGGAGGAGGGAGAAAAAGGAGGGGGTGCTCCATGGGGCGGGGGGGAGAAGAATGGATGTTATGGGGGACAACAAAGGATACTGGTTCCAGAGCCACAGAGCCTGCCTCACCTGACCTCAGCTGGGGGGAAAGAGTCACACACACAGGTGAGCTCCTTTCCCAACCCCTACCCCCACCCCTTCCCAGAGACCCCAGCAGCCAATCCCATTCCTCAGACTGTGCTGCATTCGGCTCTCTCTAGGACCCAGCAGCCCTGCTTCTACACTGTCTGGGCTGCCTGCAGAGTGGTGCCCCGAGGGAGAATGAGGCCCTATGCCGCTGCCTATTCTGCCTATGCCTAAGGACGGCCCTGGTGGTGGAGTCAGACAGTGGGATATTTCTGCTTACTGCTAAATGATGAACTAGCAATTGATTGAGCCCTCAAGGGTTAACTCTCACACTCTACAGGGCAGCAGGAATGGAAGGAAGGGAGACAGCAACACCTTGTGTGTGTAAGAGAGATGTGCATTTCTCCTTTAAGTACCCTGACCCTATTCTTAAGTACACTGCCTTGTTAATTAGATTAGCCTGCTGAGACTGCAGCTGCTGTCAGCAAGCTCCCTCTGTCCTGAGCCCTGTCGGGTGTCCTCCCTGCTCTATGGAAGATGGGGTAAGCGGGGTGCAGGAACCTCGGGGAACAGCTCCAAGGCAGAGGGCAGGAGCAGCACATGACAGTGGGGGGAGGGACAGCTAAACTGCTGGCAATCGATAGCCTGTTGGACAGCTGCTGCACAGGAACTTAGGGGAGCTGATAGGGGGCTGCCGGTCCACCCTGATTTTAAGCCCCCACCAGCAAGCTGCAATGGTCTGCTCTTCCTGCAAGTAATGGACAAAGCAGGCGGCTACCAAATGACGTTAGAAGGGAGCATTGCACAACTTGAAACGAGCACGTTCCCTAATTGATCAGCAACATAACAACGAAACAATGTCAACTGGGATGACTTTAAGTGAGGAGTTACTGTACTTGACCACATCATGGGTAAGAAAACAAATTATGAAAATTATACTGATGTAGGCATAAATAACTATAGAATCATAGGGTTAGAAGGAACCACAAGGGTCATCTAGTCTAAGCTCCTGCCAAGAGGCAGGATTTATGTCTAAAGCATCTAATATGAGAGAGAGTCAGAGTCTAGTTCCATCAAGTCATCTCCTGTCCTTTTGTAGAGGTTCCCATATCTCAGCAGGAGCAACCAGAATTCCATTCCCAAAATGAAGTTATTCTATCATTTAACTAGTTTATATTAGTTGTGCCTATTATTTCAGTCAGTTACCTAGTCCATGCATCAGTCAGTGTATTTTGCTGACAAGAGAGCAAGTGTGTATGTACAGCACTAGCCAGTAAATTTCATTCCTGACTAGACAGCTACTCTGACAGAGTTTGGCCCCATCACATTTGCTAAAGCTCAAAAAGTTGTGAAAAAAGTATTAGAGCCACTAGCTGCAAGGCAGATCCATGCCCTTCTGGCTAGTGAAAGCCAGCAGAGAACTATGGCCACTACTAAAAGTTAAAGGAAAAAAGTCAAAGAAGGAGAGCTGCCAGGCTCCTTGAAAAACAAACAGAGTAGATTACCCAATCCCCTGAATTCAATACTACAAATTGAAAACATCAATCACTGTCCCACTTCTACCCATGTACTGCTGGCAAAATAATTAAGCAGAAACCACCAAATGCCAACATCTGATGTCACCCAACATCCTGCATGTCTCAGTTACAATTCAGACAAGGGTAGAGCACAAATATATCCCTTGAATCACCAACAGATGACCTCTTTTTGGCAACTACAAGCAGGATAAAAAGGCTGTGAAAACCAAGTTGACAAGTAGAAAAGGGGCAGAGCTCTGGTGCGGAGTCCAATGTATTCTCCACCTGGCTACTTAGGGTACATCTACACTGGAATAAAAGACCTGTGGCATGGCTGTGGCTGGTCTGGGTCAGCTGAGCTGTAAAATTGATGTAGTTGTTCAGAATCTGGGACCCCACAAGGTGGGAGGGTCCTAGAGCCTGGGCTGGCACCCAAGCCTGAAAGTCTACACTGCGATTTTACAGCCCAAAAGCCCAAGCCAAAGACAGCTAACCCAAGCCAGGCATGAACATGGTGTGCATCTTTGATTCCAGTGTAGACAAACCCTTAGAGCAGTGGTTCCCAACCTTTTCTGGGTGGCAGGCACCAGACAACAAGCCACCGAGGACCATGGCCAGCGGACAAGCATCTACTGAAACGCCACCGAGAAGCGACACCTCTTGATGACGTCGCTTTTTGGTGGCATTTCGGCAGATGTTTGTCCGCCAGCCAGTACGCTGGCACTCATAGATGCCCCAGTGGGCACCATGGCACCCGCAGGCACCACACTGGGGACCACAGCCTTAGAGGATGCAGGAGAAAAAACAGAGTGGCTTCTACTTTGGAGCTGGCCCAGCTCTTCAATTGTCTCTAATCTGCCTGAGCCAGGCTCCACGTACTCTGCAGCAAAATGGAGCTAAAATTTTCCAGAGACTCCATAGAGGTTTTTGCTGAATTAAATATAAAAAATCAGTCAGTGATCCCTGCTATTTAATCTGATGTTCAATTTTATGTTTTCCATATTTTCAGTTTTCCATATGCTGCAGATTTTTGCACTGACAATGTCTAATCACACTGTAGAAGTTGCTAGGGAAACGAGAGGTTTTGGAACGCTGGGAATTGTAGCATCAGCGAGATGAACAAGCATATTAGCTAGATATTTCTGTTAAACTGATCGATGGTTAAATTTTGCATTTAAACCACTTCCTCTTGCTTTCCAAGTCAACAAGTCTAAAGCGTATGGGGCAGTTCCCACAGTCTCTCTTTCCAGGTGTAGTCTGCTTGAATCTTCGCTGCACTGTTTTACACGGATTACATTTTTAAGCATATCTTTGCTACTATAAGAGCTAGGATACATATGTTGTTTTTTCTGTGAAAACTCAGATACCAGACAACAACAATTTTATGTCAAGACTCAAGTTTCACAGAAAAGCCAAACAGCCATGAAATCTCAGAATATCTGAGTCCTTTGACTAAAGTAGTGGGTATTCTATTTGGAGCTTCCCATTCCTCCTGGGAGAGATGTATGCTTCACTTTTTCCTCTCAGATGGATGCTAGAAGAGACTTTGCTATCCTTCACACTTCACTCTCAAGAAGTATCATTTTGATTTGTTTCTATCCCTCAGTCTATTTTGCATGCACTCTCTCCTCCTCTGTTTGGTTTGTCTTTCCTGCTCCCCACAGAATTATGTCCTTGCTGCAAAGTAAAGTTGACCAAATTCTTGTAAATTGCACTCCACTACAGGTAACCTATTTAACAGGGCAACTTGAGCAGAAGTGGCTTTTATTCACATGGTAAGCAGGAACTTGTTTAACCCGAGATGTGCAAACCAGTACACACGCTTCCCTATCCAAATATTTCATCAATTTTGGGGCTGATGAGGTATCAAAGTCAGAGAAGATAAGAGCATGGGAAATACTACTACCTCTTCCTTTGCCAATTCTGCTGTCATAACATACTGGTTTGGTTTATTTATTTAAAACTACAATATCTGTCTGTTACAATCTACTGTATCACTATGTACCTCACTTTAGAATATCAGATTTCAAAATAGAGGATAAATGTGCATATAAAAATACCCGAACGTATTTGTAAAATCACAGCGCATTTCCTTTCAGGTTACCTCATGTGGAACTTCCTGTAGACGATCCAGAGCTCTGATATGATCCAGTGTATCTATAGATGGAGAGAGACCCCCATGGAGACAGAATATCTGTCCAGGAACAAAAAAATAATATTGATTCTGACCAAGAAAAGACCTCAATTTGAAAAGTAAAATTAACTAGCTTATGCTTATCACTGTTCAGATTCACAGCATTCCAAACCTCATGGCACAGAACACAGTTCTCACACTCAAAAATTAATTCCACTAAAAGGAACACACAGAATTCTGTAAGTGGTGAAAATCACCAAAGAAAGGTAATATTTCTTCACTTCCATTTCAGAAATATTTTGACTCCCATAGCACTTAACACATAGGGTACAACCTGCATGTGAATCAGGAGGGGACTCCAGCCTATTGAGGTGGTAGGTTAGGGAAGCAAAGTAAAATCCTGCACTAGTTAGGACAGCAGGACCCAAGATGGGATGGAAAGAGCAGCCCTTCCTTCCTGGGCTCTACCACACACTAACTGACCTGGTTGCAGCTTCTCAACCATATTCTCCTCCTACTCTCACATACCACTCAGTTCTGGGACAGTACATGTGGAACTTCAAAACAGCACTGTTTCCACACCTCTGAAGCTGTCTTTCAGAGTGCTGTAGAGGCAGCTTGGAAAAGGAAGCACTCACAACAGTGTCCGATTCAATTTAGCACAAGTCCCCACAAATCCGCACTTGAACCAGCCTAGGTTTACTTTGGTCATGACTCCAGTCCAAATCTAGGTGGACTGCAGTCAGAAATCACTAGGTTCTGAGTAAAAGTCAGACTCAGTGCCACAATTAATTTTTCAAGTCATTCTGGAAGCTGTTGTGCACGATATCTGGTTGTGGCCACAACCAGAACTATACTTATGACATCTTTCACAATGAATTTGTTATTATAAATGGCATGTAGCAAATCAAGGCCAGGAACAAAATAATACTCTAACTTGTAAACAGAATGGAAAACAAACTGCTTTAAAAAAAAGGTTCTATGGGTATAAGAGTTAGAAGTACAATAAAGAGGCCTCAGTGAATAAAAGACTGAGCTGATTCTCACTAATGTTACAAACATGTGTTAGACTCTAAGCATGACACACAAGCAGAGCTCTGAAAAGGAGTTTGAGGCCATCTATTCTTAGGAGGTCTGACCAGATAACTGAAGTACTCCCATCTGACCTTAAAATCTATGAGTAAGATCTATTATCCCCTGCAGAATACACAAAAGCTTACCTGGCCATCTACTAGAGCTGTAAGTGGAAGATAATCAAACAGATCTGTGAAATACTTCCAAACATTGGCATTTCCATACTTTCGTAGACACTCATCATAAAAGCCATATACTTGTGTGATTTGTCTGCTCTCATGATTTCCTCTCAGTATTGTAATGCGTTCTGGATAACGCACCTAGCAATGGAAAGAGAACAATCATTTAAAACATCATACAATAGATTTCTGATTAGTGTTAACTGCATGCCATTCTGAACATGTAAAAAAATATTAAGCTTCTTGTTGACCACTAACAAAAAGTGAAATCTTCTAGTCTGCAAACATTTCAGCTCATTCCTCCAGCCCCCCCAATTTGTTTCAGAACTCTTGCAATGTGAGGGGTTTTATACTTTCTTAAAAGAAAAGTGTACCTTTAGTGCTACAAGAAGAGTCACTGTTTCCACCGAGTAATAGCCTCTATCCACATAGTCTCCCATGAACAGGTAGTTTGTGTCTGGCGATTTCCCACCAATTCTGAAGAGTTCCATAAGATCATGGAATTGACCGTGGACATCCCCACACACTGTAACAGGGCAACGCACCTCCTGCACATTTGATTCTTTTGTAAGTATTTCTTTAGCCTAATAGAAGACAGAGATAACATTTAGGACAAGAGGTAAGGTAAACCATATTTTGTAAACAGATTCAGTAAGTTGTTTCAGTGCCTACATGTTACAATCCCCATTTCCTGATAGGTTGAGATACAGGGAAAAACCACGTTGTGATATAAGCAGAGCTGTAATGCATGATGCAAATTGCTGTGGGGAGAGCTGGCCAACCTTATATACGGCTGGAGGTCAAATCATTGGGATTTTATTGCACTGTCAATGTTTTGAGCACATTAGTTTTCTACACAAGGAAATATGCACACAGTGCAAAAAGTGTTGACAAAATACTCATAGGTTCACAGATTTTCAGACCAGAAAGGACAATCATCTAGCCTGACTTCCTATATAACTTAGGCCAGAAAAACAGCCAAACGTGATTTAAACATTTTAAGTGATTCAGAATCCACACATCCCCCAAAATGTTGTTTTCTAGAAGATAACTGCTTACTGTTACCTCACTTCAAGTTTGAATTTTTCTAGCTTCAATTTAACGCCACAGGATTTTGTTATACCTTCTTCTGCTAGATTAATCAGCCCTCTGCTATCGCATAGCTTTCCCATACAACAGCTAGTTGTAGATCATGATCAAGTCACCTTTCAACAGTCTCTTAGAAAAAGCTACAGTTGTTCTTGTGGCTCTGAATCCTCTCTAATTTGTCAATATTGTTTTTGAAAAGCAGATATCAGAACAGAAAACAATATTCCAGTACATTTCAGAAGTGCAGAACACAGTAGCAAATGTCTCCCTATTTAAGTCCAATTGATTTTGAAAGAACTAATGGTTCTTAAAAAAATATCCTTTGCATCTTGATGGCAGATTACTCCTGTCAACTGAATTACACCAGAATGCACTAACATTCCGAAACATATAAGTATGTTCAAAAAAAGTTTAGATTGTAGTCATGCATTCCAAAGTAACAAAACACAAGATTTATGGTTGCCCCTGCAATTTTAATTCTGTCCCCTTGTGTGTCCACCCTGTGCACTGAATGAGGTAAGAGTCTTCTCAGGGAAACTATATGATTGAAGTATATTAGATAATGTTTTCACCTCTTAGCTCATAGAGCCGAGAAGCGATTAATACAATAGTCTTTAATCCTATACTACCACAATGAATATACACAAAGGGACCAAATTACAGTCATGCAGGCAATTGTAAAAGTGGCATCTCCTAATTTTTCAGTGCTTGATTTTGCAACCCAAGTAACTTTTCAAAGGGAGCTTTTTGTATGAAATAGTTATATGTTAATATGCAATCTTTTAGGTTTCTTTCAAAAGGAAAAAAAATGTATCAACAACTTATTACATAAAAGTGTAACAGCCCTCTACCTCCATCATGTATCAGCAGGCTCTGACTTCTGAAACTTCAGCTCTGCAGCCGAGACAGCTACCATTTGAGCTACAGGACTAACTACAGTAGCTGGCAGCAGGACAAGGTGTGACCCAGGAACCTCTTTCTGTCAACTGGTAGAAAGCACTAAGTTTTACAGGGATCCCCTGAGTCAAGATTATGCACAAACAGTCCACCAAAGGGTGGCATGGAACACTATGGAGAGTGTATGGACAGATAATATTTAAGAGGTTACATATGTATACTAAACTTTATGATCTTAAGGCCTTGAAGTTAGAGGCAGGTCACTAGTAAGTGGTGTGTGTCAGATAGGTTCTGTTCAGGGAGAGGCTAAAGGCTTATCTCTGTCTTGTGTCACTGTGAGACACAATGTAAGTCACCACCAGCTAATTAAGACTGCAAAATATCTGTGGAAAAGAACACAGATGCAAGGTGTCTGGTTTATGAAAAAAGATCAAAAGGACTGTTTTGAGATACACAATATCCTTTACTTAGGGAAAAGCTGGCAGGCAATTGGCTCATGAAAAGAAGGTCACAGACAGACCTGGCTGAAAAATGCTGGAAGGACTTTGGGGTGACTGTTACTCCATAAAACAAAAAAAACCTAGTTAAACAAATCCAGGTTCTAAAATGTATGTTATAATTTTATATGTAACCATTTGTTTCCAATGCTTCTACTTGCCACCTTTTGAATCTCTTATCTTTGTTAAAAAAAACAAACTTTTACTTATTTTCACTAAAAAGATATTTAAATACAGTCCTGTGTTAAATGAAGCCATGATCTGAGATAACACTGGTAAACTGATGTGTACTGTTCTTTTAGAAAGAGCATACCTATGACTGCTGAAACTGTCCAGTGGACCAAAGGCTACACACTCGAGGGAGATGCTTGGCAGACCTGGGGTCAGAGCATACCCATCGCTAACTTGCTGAGGGACAGCAAAGCCTGCACAGGCCTAGAGGGGAATGCTTGTGTTGCCCCTGGCTAGTGGAGCTGACCCACAGCAAGCCCAGAGGAAGGTTCCTTACATTCCTGGGTGGCAGCAATTAAGGGGAAGGTGGGCTAGGTCCAGGAGGTGGCATTCTCTTCCTCCCCTCCTCCAGCAAATGCAAGACTCACCCATGTGGTGTTGGAGGAAACTAGAACACTGAGGCTGGGGGAGGAGGGTGGAGATAGGAAGGACTCCAGTTACTGCAGCAACTCCCAGGCATTCCTAGTGCTGAAGGTGCTGCTGCTGCTTTAGTAACTGCATGGGCCTAGCTCTTGATTGATTTAATTTTAAGTTATTTTAGTAGACGACGTTTTCCTGAGGAGTGCAAGTGAGAGAAGGGAAACAGCAATTTAACAGTTTAACTGAGCTAAATGCAAATGTTCTTAGGAAACTAGAAAAAAGGGGCAGCTGTGGATAAAGACAGCTAAGAGATGGGATACAACAATATTTCTCTCACCAACCCTGTCAGCTGGTTCATGCCTCCAAAATTTTAAAAGCGCAATTAGCACCCCCATCTGATTAACCCACAGTTGATAGATCTACTGTTATAGACCAGAAACTGGCTAAGACACAGGAAGGAGCAGGAACAGTCAATTTTCATCTTAGCAAAAGGTTAACAGCCGAGTGCCTCAACGTTCCATTCTCAGTTGAGTGTTAAATATCAGGAAAGGGAGGTGAACAGTGAAATAACTTTGTATTCTGCAAATTTTGCTAACATTAATCAAGTGCAAAGGACTATGAGAAACTTCAGAGATGTAATTAAGCTACATGATGGGCAAATCTCTTGATGAGCTACATTAGCCAAGCCCAAACAAATGTTTGCCAGGAATGCTATCCAACGAACAGCCTTAGCAAATGGACAGGCTCAATATTCTCCATCCAGCCCTTCCTCTGTTTCTATTTTAATCTTCCCCACGTTTGTAAGCTTTTGCATTGATCTAAACCACAAGCTTATCTCCGGTTCATCCTGTTTGCTTATAACTGTACTTGTCAAGTTTCAGAAAACAAAAAACACCCCCCTTTCCTCATTTATTCTAGGTCCTACCTTTTATTCCAAATTTGAGGGCTACTTTTTATATATTTTGGGGGTGGAGGTGGGAGAGTAGCTTAGTCCTACTAAATAAAAAAAAATTCCTGTTTTCTCTAGGATCCTAAGCTAATTCAGAATCACAATGCTCTTGTAAATAAGAACAACTTCCTCCTGCCGGTCCTACAGAGCTGAATCAATGACAAAGTGAGTCATTTATAGGTAAGCGTGGCATTTAATATAGCTCTTGATCTGAACGTCACACAGTAGACACTGTTGTACCATGTCCACGATCCTGCATTTTACCCAAGCAATACGATGTGTAAGTAATGTTTGCTTATCCTTACAGCCCATTTTCTAAGAAAGTCCAGGCAGCTCTAATCTAATTATTTATACCGTACTCTTCACAGCAGCATCTGAACTATTCTATATACCTTTAGCTGCTTTTGGCTCAGAAAACTGTGGGCGTTTAAGACGTTCCTAATAGAAATCTAGCATTCTGGGATTTTTAAGTTCCAGAATCCATTCGTCGCACTGGGCCTGTGAACACTTTTACATATGCAGACTTGTCCTACAATTCAGCATCTGCTGCTTTGGCACTGTAACTTCCACATTCAATTGCATGGAAATACAGTCTCAGGTGGGACATGAGAAGGAGGCGGCTCCACACATGAAGAGGTTTCATGTCCTTCTATCACCAAACTGAGCTACAAGAGAGAAAGAAAACTCTGGGACCGCCCCAGCTCTACCCATTGGCTATATAATGTTATAGGGGAGGGGAAGGCTGAGAAACCTTCATGCGATTAAATGTACTTTGGATTCTCTGGAGCTGGAACGGACATTCCAGTGCCAGGCTCACCATTTTCCACTTATTTTATGGACAAGAGAATTGCCACAGTGGTGCAGAGGCTGGAATGCAATACAAACCAGTGTTTTCTGTACGGAGTGTACAACATACGGAAGTCCATGATAGATATCATGAGTCGACAGGGTATGCAGAAACAGCTAGTTTTACAGACCCAAGTGATAACTACTGCAGAAATCCCTGAAATAAAGGGGCATGAAGAGTGTAAGGCATCAACAACCATTCTAGGGTTCTCAAACAGACTTTATTCTTTTCCTCAATCAAGTCAGAGTTCTACCACTGAAAAATCAAGTCATACTCTGGGACCACACAGGTCACTGTCAGTCACATGGGCAATTTTGTTGATATCACCTATTCTGGTCTTTAAAGGTTAGTGATGCCAGTGTATCAAAGTGGAACTATGATGACACAAATATAGCATTTGACTTAAGTGCAAAATTACTGAAGATAGGCAATAAGAGAGCAAAGCTATGAGATCAAAACTTTGTTTAAAGTTATACCAATTTTTAAACGTGTTATGTAAAGTCTCTGCTCAAATGCAATTGTAAGATCTGGAACTTGTATCATTAAGTTCTGCAACCTTTCTGCAGACATTGTAACTTCAGTGATTGTTAGCATAGCCTCTGCAAGCTCTGTAACCTTTGCAAGTTACCACTTGTATGAACTTCCAAGCTTTGTAATATCCCATCACTCAGAGAGAGTGTTAAAGAGGGAGTGTGTGGGGAACATAAGGGAGTGTATGTGGGACTAGGTGGAGAGGAACTGCAAGGAGAAGAGAGCCTGGAGACAGGTGTGCCTGATGTAATCTGCCCTGAGAAGGCAATCACAGAGTGCTGTAAAGAAAAGATGAATGAAAGGTACAGGGATTGGGAAAGCTTCGTGGTAAGGGACACAGAAGAAACACTCTGTGTACGTGACAAGAGCGCCCAGTTCCAAAATAAAAGGAAGCAGTCATGCACACAAGCGGCTGCTCCTTGACCTGCTCAGCAGCCTGTATTTGTGACCGCAGGCGGACATACCAGATCTACCACGCTTCGGTTTCTCAGCCTCCATGCTGTCTCCGGTAACACTCTGCCTGTGTAAGTGTGTGGGTGCATGAGGGTATGAATGCAGTGAATGTGTGCGTGTATGAATAAGCTCCATCTCTTTTCTCTCTGACCTAACAGTGGCATTGTAACAAAACTAACACAAGTGTGACCCTGGGTTGGTTTTTAGGGGAACAGAGGCAACAAAACTGACTACATTTCAAGAAGTTACAAGTAGCTTTAGACACTACAACTGCCCCCAAGCCTTCTTGCTAGTTATATTGTGGTATTTTCTTGTTTCAAACATGAATCACATAAAGGAGAAACTATGTATAGTCAGTCTGAATGATCCCATGTGTAGTCAAAATTAAAACTGAAAAAAGAAAGTTTCACTAATGTATCCTGAGAAAGGTCCCCAAAGAGAGATGGGTGGTAGGCAAGGACTGGAACTGAACAGAAATAGCCTATGACAGTCTGTAGGATCCACCAGCCTAATGCAATTCCAGCCCATGCTTGTGAGAAGGAAAGTGGGGAAAAGGAGAGTGTCAGATTATATTGACAGGATTGGTGAGGCACTGAATCAGTAGAAGAGAAAAAAATTCATCTGCAGGAAAAGCATGCTTTCTTTTTGGAAGGCTCCAAGGACCTCTGATGCTGGTAGAGAGGTCAATTGTCTGCAATGATCTTGCAACACTGTATTTATTTATTTAATTAGCTGGATCTTACAGACCCAAGGCGCAACAGCTAGCACTAATGTCTGACGAAGTGGGCATTCAACCACGAAAGCTTATGCTCCAATTCAACTGTTAGTCTATAAGGTGCCACAGGACTCTTTGTTGCTTTTTACAGCTAGCGCTAGAATCCCTGACGGTAAGGAGTGCCTCGTCCATTTTCAGGCTGAAGAGCTCAGATCCTGCAAACAGTATCCTTAATGGCCATTTGCAGCTGCTTTGATATACCCAACTGTTGTAACCAGGATGCTCTGTGCACTGTGATGGCTGTGGCCACCAGAGGCATCTAAGTCTACCTGAAGAGCTGTCTTCACCACCTGTAGTCCATCTGTCATAATGTCTCTAAGCTCCACTCTATTCTCTTGTGGAATCTTCTTGAGAAAAGGTGTTATCTTATCCCATGTAAGGAAATCATTTCAACAAAAGAGCTTAGAATTTGGTGATACACATTTGGAGAGTTGCAGAATAAGCTTTTGTACCTAACAACATCAGCCTGTTTGTCCATTATCCTCCTTTTACACACACAGCCTTTGGAGGTCCCATTTACATAGATTTCTCCCATACCACATGGCCAACTAGCGCAAATTGTGTCAGTAAGATCAGAAGAACCCAAAGCCCTTATGTGGGACATGGTTCTTACCTTCACTCTTGTATGTCAGGGAAAAAAGAGGCTGGAGTGAGTCACAGATCTTTTGCTAGTTTGAGGACCTCTTCATAGAGGGGCACTGCCACCCTGCTTGTGTTGAAAAGTTTGTGCCTTCTCTGACAATAATGTTTCTATATTTAACATGTTAGCTGTTCTCTGCAGAAAGTCTTGGACTGCTCTAACGTAATCACACAGGGAGACTGGATTATAGTGTAACTGCTTCATCTGGTGATGAGGGGCAAGTAGACCAGTTGCAGGTTCTGGGTTATCAGTGCAGTTATCTCAGGGATCCTCAAAATTTTCCTCCACCTCCTGCATTTCAACACTTCTAGCCAGTTTTGACTTGCCTGGAAAAGAGAACTATGAGGGGCGTTGCCTCTGGGAGGTTGAGCAGGGAGAATCCACATTGTCCAGTACAGTCAGCGTATTCCACAAGGATACAGCTAAGGAGGTGTGGGAACCAAGGGAGAGGAGTGACGGCGCAAGGGAGACATTGTGTGCATCTGAGGTACTCAGATTTATTTTTGAGGATGACCCCCAATGTGACCCTTTGATCAATCTCTGATGATCACAAAGACAACACTGAATCTTTCTGTTCCAGAGAAGGTTGAGAGGGTCAGGGTTCTGGGGAGGGCTTAAAACTCAGCTCTGAGAAGGAAGAGAAGTATGTTGGATCAAAAAGGGTACTGACTGTCTACATGCCATGGTATCTGGCAGACACTGGAACAATGGTGCAGTATCGTACTGGGGAGGCAACTGGTGTTAAGGAGGTGTTTCAGTACCCTTCCGTCATAACCCACACCAAGTCCAACACAAGGGACTCCAACCTTGGTGTCATTAGAATATCCCCTTACACTATCATTGGTACCAACATCAGTGCTGATACCCAAGCTAGTATCAACGCTGTGGACACCAGCTCAAGGCTCCAATACATCTCAGGAATTGCTGCCAAGGTCAACTGAGAAGTCCAATCTGAAGAGGACCAATATACTGAACAACTGGGGTTGTGGATTTTCCCCAGACAGAGCACACATCAGGTTTGGCTGTCATGGACATGACACCACCACAGGCTAGCAGGGATTGAAGCCTGAGGCGTTTGATTCCTCTTGAGGGGTGAACGGTACCTCAGCACTGACTGGCTGGTAATGACCAAAAAAGGCTGCCACTTGTTATCTAAACTTACTAAAAAACTGGGTTAAGAACTAGAGGAAAATTTAAATTTGCATTGTGAAGTCAAGGAGCTATAAGAGAGCAGAACAGAGCCAAGTTTCCACTTATTGCCTTGGATAAGGGATCTCACAAGACTGGGTGACAAAATGGCAGCTGAAATTCAATGGTGATAAATGCAAAGTAATGCACACTGGAAAACAATCCCAACTATACATATAACATGATGGAGTCTAAATTAGCTGTTACCACTCAAGAAAAAAATCTTGGAGTCGAGGGTAGTTCTCTGAAAATATCTAATCAATGTGCTGCAGCAGTCAAAAAAGCTAACAATGCTGGGAATCATTTAGGAAAGGGATAGATAATAAGATAGAAAATATCATGTTGCCTCTATATAAATCCATTGTCCACCCACATCTTGAATGCTGCATGCAGATGTGGTTGCCCCATTTGAAAAAAAAAAAAGATATATTAGAATTGGAAAAGGTAGAGAAAAGGGCAACAAAACCGATCAGGGGTATGCAACAGCTTCCAGATGAGGAAAGATTAATAAGACTGGAGGGGATATGATAAAGGTCAATGAAATCATGACTGGTGTGGAGAAAGTAAATAAAGAAGTGTTATTTACTCCTTCTCATAACCAAGAACTAAGGGTCACCAAACAAAATTAATAGGCAGCTGATTTAACAGACTAGGATAGTTCAGTGGTTTGAGCATTGGCTTGCTAAACCCAGGGTTGTGAGTTCAATCCTCAAGGGGGCCAGTTAGGGATGTGGAGTTAAAAAAAACAAACAAACAAAAAACTGTCAGGGACAGTACTTGGTCCTGCTAGTGAAGGCAGGGGACTGGACTCGATGACCTTCCAGGTCTATGAAATAGGTATATCCCCATAT
The DNA here is from genome assembly GCF_025201925.1 of Gopherus flavomarginatus. Lineage (NCBI taxonomy): Eukaryota > Metazoa > Chordata > Testudines > Testudinidae > Gopherus > Gopherus flavomarginatus. The sequence continues at coordinate 150,818,881 of NC_066619.1, forward strand.
ATATATATATATATAAAAAAATTCTTCACACACCAAACAGTCAACCTGTGGAACTCCTTGCCAGAGGATGTTGTGAAGGCCAAGATTATAACAGGGTTCAAAAAAGAGCTAGGTAAGTTCCTGGAGAATAGTCTAGCTCAGTGGTTTTAGCATTAGCCTGCTAAACCCAGTGAGTTCAATCCTTGAGGGTGCCATTTAGGGAACTGGGGTAAAAATCTGGGGACTGGTCCTGCTTTGAGCAGCGAGTTGGACTAGATGACCAACTGAGGTCCCTTCCAACCCTAATATTCTATGACCTATTAAACAGGATGGGCAGGGATGGTGTCCCTAGCCTCTGTTTGTCAGAGGCTGGGGATGGATCACTTAATGATTATCTATTCTGTTCATTCCCTCTGAAGCACCCAGCATTAGCCCTGTCAGAAGACAGGTTACTGGGCTAGACAGACATTTGGTGTGACCCAGTATGGCCATTCTTATGTAACAAGAAACCAAGAGGCACTGGGGCCATGCTGCCCTTTATGCCATTAGATGCAAGAACATGAAGGTACCAAAACTGCTGACTCACAAGGTTCCAAACCCACATGTGTATTGTGAGTGGGATCCATAGAGATGATTCTCAAAGAAGCAGCTTAGATTCTGCAGAAGCTATGGCAGTGTTTCCCTCCTCCCACAAATCAGGAAAGCTTCCTAGTCACCAGTGACAAACAGACATGCCTCACTCAGGGGTTTAGCACACTTTCCATGACTAGCATTGAAAACAGTTTTACAATATCTACAATTGGTTTTATTATTAATTATTATTTTTATTACCAAGGCCTCCAGGCCTCAACCATGATTAGCACACCTTTGAGATAGGTGGGTGGTTTCCAATTCCTGTTGAGAGTTTGAAAGGGATCATTGGACCTGTGCATTAATCAGCTACAAGTAATTTTCCTGCTAGTACAGTCTACATAGTTTAGCCTCTCAAATTTAAACTATGAAGAAACATAATTTAAGTTCTGTGAAGACAAGGCTCAATATTATTTAGCTGCCATGGTCTTAGACACTAGGTGAAGAAGACAGAGAAGCTGATCAACACTGATAATTGCAGATACAGAAATAGTGCCAAGCACTTCTAAAAGGTAAGTAAGTTGCTAGTAAGATACTATGTACTTACAACACACACTTACTTTAACCTTACATCAAATATTTTTCTTTGCAGGGATTCCTTTATGTATGATAAATACAGTGCACCCTCTCCAAGTTTACAGCATTGTGTGTACAGAATGAATTGTCAGAAAATTTATAAGTTAGTTTATGTTCAAATTAAGTAAAACTAGGTCCCTTTAAGAAATTTAGCATGGGTCAGTCTTTGTCTGACTAATCAAAATAATGGACTAAAACTACAGAAATTTCTGTATAGAAAATTAAAATCTTGTGCACAGGCTATAAAAACATAAGAACTACCATACTGGGTCGGACCAACACTCCATCTAGCCCAGTAGTCTGTCTTCCGACAGCGGTTAATGCCAGGTGCTTCAGAGGGAATGAACAGAACAGGTAAATCATCAAGGGATCGATCCCATCACCCATTCCCAGCTTCTGGCAAACAGGCTAGGGACAGCACCCCTGCCCATCCTGGATTACAGTCATTGACAAACCTATCCTACTGCATGAATTTATCTAGTTTCTATTTGAAGCAGTTAAATTTAATTAAGCTAAATCATCAACAATTTTACCTAACTGCTAAAATTATATAGACTACTAACCCAGGGAACAGCTCAAATAAATCTTAAATAGGGCTACTGTGATGCCAGAGGTAACTCAACCAACCAAACCACAATCCATTCTGTAGCTAGTGGACATGCATTAATACACTGGCTGTAATAACAGGGTGGTAGGAAGGGGACTGGACAGCTGGTTAGAACAGTCACTGGTAAATTATTTGGCCCATCATTGCTTTTCTGCGGCTACCTGCTTGCCCTGAAAAGTTTCTCCTAGCACAGCAGCCTTGGCTCTCCCGGTGCTGAGACACAAATCCAGAGACACAGAGACTGGGCTAGCCCCCCTCACAAAGCATTGGCAGTGCACAGTCAGGGCCCCCAAATAACCTTCACTCTGCCCTGCGGTGACGTAGCGAAAGGGAAGACTATATGCTCTCAGGGTCCGGGGTGACAGCGACACCCCCGGCGTAGATATCACCCTGTCACTGAGAGGAGCCCCCCCCCGCGGGCAGGCACCAGTGGAGGCTGCCTGACCCCCCCGCCCCCGCGCAGGGCCGGGCCCAGGCGGACTCACCTTCTCGCACAGGCTCCGCACCTGGCTCTCGCCCAGCTGCTTGCACTCGTTGAGCTGCTCGATCCACTGGTCCAGCTCCTTGGAGAAGCCCTTCTCCTCCATGGCGGGGGTGGGGGCGGGGCTCAGCGCCGCGCCGCGCGGTCCCGCCAACGGCCACGGGGCAACGGTGGGTGCGCGAGGCCCGCTGCGCAGCACTGCGCTCCCGGCCCTCCCCGCGCGCCGCGGAATGGCGATGGCAGCCGCCGGACGCTGCGCCCTCGCGGCCCCGCCCCTTGCTCCGCTCCGTTGCTTCCGGCCCCGCCCCTCCTACGGTTGTCGCTTCCGGGAGGGAGGCGGCGCGGGCGGGGGAAGGGACCCTAACGCTGCTTAGCCCCGCCCCCCCCGCGACGCGCCACGCCTAGCTCCCCGGGGTCAGCAGCGCTCCGCTTCCCACAGAGAGGCCGCGGCCGGTGGTGGGGGGAGGGGTGTGTCTGTGCTGGGAGGGGATATATGGGGGGGTCTGTGTACTGGGAAGGGTATATCGGGGTACGGGAAGGGGGTGTGTGCTGGGGTGGGTATTTGGGGGTACGGAAAGGGGGTCTGTGTACTGGGAGGGGTTTCCAGGGGGTGCTGGAACAGGTACCTGTGGCCTCACTCTCAAGGTGGGTGGGGCAGTGTCGCTCCCTGGGATGGTGGCAGGGCAGTTGGCACAGGTCTGGGACACAGTACCAACCGTCAGTCAGTACCTCCCTGCCTCTTCCTCTCCCCAGGACTGGGAGCTGGGGCTTGGGTGGGTGGGATCCGGCAGCTGCAGCTGCAGTGGAGGGACCATCGGGATGTGGAGCCAGCTCTTTCTGAGCTGCAGTGTCTGCTCTGCAAGAATCCTGAACATTTCATCTTATTTGAAAAATCTGCTTGGACAGAGGGTGGAAGATCAAAAAAGGAAATGTTAGGAAAATCCGGATGTATAGTAACCTACGGAGCCACTCTCAGCCCGTCACCCGCACACAGCACCACTCCAAACCCTCCTGCCACAGTGCCACTCGTAATCCCCCCCATGGAGCCACTTCGAGCCCCTGTCACTTCCCCACAGCACCACTCCCAGACCCTCCCACAGTGCTACTCTGCATCATCTGCTAACCCCCACAACAGCAACGCTCCCAGTTCACCCCAAGCTACTCTGAACCCTGCATCACTCCCCATAGAGCTACTCCCAGACCCCCATCACCTCCGTACAGTGCGACTGCCAGACTTCCTCCACAGCCCTCCCAGAGACATCTTACTCTTCCATTCACTCTTACATGAAGCTGCTCCCAGGTCACTTGTATACATATCCCCTCCCACTAACCTCACTCAGAACCAGCCCCCTTCCACATCCCCCAACTGCCTTCCCTACACAAAGCTACTCCTAACCCTGCCCACAACCACTCCCAATGCCCCTCTCCCCCGCAAATAGTCTATCCTAGCTTCCTCCCCTCACCCCTGAACGTAAATAACCACTCCTAATCTTCCCCACATGCATCCCTGCACACAGTGACTCCCAGCCCTCTTCCCCCCACATGCTCTTGGAATTATTTTTTGTACAGGTATGATGTTCCCTAGGATACAATCTGGACAGATGTGTCCCCTCAATTCTCCAATCTCGTCTTGCTGTCTCAGCCTCTAGCATGCAAAATCACTCCCACTGAATTGTACGAATGTTACAGCTAACCATTCATTAATTGCATTATAGGGAAACACCAGCTAATTCCTAGTCCCAGACTGGTGCTCAGAATGTGCATCTTGTACTACCCAGCTCTTTCCTTCTGTGCAATGCAAGCTCATAGTAAATCTGTCATTTCAATAATAGAAAGTGATATGCACAAATCTTATTAGCCCAAATGGAGGCTCCTAAGCACTTCAATCCAAACACACAGTGATTTAGATAAATTTATGAACGACAGAAAGAGAGATTTTAAGTGATTGCAAATAATGAGGCATAAAAGTCAGTATTGGTTACAAAGAAAATAAAGGGCAAAAATGCAAACTAATACCTAACTTAGCAAGGTAATTGAAATCAAAGCAAATATAAGAGGACTGTTGGCCCTGTACTAAAACTCAGTGAGGTGTTTTTTTGGTTGGCTACCTCCCAGCACCAAAAGAAAGGGGAAGGGTTGCTGGGAAATGAAGACCCTGAGACTGACAATCCCCAGGGGCAATGGGGAGAGGCCCCTGCTCCAAGTCAGCCTGATTGACAGGGTGGGCAGTCTAATGAGGGAGTCAGGAGGCTGGAGGGGTCCTATTCTCTGAGCTGAACCTGTCTGGACCAGAATGAGGTCAAGCTAAGGAGAGAGCAGGTGCTCAGGCTGAGCTGAGGAGCAGAACCATGCAAGCCAGAGACCATTAGAGAAGCAGCCTGAGCTGGGGAGGGCAGCAGCAAGAGCCAGAGAGCAGATCCATGCTGGAAGGAGAGTTCCAGCAACCAGAGCCAGAGGGGCCAGAAAAGCAGTCTAGGGAACTGGAGGCAGAGCAGCAGCAGTGCTGAGGCAGAACTGAGGTGGAACTGGAGCAGTCTGGAGCCAGGTGTGGTGAGCAGCTGGGGAGAGCGAGAGGGATCTGGGCAGTGGGCCCTGCGCAGGGAGATGCCACCAGCCAAGAGGCCCTGCAGGCCAGACTTGGAGGGGATTGTAACCCCGACTATGGGGGAGAACACTGGGAAGAAGGGTTCTGCCATCTGGAACCTGAGGGCATGTGGCCACGGCCAGAGCAAGTGTCTACCCGCAGCATCCCTGCATCACAGTCAGGGCCTGGACAGGAGGCCTGGCACCTGTGAGGAACAGACTGTGAACGTCTCTTATATTCCAGAGTCGGCTGTTTGTGATGTCCCCATGCCACAGAGCGAGGCTGTGTCCTTAACCTTTCCCATTTTTTCCTTATTTTTTTTAAATTGCTGTTTAATAAATTGTATTTGCTTGAAAAATATGAAATGATCATTGGGCAGGGAAGCATCTAAAGCGGAGAGAGTACCTGGGAGTGGAGACACCCTAACCCCTGTCTTACGTGACCATGACAAGATAGGGGGTTGAGCCCCCCCAGGAATCCTGGGCCCAGTCTTGTCAGGGTTACAAAGACTCTACCACACAGGAGAGTGGAAGGGGAGCCCTTGAGGTAAGGCAGGCCTCTGGGTAAAAGAAGTGGGAGTGAGGACTCTCATCCTTTCAGTAGCCAGTTCCGCCAAGATAGTGTATATACCAGGAAAGTTCCCCAGAATAGCTGGACCAATCCCGTTTACACAAAGGCTTTTCTCACATGTTTGTCGCCGTCTTTACTGGCTGGAAACCTTCCAGCCAGGACCCCTCCCCCAGTTCGATGTTTCTTTAGGTGGTGGTGCTGTGGTGAGCAGAGAGGAGTGGAGGCAAGAGGTGATTTGGGGCCTCTAATCATTTTTGTATCTTTTCCTCCTCTTTTAGAATAATCTCCAGCTGGGGTCCAGGTGACAGGAACCCCCAGCTGATTATTTGTCCATATGTACATTTCTTGCTTACACCCTCTTGCCAAAAAATGGCTGCTTACCTCAGTACAGGGAGTCCCTGGTATACATCTTCCCCTTAGCCGTTGCTTTGGATCTCCATCACTCATCAATAGGGGACGTGTTCCGATTTACGTTGGTCCTGATCTGCATATCCATTGTTTGCACGGTTCAGGACCGACATGAATTGGAACACGTTCACCTATTGTACAGTAGCCCAGTGTAAAGGAGTTTTCAAAGTCCTACTACATCTTGAACAGTGTGGAAAACATTGATGTATCGTGGGAAGAGGTCACTTTGCAATGTATGAATGGTGTTTGGTGCCATGCATGGCCAGATGCTGTCCACAGCTTCATGGGATTTGATGCCATTCCTGGTCTCGAGCAAGAAATTGTCAAGTTGGCGAAGGATGTCAGCTTCAAGGAGGTGGAGGAGGAGGATATACAGGAGTTGTTGGAGTCTCACGTTGAGCAACTGACAAACGAGGAGCTGATTGAGCTGGACCAACAATGGATATCTGAAGAAAACAAGGATGATGATGATGACGATGATGATGTAGGGCAGGAAGCCAGGAGTCTGATGACAAAGAATCTCTCGTTTCTCTGGATTTCTGGATGAGATGACTGAAATGATACAGAGCGGTGATCCTTTTTGTGAACAATCTGGCAGTCTCCACAGTTTTCAATGATGCAGTAGCTTGCTACAGGGAGAGCTATTGTTGAAAGATTCATGCAGGAGAGCAGCTATCGATAAAATCCCTTTTAAAGAATTCTGCGACCAAAAAGCAACCCAAGAAAACCCAGCTTCCACCTCTTCCTAAGTTTAGTGTAATCAACACAGTTTTATACTGTATTACTGTACTATATTTACTGTATTAAAATGTTCTGTGTGTTCGAACGGTGTTAGGGTTCTACGTTATTTTATTCAATGTTTTATGTGTAAACTGTGTACTGTATACGTTGTCATTGTGAAAAGGTACATCATTTAAGAAACATTGTCTAGTTGTGAACACATCTCCCCCTTATTCCATTATTTCTTATGGGGAAAAATTCCCTGGTATACATTGTTTTGGTATCCATCACCCTCTTCAAGAACGCAACTCCAGTGTATACAGGGGACTCCCTTTAATAGTCCACTTATTATGTTGACACCTGGTTGAGGTGCTGGCTAACCTTTTGTGTCAGAGGAACCGGCTTGGGCTGTTTTTAAAAAAAAACTTGAAACATGTCTCAGCAATGTCATCTACTGCTTCCCCCCATCCATAAGGCTTGTTACCCTTTGTTACTCAAAGCAATTAGATTGGTTTGACATGATTTGTTCTTCACAAATCCATGTTGCCTCTTACTTATCACCTTATTATTTTCTAGGTGTTTGCAATTTGATTGCTTACTTATTTGTTCCATTATCTTTCCAGGTACAGTTACTCCTCATCTAAAGTTGTAGTTATGTTCCTGAAAAATGAGACTTTAAGTAAAACCATGTTAAGCGAATCCAATTTCCCCATAAGAATTAATGTAAATGAGGGGGTTATGTTCCAGGGAAGCTTTTTTCAAAACGCTCTCTCTCTCTCTCTCTCTAACAATTTAATACTGGTAGACAGTGATGATGATTGTGAAGTTTGGTTGAGGTGGTGGAGTCAAGACAGTGGGATATTTCCCAGGGAATGCCTTCCTGCTAAATGGTGAACTAGCAATTGGCTGAGTCCTCAAGGGTTAACTCTCACACTCTACAAGGAATCAGGAATGGAGGGAGGACACCATGTGTGTGCGTGAGAGATGCGCATTTCTCCTTTAAGTGTGCTGGCCCTATTCTTAAGTACACTGCCTTGTTAATTAGATCAGCTTGTTGAGACACAGCTGCTGCCAGCAAGCTCCCTCCATCCTGAGCCCTGTCATGTGTGTCCCCTGCTCTATGGAAGATGGGGTAAGTGGGGTGCAAGAACAGGGGGGAGGGGGACACCCTAACCTTAACCCCCTTCTTCCTGTCCTCCCTCCTGCATAGCAAGCAAGAGTCTTGGGGAGCAGCTCCAAGGCAGAGGGCAGGAGCAGCACATGGCAGTGGGGGAGGAACAGCTGAACTGCTGGCAACTGATAACCTGCTGGGCAGCTACTGCACAGGGAACTTAGGAGAGCAGGGAGCTGATGGGGGGGCTGCTGGCCCACCTTGGTTCCAAGCCCTCACCAGCAAGCTGCAACAGGCTGCTCTTCCTGCAAGCAGTGGACAAAGCGGGCAGCTGCCAGATGACGTTAGAAGGGAGCATTGCACAACTTTAAACAAGCATGTTCCCTAATTTATCAGGAATGAAACAGCATTAACCGGGATGACTTTAAGTGAGAAGTTACTGTACTGAAGTTAAGCTGATTGGTCTGTAATTCCAGCACTGTTTCCAATACGGATCCTTGAGGAAACCTACTTTTTACCCCTCTCCACTGTGAAAAATGACCATTTATTTCTACCCTTTGTTTCTTATCTTTTAACCAGTTATTGATCCATGAGAGGACCTTTCCTCTTATCCCATGACACCTTAGTTTGCTGAAGAGCCTTTGGTCCGAGTACACTATATCCACTTGACATCGTTGTCCACATCCTTCTTGACTCCTGCAAATTACTCTATTAGAATGGTGAGGTATGATTTCTCTTCACAAAAGCCATGTTAACTATTCCCCCACATATTATATTTGTGTCTGATAATTTTGTTCTTTAGTATAGTTTCAATCAGTTTGCCTCATACTTAAGTCAGGATTATTGGCCTGTAATTGCCAGGATCACCTTTGGAGACTTTTTTGAAAAATCAGCATTACATTAGCTAGTCACCTGTGCAGAGGCTGATTTAAGTGATAGGTTACAAACCAATTAGTAGTGCTACAATTTCATATTTGAGTTCCTTCAGAACTCTTGGATGAATGCCTTGTGGTCCTGGTGACTTATTACTGTTTAATTTATCATCTGTTCGAAAACCTCCTTTACTGACACCTCAATCTGGGACAGGTCCTCATATTTGACACCTAACAAGAATGGCTCAGATGTGAACTCCACCTTATCCTCTGCAGTGAAGACTGAGGCAAAGAATTAATGTATCTTCTTCACCATGGCCTTGTACCCTCACTCTTGCTGTTTTCCTCTTGCAGCACACCTGCAATGGCCTATCAGTTAGCCAGGAATACCATCCACCTGTCTTGCAATCTTAACTACGTCTATGCTCAGTTTCTGCCTATCCTCATTTGCTGTACAATTTGGCCAGATGTATTTCTGAAGGAGGCATACATGCCCCTAGTGAGACTCTTGTGTATACATTGGATGGATCAGACAGACCAGAATGATGTCACAGTAGCCATACTGCTGTTGTGACATATTCCTCTTGGTGAGAGACTATCCAGTAATTACAACGTTCTAGTATACCATGATGGCCATCATATTAGAGGCATGAATGGATATTTTCCAGGCCAGAACAGAGATTATTGCAAACTGTGGAAAACAAAGCAGATGCTACAGCTTTGTTTTTCTGATTGGGTTGACATGGAGGAGGAATTCTTCAGGCGTTTCACCTTAAATAAGGTCTTAATTTAACAGTGTCACTGCAGCCTCTTGCAATACTTCAAATGGAATCAAATGTCCAATTATATGGCTTTTGATATATTGTATACATAAGAAAATTAGTAGAATGCAACAATATACTACACAGCAATATAATAAGTGTTTTTATTATTATTCAAAAATGACAAACTGGCTAAATTCTGCATTATTACACCAGCAGATACTCATAGTAACCCATTGTAAAAAGCTGTAAGTCAAATTCAACCTTGCTGTAACTCTGGCTTCAGTGGAAATACACCAGAGATGAATTTGGCGCAATATGCCTAGTGTTGTATGTACCTGCTATCATTTAAGACTAAATAAAGAGAAAATTCAAGGTGGTTGGGGGCGTATAAAAGTCTTAAAATATTCCCTGCTCCACTGTAGCATGAAACAGGATTCCACTGTAATTTAGAGATATGAGTGGAGTGAAATTATTATTCATCCAAAGAAGCAGAGATGTACTAGAAAGGGGAAGAAGTAATTGCTGGGAACAACAGTTTTCACCTAAGTTTAACTTCAGCCAATATTTATTCTACCGGTCCTGAAATACCCTCTTGATAATACACCTGTAGTAAATAAACATTCTTACATTTCCAAACTATTGCTAGAAATTGAGTTTTTAATTCTAATCAGCTGTGTATGTTGCACAAAATCATGAGACGTTTACCACTTGTAGAAGTCTGTTTTCCTGTTGATGAAGATTTACACTTCCCAATCATGTTAAAAGATGTATTTCAGATGTTACATGTGCATATCAGATGTAGAAATTACCAATTTAGGGCTTAACTCTGCTCTTAAATATGTGGATTTCTGTTACCATAGAGCCAGTGAGATCATCTGCTATCCAATTGTGTGTAAACCACAGGAACGGATTTTTACAAGATACACGGAATAGGAACGCATCTATCTCAGATTGCGATAGGAGGGTGAAACCCTGGCCCCATTGAGATCAATGGCAAAGGTTCTGTGATTTCAGTGGGACCCGGATTTCAGTGGGACCCAGATCTCTTTGTGATTCTGATTCATGTAATTCACCTCTAATTATATCTTGTTCTCATGAAAACACCACAGTACACAAATAACATTTAGAAAATACTGGTAATTCTTCAGCAAAGAGAGACTGTCATAAACCCTGGACTATTCTGCATACTTAGAAGTTCAACACAAGTATTTTAATTGTTCTGTAAATTGTGTTTTTAACGTAAATTAATAGCTAATGCCTTACCGAGTTGCCAATTTTGTAGCTTGTGCTATGTTCTAAATTACCACCTTAGAGACACCTAACTGTAACTAGACTATCAGTCTCATTATTTCTGTATTACTTGCTACATTTAAAAAAAAACCTGTTTAATGCATACAAATTAAGTTTACTCAAATACTTGCACTGTGCAAATGCTGTTAACATTTAAAATTAAAATCTTCAATAAGACCTATATACTTAGAAATATTTCTAAGAAAAATGTACAAAAATTAGAAAAATAAGTCTTCTCTGTTAGAAAAAAATATCAAAAGTATTCCAACCACTGCCATAAATAATATACATATATATAATATGGTAGTGTAAAAACTGTGGATTGAAACAATATGTTAGTTATTTGCATATCAGATACAGCAAAGTCTCAACTACCATTATAGAAAATACTAACCATAACATTCAAGAATCACATTTCTCTGTTCCAGTGTTTACAAAAAGAGCAGCCCAGGCTAGCAGAAAGTCCGTGCACATTTTCTGCAAAACCAGACATGAGTGATGGGTAAGTCCTGCGCTGGCCCACTGCACTGGGGTGAATTTCACCCAAGTATTCAGAACTGACTATAGATCTTGACAGCCCGAGGCAGAGCTTTTGTTCAAAAAAATGTATTTAAAAGCTAAAAATCCTATAATCACACCTCAAAAGTTCAGTTTTCATTTTTTTAGATGTCAAACACTATCATATCACAGTCCTAAAAGTTAACTAAAAACTTAATGCCTTAGGGTAGAATCCAGAGACACAACACCCAGTGAGGCTAAACAGCCTCTCCAGTAGGCAGAGGAAAAAGAATCCTGCTCCAGGCCAAAGCCATAGAACCAATTCACAGCTATTACTTTATCCAGTGGTTTAAACTGCCTTTTGTACTGCAGAACCATGCTGGCTCCACAGTCAGAGGGCCCTCGGTGGTCACTGAGGTGGGGTTACATTTGTCCCTTCCTCTGTGTTTTGTTTTTTTTAATCTGGTTAGGTAAGTCTTGCTATTCACTAACGACTCAATCCTGCACCTGCAGAAATTACTAGGAAAACTCCAACTGTCTTAATGTCCTAAAACAAGGGAGTGATTTTGATGTAACCATTCGGAAAATGCAAATTATGTTGCCTTGTGAGGTAAGTGGTTACACTTCAAAACATTATACAATGCTCTGTATTGTATATCAGCAGTAAATCTATACAAGCATTTTAAATATCTAATGCTACACAGCTTTAACAAAGAAAAATTACAACAAACAACACTGAACCAAAACGTTGTCATGGGACTGGTTTCAACATCCAGGATGAAAAGGTGCCTGCTGCCAGGGAGCTGGAAACAAAGAAAAAGATACTTGAGAATGGATTAAGGCACAGGAAATAGAGATTCCTCTTTCCACCCTCCAAAGCCCACCAAACAACAGGCCTTTGCACTTCTATAGCATCTTCTGAAGGTTTCGAAAGCATTCACCGACTGAAGCACTGACCTTCACCCTGTGCAGAGGGCAGCAAAAGGCCTATGCACCTTAAAGTCCTGTAATGCAAAGTCCTTCTGTGCAGGGGTGAATTTCAGCCTGTATAAATATTTACAATGAGTGAAGCTGAACACCACTTGTCCAAGAATAGAGACCAAGTCTGTGGAATAGCTGGGGTTAGAATCCAGTTTGCCTGATTCCCAGTCCTATGCTTCAACTACTACCATATTCCCTCTGCATGAGTTTATAAATGTAGACTATCAATTAGAGTTTCAAAAATGCCTATGTGATTTAGGAGCACAAGTTGCACAGAAAGTCAGCAGAATGTGTGCTGCTAAGTCAAATAATTGCTTTTGAAAAAAATCCCACCTACGTTTTAGTCATGGGTATTTTTAGTAGATGTCATGGACAGGTCACAGGCAGTAAACAAAAATTCACGACCTCTGACTTTTACTAAATACCCCTGATTAAAACTTGGGAGGGAGGGGCGGCTCAGGAGGATGGTGCTGGGGGTACTGCAGGTGCTGGGGAGGAGGGCATGGCCTGGGGGGGTGTGCCACGGGTGCTCGGGTGGGGAGTTGCAGTGTTGCTGGCACAGATAGTGCCGGAGGCCAAGCAACAGTGGTTCGTTGCCCGGTGTATTTCATGCTAATAAACACACCAGGGTGGAGAAGCAAGCAAAGTTTATTTGAGATCTCAAAGCGGTGCAAGGAGACGAACGCCTCAAATCATGCACCCCTACACAAGCGGCTTTTCCCTTTTTATAAGTTTTTTTTTCTTTTTCTTCTTTCTTCCCCCCGCCCCCTTCCTCCCCTGTAGCAGTTACATATGCCCAGGTGCATTAAGTAATCTTGGCTGTGCCAGCTCGTTAGTAAGTTTTCCTTCTGCAAGTTATCTTGTCCTTCTGCTAAAAGTGCACAGGCCTTATCACTACTGCTTTATACCGGTTTGAGCTGTGCTGCAACTGATAACTTACTGTTACACATTTAATTTCACAGCTGCTAGCTTTCTAGATCAAGTAGAGTTCAACATGGAGGAGCTTTGGTTCACTGAGGCCTAGATTTATGCCTAGTGACACCAACAGCGGCCTGGGAGAGATTACAGGGGGGTGCCCAGGGGGCACCACAGGTGCTGGGGAGGTGGCCCCGGGGGGCACCACAGGCATTCAGGGGGGGCACAGCCCAGGGGGCGCTGTGGGTGCTGGGGTGGGGGGTTAGTGGGTCTGATGCAGGCTCCCTATCTGGCTCCTGGGAAGTGGGGACCCCAGCTCCTAGCTCCATGTGCTGCCTCCCCTCTGCCCCAAGCCCTGATTCTGCAGCCCTCATTGGCAGGGAACCATGGCCAATGGGAGCTTTTGGGGGGGAGACAGCACATGGAGCTAGGAGCTGAGAGAGGGGAGTTGCTGTCACCCTTACGGGAACCGTCTCCCTGCCCCCTGGTAAGCACTGCCCCGCACCCCAACCCCCACCCCTGAGCCACCACCCCCACCCAAACTCCTGCTGCTGGGGAGCGTGGGCGGCGGGGGAGTAGACTGCCCCAGCAGCATCCAGTGCGACTGGCCCAGGGCTGCCCAAGCTGCTCAGGTAGCCCCCAGGCCAGGCACACCAGCCACTGTAGAAGTCGCACAGGTCACAGAATCCATAACCTCCATGACAAACATGGAGCCTTAAACATAAGCACCAAAAAAATATCAGAAATGTTCTCAGGAAGTAGGAGGGTAGCACCGAGCATTGGAAAGGGGAAAAAATCCTGCTGCTCTTTGTAAAACAGAGCCTACTCTAGTACAAAAAGGAAATCAATCTCTTCTAGTCCAAACCAGGGTGTGAACTCAAACTCTCATCACCACCATTTTTCATTTACTGGGCAGGGGAGGGGGAATGGTTACTTCAAAAGAGGGTGGTATTGGGCAGAAGACTGGTTAAAAAAACCTAACAAAACATGACAGCTATTCTAGCAAAACAGAACTGAAAATCATGTACCCAACTGTTTATGTGTCTTTGTGCACACGGTAAACACGTGGTTGCTGGGAACAGGAAAGGGAAGTTACTTACCACTACAGTAACTGAAGTTCTCTGAGATGTGTGGTCCTTCCCTGTATTCCACTGAGAGTGCACACGCGCCGATGACCAGCAGATTTTTGCTAGCAGCGTGTATCGGACTATGCCTGCGCACTTATCTCCTCGTGCTCCAAGCCGAGAGCATAAGAAGCAGAAGAGACCAGCCACTTCTCCAGTTCCTTCTCTACTGTGAATCAACTTTAAGATCTGCAGCAGAGGGGAAGGAGGGCAGATAGTGGAATACAGACAGGTTTCACACACCTCAAATAACTCGTTGCTGTACAGGAGTGTAACTTCCCTTTCTTCTTCAAGTGCTGGCCCCTACGTGTATTCCACGGTTGGTGCCTACAAGCAGTGTCTATTAAGGTGGAGGATGCGAGGACCTCTGGGAGGCTACAGACTACAGCAGCGCCCAGGGAAGTGTCAGCTGCAGAGGCCTGCACCAAAGCATGATCTCTGCAGAAGATATGGACTGACTCCACATGGCTCAATTACAAATTTCAAGGACGAGGACATTTTGTAATGAGGCTACTGAAGCGGCCTGGGCTCTCACATCTTGCAGTGCAGGAGTATTTGTCAGCTAGCATAGCAGAACGCAGCTCGGGATCCATTTGGAAAGTAGTTGGGGATGAGACAGCTTCCCCTCGCATCTGTTCTGCAACGGATACAAACAGTCTGGGTGATTGTCTCAATGAGTTTGTTCTTCACAGGTAAAATGAAACAGCTCTATGGACATCTAGGAATGAAGTCTTTTGTCTTCATTAGTGGTGTGCAGTGAAGAAAGTAGATAAGCTGATTGTCTGAATGAGATGGAAGTCAGAGACCACTTTAGGAAAAAACTTCAGGTGCAGTATGACAGGGTGTACCAAACCTGTACTGGTCAGGCAGTGGTTAACCAGCTACTTTGGGCCCAAGAGACCATGCCCTCACCCTTCCTGGGAGGGAGTATATAAAAGGAAGCAGCTCAGCTCAGTCTGGGCTGGCTGAGGAGACTAGACATGCACTGTGGGTTCCTGCAGAAGAAGCACTAAGATTCCAGACTGCTGAAGCTGAGGACCCTGACTGCGCCACGGAGAACCAGTTGACTGCATGGGTCAAAGGGGCACCAAGCTGCTGCTACCTGAGGAGATACCCGAGTCAGGCCTATGGGTAGGAAGTGACCCAGGAGACACCTCTGGAGACAGAGAGACCTACCCAACCTCCATGGGGTGCCTGCTTTCCTAGGGCCCTGGTGTGGAACCGAGTGGAGTAGGGTGGGCCCGGGTTCCCCTACCCTCCCTGTGCCTATGCCTGGATGCTACAGCTGTGGACTGTTGCTGCTAGGCATTACTGCCCTGGACTACTGATACTAGGTGCTACTGTTTGGGGGTTGCTGATACTGGCCACTACTGCCTTGGACACCTGCTACTAGGCCTTGCTGCCCAGAAGAAAAGGGCAGTTCTGGGGACACTTGCCACTAGGCCTTATTGCCCAGAAAGAAAAGGTGGTCCTGGGAATCCTTACCACTAGACTCGCAACCGCAGCAGAGGGAGCGACTTCTATTTGAACCCCGTCATCTCCCATGACTTGCAGTCTCACTGTCATCTTATCCGTGTGAAAGACTGTATATGGCAGATCCACCATAAGAGCTCCCAGTTACCCATCCTTCTAGCTGAGGTGATGGCTACTGCAATGAGGTGCCCCCGCCATGCAACCCCTGAGCACAAGAATGTGGGCCAGAAAGGGCCAATTAACTTTATATGCTGCCCCTAGGGGGAGCCAGGGATTGATAAGCACTAACTGAGAGGAGTGGATGTCCATATGAAAGTAGGCATTCTTCACATCGAGAGCTATGAACCAGTTCTCTGTGTTTAGTTGTAGAATAATTGGTACCAGTGTGACCAGTCTGAACCTCAATTTGCAGATAAAGACACTGAGTTGCCTGAGCTCTAAGATAGGTATCCATCCCACTTTCTTCTTTCAGATGAAGAAGAAATTTGATTAAAATCTTTCCTCCCCACTACTGAAGAGGTACTGGTTCCATAGTTCCCTGAAGCAGGAGAAAGTTCATCTCTTGAATGAGCATCCCCTCGTGAGAGTGGTCCCTGCAGAAAGACAGGGAAGCAGATTTCAGGGTCAAGGGGGACAGGAATTATATAGTACTACTGAGATTGCACTAGATTGAGAACCCATCTGTCTGTTATTGCCTGCCAGGCATAAGCAAAGTGTGCTACTCAGCTGCCAAATTTAGTCTGTAGGCACATGGTGGATGGATGTGGCATCTGAGGTGGTTCACAGCTCTTGTGCATCCTGTAAAAAATACTTCTTTGTGGGAGGCTGAGGTTACGAGGAAGACGAGGAGGGATCATTCTGTTTGCTCCTCTGCAGCTTCTGCCTTTTCTGTGTTGGTTCGTAAGCCCTTTGGTGGTAGAAGTGCCAAGGCAGTGGATGATAAGAACATAAGAACGACCATACTGGGTCATACCAAAGGTCCATCTAGCCCAGTATCCTGTCTACCGACAGTGGCCAATGCCAGGTGCTTCAGAGGGAATGAACAGAACAGGTAATCATCAAGTGATCCACTCCCTGTCGTTCATTCCCAGCTTCCGGCAAACAGACGCTAGGGACACCATCCCTGCCCATCCTGGCTAATAGCCATTGATGGACCTAGTCTCTAGGAACTTATCTAGTTCTTTTTCGAACCCTGTTATAGTCTTGGGCTTCACAACATCCTCTGGCAAAGAGTTCCATGGGTTGACTGTGTGTTGTGTGAAGAAATACTTTCTTTTGTTTGTTTTAAACCTGCTGCCTATTAATTTCATTTGGTGACCCCTAGTTCCTGTGTTATGCGAAGGAGTAAATAGCACTTCCATATCTACTTTCTCTACAACAGTCATGATTTTACACACCTCAATCATATCCCCTCTTAGTTGTCTCTTTTCCAAGCTGAAAAGTCTCAGTCTTATTAATCTCTCCTTATAAAGAAGCTGTTCTATACCACTAATCATCTTTGCTGTCCTTTTCTGAACCCTTTCCAATTTCAATATATCTTTTTTGAGAAGGGGTGACCACATCTGCACGCAGCATTCATGATGTTTGTACGGCTGAGGCCTACAGTTCTTCCGCCTCAGAGCTGGAGTGTAGGTCCTCAAGGAGTGAAGTGTTGCTCTTAAATCCTTCAGTGAGTGCAAAGTTTTATCGGTTCTATATCTAAATAGGTTGTTTCCTTCAAAGGGCTAGTCCTCCATTGTGGATTGTACTTCCCTGGGGAATCCCGAGGAATAAAGTCACAAGGCTCTATGCACAACAATGGCCAATGAACATGCAGCTGGGTCAAATGCATCAACTGATTCCTGAAGAGAAGATCTAGTGATTAATCTATCGTCCTCGATTATCGCCTGGAACTGCAATCTGTGCTCCTGCAGGAGTTTGTCCATAAACTCTATCAATTTGAAGAAACTGATCAAATCATATTTTGAGAGCAATACCTGACAACTGACTATATGAATTTCCAGGCAGGCTGAGGTAATAACTTTCCTGCTCATTTAGTGGCCTCATCTGACATGGTGGACTTCGTCTGATGACGTCTACTTCTTTCAGTAGTGGCGTGAACTAAAGAGTTTGGGGCAGGATGCGTAAATAAAAATTACACCCCCTTAGCCAGCACATAGCATTTATTTTGGAAGTGGCAGCACATGTGCCTGGCATATGTCAGATGACCTCCATGATGGTCTCATTCATGGTGAGTGCTACCCTGCTCAGCCATCTACTCCACAAAATGTCGAGGAATTTGTGAGGAGCCTCATATACCTCCTCCAGTGGGATCTGGTGGTGAGTCTCAGCCATTCTCCTCAACAGGTCTTGAAACTATCTGTAATTATGGGGAGGAGATGAGGCTGGTGCCACTGAGAATGAAATTGCTGTCAAAGGTAGCAGTACCAACAGATTCTGTTCCTCTTCATCCTCCTTCATCAGTACTTGAGGATGCTCTGGCTCATCCCAAGGAAGGGAGTGTATCTTCATGATGCAAGCGTACCACTTGGGGCATCATGCATATATGTTCCACATCCTAGTAAAGCCAGTGAGATGGGCTGGACATTGGTTGGGGAGGTCCCTATGGCATGGGGCACCATCAGTCGCAAGGTGGATATCCTTAAGTGGCCTCGAGGGAGCCCAAGAAGTCCCGGATGCTCTGTTGGGGCTGTCATTTGACTGAGGGGGTGATGGTCCTTCACCAACATCAGTGTCCTCCTCTAAGGAGAATGTAGGTTCCACTTATAGTGGTGGTGTCATCAGAACTGTGGTTGACGACATCCCATGGTTGGTGGGAAGGACAGGAAAGCAGCTTCTTCTCTCACCATCCCAGTGCTGACTAAGTCAGGATCTCTCTACTGAGGACTGAATCCAAAAGGATGGGAGACTCTGAATCAAGAAGCATGATGAAGACCTCTGCATTTGTATGTCTGTCCATGCTGGTGGAAGGGCAAGGGCTCTTCTCTCTATGTACTGTCTAAGCCAGTATCAGTAAAGTCTTCAACACTGAAGCCCTTTTACTGGGGTGAAACAGTGCTGTCGGTACAACTCTGCTTTAGCTGGTACTGACGGTTGACCGTCTTTGAAGTCTTGATGTTTCAACTTTGTCCATACTGGTAGTAGTCCCATCTCTGATGCTATCGGGGCACCTTTTCTTTTTGGATCTTGTGAATCAGCAACAAGATCCTTATGAGCTCTTGAGCCTCCATGACCAGAACAAGATGTCTCCTCTGCCTTTGAATGTGCTGGGGAAGAAGCTCTCCTCTTAAGAGATGGATTTAGAGGGTGATCTCTCTGAATATTTTGAAGTGTTTCCTGCCCTCATTAAGTGCCTGAGAAGTGGAGTCTTTGGTTCCGCTCCTGTGTCTGATGTTGCAGAGCTAAGAGGCATGCTCCTGAGTGCTTTGGGCCACTGCACAAGGGGATCTACCTGGCCTGGGTCACTGCAGCCTCATTGCACACAGCATAAAATGTTTTCTGAGTCTGTCTTCTCATGCCTAGTGGCTCTGGTTGGGAAAGGCATGGCGAATATTGCACTTGGAAGCTACATGAGCCTCTCCAAGACAACAGAAGCACTTTTGGTAGTCGTCACTGACTGAGAAGATCTGGGAGTTGGAGATGCGGGTCTTAAAGCCCAGAAGCTTTGGTATAATTGTCACCCTGTACAGGAGGTGTAGGGTAAACCCAAGTCTAACTCACTAACTGAATACCAAGTTAAACACTATCACAATCTACTAATAATAAGAAAAATATTTACAGAGAAACACTGAAAAGCTTTGCAGACACTGAAGAGGTTCATCTCAGATCATGTGGAAGTAGAAAGGAACTGGAAAGGTGGTCTGTCAGCACCGCCCTTTACATTCTTGGTTCAGAGCATAAGGAGAGGAAGGCCACAGATGTGGACCAACTGACACTATTAGCAAAAATCTTCTACTACTACAAGAGATGATCCTTATATGTCTTCCACTGTGGGGGCTCATGCACTTCATCCACCTGAGACCAGAAGATTTTTGCTAATAGCTAAATGGTGATAATCAGGAGATTTGCTAGTATCTTCCTTCTCAAGATGTAAGTGTAATAATATAGTTTCCACTCTTCAGCCCTGAGCCACAGACTCACAGGTAAGGTATTTTGTACAATAGGATAAAAATAGGTGCTTGGCAGCATTTGTGCATACTGGGCCAAACTCTCACTTATGTGACCAAGGGCCAAATCCTGAGGACTAGTTATGCAATCACTAGGGGCTAAAGATTTCCTATCAACCTATCTCCACACTCTTCATTGTGATGAGTCTGAGGATGGCAGCCCAAGTGTGGAAAGGGATGGAGGGGTAAGTACAGGCACAAGGAGGAGAAGGGAAACCAGTTCTACAGCGAGTCAATACTGCAGCCTCTCTAATTTCATTCTACACCAGCTCTGACCCTAGGTCAATTAGCCTAGTTAAGAGCTTGGTTACGCAGCCACGTTGGTTGTACAATGACGTAGTTCTATAACTGACTGAGACAGGTTTCAGAATGAACAGCAGCACCCTCAGGGAACCAGGGGGGTGACATTCACTCCTCTAAAGAAGGCCAGCACAAGGCCTATGCATCATTTAAGTCCTCAAAATAAGGGGTGAGAAGAATTTAAGTAGCGCACAAGGGTGAATTTCACTCCATGCCTTTATCGTTAAACACAGAAATACTAAACAGAGAGAGTGTATTTGTTTTCCAGTGTAACATTAAAATTAGCGCTGTCAAGCAATTAAAAAAATTAAACACACGATCAAAAAAATTAATCGCACTGTTAAACAATAATAGAATACCATTTATTTAAATATTTTGGATGTTTTCTACATTTTCAAATATATTGATTTCAATTACAACAAAGAATACAAGGTGCACAGTGCTCAGTTTATATTTATTATTTATTACAAGTATTTGCACTGTAAAAGAAATAGTATTTTTCAGTTCACCTAATACAAGTGTACAGTAGTGCAATCTCTTTATCATGAAAGTTGAACATACAAATGTAGAATTATTTACAAAAAACTCGCATTCAAAAATAAAACCATGTAAAATTTTAGAACCTGCAAGTCCACTCAGTCCTACTTCTTGTGCAGCCAATCGCTCAGATAAACAGGTTTGTTTACATTTGCAGGAGATAATGTTGCCCACTTCTTGTTTACAATTTCACCTGAAAGTGAGAACAGGTGTTCTCATGGTACTGTTGTAGCTGGCATTACAAAATATTTACGTGCCAGATGTGCTAAAGATTCATATGTCCCTTTATGCTTCAATCACCATTCCAGGAGACATGTGTCCATGCTGATGATGGGTTCTGCTTGATAACGATCCAAAGCAGAGCGGACCGATGTATTTCATTTTAATTATCTGAGTCAGACGCCAAAAGGAAAGGTTGATTTTCTTTTTTGGTGGTTTGGGTTCTGTAGTTTCCGCATCTGAGTGTTGCTCTTTTAAGACTTCTGAAAGCATGCTCCACACCTCGGCCCTCTCAGATTTTGGAAAGCACTTCAGATTCTTAAACCTTGGGTTGAGTGCTGTAGCTATCTTTATAAATCTCACATCGGTACCTTGAGTTTTGTCAAATCTGCAGTGACAGTGTTTTTAAAATGAACAACATGTGCTGGTTCATCACCCGAGACTGCTATAACATGAAATATTTGGCAGAATTCGGGTAAAACAGAGCAGGAGACATACAATTCTCCCCGAAGTTCAGTCACAAATTTAATTAATGCATTTTTTTTTAAACGAGCATCATCAGCATGGAAGCATGTCCTCTGGAATGGTGGTTGTAGTAGGATCAGGCATATGAACATTTAGCATATCTGACATGTAAATACATTGCAATGCTGGCTACAAAATGCCATGCAAATGCCTGTTCTCACTTTCTGGTGACATTGTAAATAAGAAGAGGGCAGCATTACCTCCCATAAATGTAAATAAACTTGTTTGTCTCAGCAATTGGCTGAACAAGAAGTAAGACTGAGTGGACTTGTAGATACTTAAGTTTTACATTGTTTTGGTTTTGAGTGCAATTATGTAACAAAAAACTATTTTTGTAAATTTCACTTTCAGGACAGAGATTGCACTAGAATACTTGCATGAGGTGAACTGAACAATACTATGTCTTTTGTTTATCATTTTTACAGTGCAAATATTTGTAATTAAAAATAATATACACTTGGATTTCAATTACAGCACAGAATACAATATATATGAAAATGTAGAAAAACATCCAAAATATTTAATAAATTTTAATTGGCATTCTATTGTTTAACAGTGCAGTGATTAATCATGATTAATCAATAAAACGGCAATTAATCATCATTAATTTTTTTTAGTTAATCGCATGAGTTAACTGCAATTCATTGACAGCCCTAATTGAAATGTAAGTCTAATAACTCAAATGGAATGCACAACTAGATCATTAGACACTGACAGCTAGGAAAATAATAAGGCTAGGAATGTTCAGCTAGTCCAGATATCTAATGGCTGAAAAATGCTTAATGCTTTATCAATTTTTACAGTAAGACATTCAATGGAGGGGGGCCTTGCAGAGTTCATGCTCCCAGCCTTTAGGTAAGGAAGTGCTTATTGCATTATTCAACAATTGCTCTACATCAGGGTGGGCAAACTTTTTGGCCAGATCTGGGTATGGAAATTGTTTGGTGGGCCATGAATGCTCATGAAATTGGGGGTTGGGGCGTGGGAGGGGTGCGGGCTCTAGCTGGGGGTGCGGGCTCTAGGGTGGGGCTGGGGATGAGAGGTTTGGGGTGCAGGAGGGTGCTCTGTGCTGCGGCTGAGGGATTCAGAGGGTGGAACGGGGATCAGGGCTGGGGGCTGGGGCATGGGAAGGAGTCAGGGGTGCAAGCTCCAGGCAGCACTTACCTCAAGCAGCTCCTGGAAGCAGCAGCATGTCCCTTCTCTGGCTCCTACGTGGAGGCATGGCCAGGAAGCTCTGCATGCTGCCCCGCCCACAGGCGCTGCCCCTACAGCTCCCATTGGCCACAGTTCCCAGCCAGTGGGAGCTACAGAGGCAGCACTTGGGATGGGAGTAACATGTGGAGCCCCCTGGCTGCCCCTACGCATAGTAGCCAGAGCAGGGACATGCCTCTGCTTCTGGGAACCATGGCACACGTGGAGTGGGGCAAGCCCCAGACCCTGCTCCCCAGCGGGAGTTCGAGGACCGTATTAAAACATCTAAAGGGCCAGATGTGACCCCTGGGCCGTAGTTTGCCCACCCCTGCTCTACATACTGGCTGAGAGAGACTTCACAATCCCAAAAGGAAAGTGTTAGCACTATGTCATAATACAGTGAAACACTAAATGAGAATGGATTTATGAAGACTGAAACCATGGGTAAAACAGATGCACTGCCCTGTTTGAAAGATACTAAGCCAAATTCAGAGGTGACTCACTGATTCTAAGAGAGTCCAGTTTGCACCTCTGCACGTGGCATAGTGTATCATCTGAAAAATCATTGGATCAAGGCCAAAAACTTAATGGTATTTGTTCTATCCTAGGTTGAGGCAGCAAAGCAATGTCTAGATTTAAACACCCAATGTCACAACAATAACAATATGAAAAAAATACTGAATTTAATAGCCATGCACTTACTGCTGGTCCAAACAGCTCCTGAGGATGATCCTGTATTGGAAGGATATGGAAAAGGACCTTGTGACCAAGGCTGATTTGCAGCATATTGTGGTAAAGATGGCACCTGAGAGTTGTAAGAAAGGGGCATCTGAGAATGAAAATATCCATGCACTGGGTATATTTGAGCATAGTCAGGCCTTTGTAGCTCCCCAAGAGCAGCATAACTAAATGACTGGGTGTAAAACATATTAGTGTGTGCATTATACACATTACTTGCAACTGCAGATGTGCCAGAATGAGCAAACTGTTGTACTTGGTAAGTTATCCCCTGGTAAGTCCGGGTTAAGGAACTGCCATTGCTATCACTTTGATGACAAGAATAAAAAGGACAGGTTGTCTCATGAGCCTGCACTAAAGAACGTTGCACTGGAGGTGTTGATGGTGGAAGTTCATTTTGAAGGACAGCAGAATGTTCAGCAGGGCTTTCTGCGTCTTCATCGGAATCTGGTTCCAAAAGAGAGCACACCGATGGTGACTGTGTATTTTTATTTGTCATAAGCACAGGAAGATCTGAAGTACTGACAGGCACACTGCGGGGAGACTCTGAGTTCTTTTCATGGTTCTTGTCTTTTCTGTCAGGTTTTGTGGCTAAATTATTAGTTTTACTATATTCCGCCAGTAAACTGGATCTCGATATATTTCCTGTGGCGTCTGATTCTTGCACACGCTGTAGATTTAGTGTAGCAGACACAGCAGAACTATCACCTTGTTTTGTTGTTGACCTAACAGATTTGTGTGTTGAACATAAATTATTCTCAAGAGACTTTTGAAGTAGTGGCTCTTTTTCTAAAGACAAATTGGCATTTTCATGTTTCTTGTCACAGGGGGCAAAACCTTCACGATGTTTTCTTGCACTTTTGTAAAAATTACTGTTTCTTTGGATCATGTGCTTTAGATTTGCTGATCTCTGCTGGCTCGTTAAGCCTTTTAAATTAACAAATGAGCTTTTTGAAGCATCTGGTGTATATTTAACATGTGGAGAGCAATAAACAGCTTCCAAGTCTTTTGAATGCAAAGGTGAGCACGGTAATTGGTCTTGCCCAGCTTTTTCTAGAGGCCTCTTGTTTCCTAGATTATCCGGTGAGATACTCAACGCTAGATCTTTTTCATTTTGAGGAGTAACTCTTGCATTCTCTCTAAAAAGAGCAAAACATAATTATATATTTGTACATCCACACTTCCTTTTTATCCCATTGGTAATAAAGAATATATACATATCACTATCAAATACTGGTAGTAAAAGAATTGTTTACAAGGCAAATGCATAAAACATCTGCTTTAATACTTTAAATATATATGGATTAACAACTCACTAGTCCATGCTATTTTATAATTACAGGATGTAATACTGTAGAATAGTATTCCACACCACTTTACTGTATTTTATAGTTCAGGCATATGTTATTCAACATTACACTATTTTTTTCAATTGGACATTATTCTAGAATTTCCTCAATGTTTAGTCTGTTCAGTCCAGTGTGGAAGTATTCTACCTGAGCAAAACTGAACAAAACTATACAGTTTCGAATCACAAACCAAATCACACATCTTATGCCTGAGGAAACCATGAAGGAACTCTGCTCCTTGCTCTTCTCAGTTCCCTAACAATTGTCTGCTGAAGAAAATGAGGAAGATTCTACCTCGTCTTTTCCTGAAATAGCTTTGTTAAGTTAAGTGCCTTTAACTGGTGTTCTGATCTCTGAACTCAAGAAGAGTGAGTGGTGCACTAATCGACATACTTCATCATCAGCTCCTATGATATGTAGGCAAGTGAAAGAGTGATCTCAGATTCCAGACTAGGGAGGTAAAAAAATGCTTTGGTCTGAAACCAGGCAGCTGGTAGCACTATTAGTGTCTTTTAGTAGTAACAAAAATATTTTCTTGCAAGGTAAGAATTGATAATTCCACTCTAAGTATTGATCTACCATTGGAACGCTGAAAAACAATAGCATATGGCCCATTTCTAAATTTACCACAACTAGAAATCTGACTTGATATCCTACAGGATTTAAGCTTCAAAGTGTAATTTCTACTCTTTCCTCTATCCTAAAAAAGTGCTGTTAATCTTCATTCCTTCTCCAATACTATATCAATAACTCTCTTCTTCCCACCCTGCCCCCTCCCCATCCCAGATGCAATGAATTTTCTTTCTTCTTTGAATTTAAGCAGCTGGTTAGTGATTTAACTGAAACAAACTGTGGTATCTGGAGCTTTAAAAACAGTAGCAATTTGCAACAGTTCAAAAGGCTTGTCAGTTGGCAGCAACTGGACCTAGAGTTAAAGGCTGACTCCAAGAATGAAGTGGATGTAGCATGTAAGAAAGAACCTGCTAACTCATCTCATATGTTACTTTATTTTTCTTGTTATTCTGCTCAAATTGAATTGTAGTTAATTAAAAGGCTGTATGTGACTTATTGGAAAATCAGGAGTCAAAACAGGAAAATCATTGGTGGGAAACCTTTAATGGAATTCTTGAAACACTAAGGTGAGTCAGTGAAGCTACAATTACAGAAGAGTTCTGTATCTGAAAAGAGAGGAAGAGAAATAAAGTACAAAGAGGGTAAAAATGGTCATGTCTGGAAAATGGACATTTTTCATTTTGATAGCAAAGTTGAGGATCTGAGTTTAAGTACAAAGGCTGCATTTGTATTTTTAGGCCAATGCCGCTGAAGTCAATCATAAGTTCCAACTCTAGCTGGAAAGAGATATTTACACACTTATGTTTCCCTCAAGAGCTGGGTGACATGAACTAAGAGGACATGAAATGCTTAAAAACACTATGCACTCCAAACAGACTTACTAACTAAGAGATACATGTCACTTAAGATGCAAAAAGAAGAAAGTGTATCTGATTTTCTGGCTACTCTTAAAGCTGTCCATAATCTCTGCCATTTCAGTAACCACTTAGAAGTCCTTCTAGGACTGTTCTGTAATTCAGATCAGAAATCCAAAATTAAGAAAATGACCATTGAGTATAGCTCATAACAAAGATCTTAATCTGGAAGGAACAGTAGACAGAGCTCTGTTTCTTTTGGTTGGTTCTGTTTGAAACAGTATATCTGCTTAGATGTCATACAAAATAAGAGAAGCACAGCGCCTGGCAAAAGGGACAGAAGGCACTCTTCTCTCACCAGGCTCACTTAACACAAACACAGAGTAGCGTGACCATTTTCAAAAAATCCCTGACGCTAGAACATAACACTAAACTGCACTGTTACACACAATTCTCCCGCTATGGGAGAGGATGAGAGAAAGAATGAACCGTATGTGCATAATGTAGTAAAATATAATCCAGTGGGCAAGTTAGAGGTGTCATTTGATTGGAAAAATTTACAGAATCATAATTTCAATTGTGTTACTCTCTGCAGCATGGCCGAGGGGACTCACTGCCCCCACTCTTCCAGCTCCAGGTCCTCTGGTGGAAAATTTGATTATATAATGTCATTGGGCCAAGTTGAGTATTATTCAAAAGACCTTTCTCCCACAACTACAATGGCACCAAAATATGACAACCGTAGAAAAACTATGTAGATATATATTCAAGAAAATATGTAAAAATCAATTATTTTTAATTATATTTAACACAGGAATGCATTGCTTACATAAAAAAACCCACAGATCTTTGGTAATCCAAGAGAACTTAGACTTGACATGTAGGACTGAAAACATTTATTAATCAAAATCATCATTGGTGTTGTCTCCACCTAGGGCACCACTGCTACACACACTGTTGCACTGACAGTGTCTGGGTGGCACTTGCACATCTCCATACAAGGCAGGCTGCTGGCGAAACATTTGCAGGGCAGTGAACATCTGGTCTCTGCACACGAGAAATTGATTAGTTGAAGGACTGATTCTGGAGCGCAAATCTCAGGTGTAAATTTTTTTTTATTTGTCGAGAGCTTGTGCTTCAGCTATATCCTCTATGATTGCTAAGCAGGACAGCCTCTGCTGGCATAAGGTACCAACCAGTCACATTGTCAGTAGGTGCTGGCTTGGGGAAGACCATGCAAGATGTGCATTAATTTGCTTTTCATCTGGCACATAGGCATAGGTTCACTGCATGTAAACACTGATCATGGTACCACAGAAAACTCATATTTTCCCATAAGATGTATGAGGAATTTGCCACAGGTTTTGGAATGAATTGTTAACTAATCGTCACTTGTAGTCAGGGCCGGCTCCAGGCCACAGCACGCCAAGCGTGTGCTTGGGGCGGCACGCCGCAGGGGGCGCTCTGCCGGTTGCTGGGAGGGCGGCAGGTGGCTCTGGTGGAGCTGCCGCAGGCGTGGCTGCGGTCGGTCCGCTGGTCCTGCGGCTCTGGTGGACCTCCCACAGACATGCCTGCAGCAGCTCCATCAGAGCCACGGGACAATCGGACCCTCCGCAGAAATGCCTGCAGCAGGTCCACCGTAGCCACGGGACCAGCTGACTGTCCGCAGAAATGCCTGCGGGAGGTCCACCAGAGCCGCGGGACCGGTGAGCGGCAGAGAGCCCCCCCGCAGCATGCCGCCGTGCTTGGGGCAGTGAAATTGCTAGAGCCAGCCCTGCTTGTAGTCGTAGATTATGAATATGCCACACTGTTGTCACGTATGTGCTGGAAACCTGCCTTTCACTCAAGCACTTGTACATGAGGCTTTGTGATAAAATGGCAGCTGTGTGCTCCAATTACTTGCTGGTGTTGAAGACACTGCGATCACCAACACACTACTTAAGGAAGTAGTATGGGTTACGCAGTATTATTTTTCAGGTTTGGCATCAGCAGGATGATCAGATAGCAAGTGTGAAATATCGGGACACTTTTTTTTTGAGGGGGGAGGGTATAAGTTGTATATATAAGACAAAGCCCCTAATATTGGGACACCTGGTCACTCTAGGTATCAGCTACGGATCCTGTAAACGCCCACATGCTGTAGGACAAAATGCTTTTCCATAAAAATATAGCAGTTGCAAACAGAGAATCTTCATATTACTGTTGACATCAGCCCTTTCTTCTACTGTTGATAGCACCGTGGCTTTTGTAGCTTAAGGACAGGTGCTGTGATTCATTTCTGTGGACAGGACTGCTAAAAACTAGATCCATACCCACAGTTCATCTTCAATAAGTGCTTTAAGAGCCTTTCTTCTAAGCATTTGTTCCTCTTCAATCCCATTCAAAGCACATACTTCTCTGTACTTAGCCTCTGCACTGACCATCACCACCATGTTCCCGTCCATGAAGCCATTTACAAACTCCAGCTGAGTTGCAGTCTGCAGTAGTAAAATCAATATTTGCTTCTGTTGTTTTTATCTTTTAACACCACATTATATATATCCTTGGTGCACCACTTGATGTGATTCCATGCACTCTTACCGTGCAACAGTCTCGCTAAGAGATACTGCTTCACACAAATGAAGATGAGAAACTTTTAAATATCCAAAGACCTGCAGAGGGTGATACTATTGCAATTATGATTCTGTACATTTTTATCAATCAAAAGACATCTCCCTTAGCATTCTATCATTAACTTGTCCACAGAAGTACATATGCTTGCAAACTATGACATGTTAGTCACCTGGCTCAAAGCACGACTGGAAAGCACCAAGCCACTATGGTGACGAGTGTGGGGTAAAAACTTCTATAGAACTGAAGACAATGAACGAAAAACTAATCAATGTGCTTTATGCAGTAGTCACCTAAATACGCCAAAAGCTGCTGCTTGTCATCCTTGGAAATGGGTTATTTGGCAAAGATGACATTGATAGTGCAGAGAAGAATACCAAATTAACTTAGTTGAAGCTAATGCTGTGGTGATCTGGAATAAAGTAGTACATATGGCAATCACTTCTGTTGCCAAGATTCTTGAGGCACTGTGGACTATATATGCTCACATGGTTTACCTGAAGAGATTGCTTCAGACAGTGGTCTTCAGTTACTGAAGGATTTCAGATTTTCCTCAAAAGAACTTTTGCATCACACAGTAGGTAAACTGCTTATCATTCTGCATCAACTGAGTTAGCAGAATGCTTTGTGAGGACACTTTAAATGACACTAGAGAAAAATGAAGCCTGCAATGTTGTTTTGGGAATTTTCTTTTGTCATACAACCGTACACCACAGACCTTCACATATAAACAACCCTGAAGAGCTGGGAGTGAAAGAAGCTGTAAAGTCATACAACATTCTCTCTGAGACATCCTAACATTGCACAGTGATGCTGTGTTATCTACGCTGATGGAGAATGACAAGAGAAACATCACTAAGCAATGTCAGGATGTCACGTCATGATAACTTGATCAAATCATTTGACACAGTAACCTCTTTCTTCTCCATTACTATTCTACTGGTGGCTTAATGGGGTTCCATCAACTCTGATACATTGCTTAATGGTTCCTCCTCCAGCTTCACGTGCCAGGAAGTGCAAAGAGTGCTACTGTGATTGGAACTCCACCCACTGGGTCTGAGAATAGGTTGAGCAAGGGGTGCTCTGTGAACTCTACAAGAGTCCCCCAGGAATTCAATGAATCTCTAATGCTACAAGTTGAATACGCTGTATGAAACTAAGGGGAAAAGGTATCACTCTTTTTCCTGTCCTTATTCAGCAGATCTTGAGCTTTTCTGCACAAGTGTTTTTACTATTTTAAATCCTAAATATACCTTATGTGGCAGCATGTTTCATTTTCATCTCCATTTTTTGAAGCTGCTGCCATCAGGACACCAACCTAAGAGAAAATAAACTCGTTACATGTGAAATTCTTATACTTTTAATGGTTATTTTGAACACTCTTCCTGTTAGCTATTTTCAAAATGTAAATGCATATCTTTCTTTGAATAACATCTTAAATTTTCATTACAATCACAGTAAAACACTGCCCTTGAGATCCAGGCATTTTGGGTGTTACTGAATAATTAGGGATTCACAAGAGCTATGGTGGAAAGGCACCTTTCTCTGAAGCAGTCAGTGCTGGTCACTGTCAGAGACAGATACTGAACTTGATGGACCACTGGTCTGGTCCAATATGGCAATTCCCATGTTTGGGCCCAGATATGCTGCTGGGTCTTGCTATCAAAGTGAACCAAAAGGATGTGTTCTGCTGAGATTTTGGAAAAGTCCAGAACACAAGAGATAAGCTTGAGAACATTGATCCTTTCCTTTTTTTTACATGAGGGTTGTGTCATCTTCATACATGCTGACCACGATGTGAGGTTTGCTTCCATAGTGTGTATGCAAGGGTCTAAATTATGTTTCAGCATGTTCTTTGTACTTACTTACCTATAAATGGGACATCAGCATGTGATTTGGAAATAGATGCCCAATTCTGCAGTGCGTTTAGCAAGTGGTTTCATGTCTTTGAAAGGAATTTTTGGAGACACTTCATGTGAAATCCCTCTGAGGGATGATACTGGTGCATGGCAAAAGCAATCATAGATGCTGAAGACACTGTGCTATTGATAACTGCTGCTGGAACAACACTGATGCAATGAGGCTTTGCATTTTTATAAATCTTTTCCAGTGCGGTGAAGTTCTGGCTACAGCCATGCCTTTTGCAGCCTGTGGATGGGCAACTCCCTACGCTGGGCTGAAAATGTTCTTGGCTTTTGGTAATAACCAGTGGGTTGGAGGCATTTCTGGCATTTGGCAAATTGTAAGTGGGTCTGCTTCTCTGGGCTTTGCTCTGATTGGGATGTTGTCCATCAATGAGTATGTGTGTAACATATAGATTCACAGATTCCAAGGACAGAAGGGATCATTGTGATCACTGAGTCCGATCTCCTATATATCACAGGCCAAAATAATTCCTAGAGCAGGTCTTTGGATACTTAAAAGTTGTCAGTGATAGAGAATCCAATACAACCCTTGGTAAATTGTTTCATTGGTTAATTACTCTTCCTGTTCAAAATGTACACCTAATTTCTAGTCTGACTTTGTTTAGCTTCAACTTCCAGCCACTGGATCATGTTATATCCTTCTCCGTTAGACTGAAAAGCTCATTATTAAATATTTGTTCCCCTTGTATGTACCTACAGACTGTCATCAAGTTACCCCTTAATCTTCTCTTTTCTAAGGTAAATAAATTGAGTTCCTTGAGTCTATCAATATAAAGTGTCTCCTTCCCACTGAATCTCTCCCTTTTTTAAATCCAAAAAATCACTGGGCAGATACAAACCTAAAGCCTCAAAAGCAGTAAGTTTGAGCTAGTTCTTTCAACTGTGTGATGGTAGTGTTTTTTAAAGTCATCAATTTTTTAAAATAGTATTTCCTAAACTGTAGTCCAGTGTGTTAAATGCCCCCACAGCCAGGCTAAGAGGGACTGTATTGGAGCTGTAGCAGGGATCTGCCTATGTCCTTTTGGACCAAAGTTAGTTCATGATTGTTCATGTGAAATGTCATCCACAAATATAGGTTTTGCTTTTAGAGAGGAAAACATGCAGCTGAAAGGGCCTTTGAAGGAAGAAACACACCCTCTGGTTCAGGTGTAATTAAGATGTGTAAAATATAAGACAGATAGTGTGAATTACAGTATCTCACTAATAACCATGCATCTTATTCACATAGTTAAGAGTCTTAAAGTAGAGAATATCTTCTGTGTATTTTATACTTATCACCCTACTTGAATGATTAGTAAAAATTGGTGTAGGGTAGGTAATTACATTAGCCATGTATAAAATGAAAACGTGTCAGTTTGTATCATGGGATAGTGGAGACAGAGCAGTCATGATAATAAACTAAATGGATTTCATTTTCCACATATTTATTCCAAGCCCTTTCATGCCTTGGTCTGCATACCACTGTATTTCAAGATAACTTTACATAGTTTGGAGTTTAACTTTTTAGAAGGTACATCATCATGACGGTTCTCGGATACCCAGGACTGAGAGTCACCTTATTCACAGATTCCAAGCCAATAAGGAATCGTTGTAGGGTGACCAGACAGCAAGTGTGAAAAATTGAGACATGTGGTGGGAGGTAATAGGATCCTATATAAAAAAAAAAAGACCCAAAAATCAGGACTGTCCCCATAAAATCGGGAAATCTGGTCACCCAAAATCATTGTGATCATCTAGTTTGACTACTGGTATAACCCAGGCCATGGAACTTCCCCAAAATAATTCCTAGAGCAGATTTTTTTTAAGCAAAACACCCATTCATGATTTAAGTATTGTCAGTGCTGGAGAATCCACCACAACCCTTGGCAAATTGTTCCAATGGTTAATTACCCTCCCTGTGAAAAATGTACATTTTATTCCAGTCTGAATTTATGTAGCATCAACTTCCAGCCATTAGATCTTTTTTACTTTTCTCTGCCAGACTGAAGAGCCTATTATTAAGTATTTGTCCCCCACATAGATACTTATAAACTGTTATCAAGTTGTCCCTTAACCTCTTTGTTCAACTAAACAGACTGAACTCTTTGAGTCTATCACTATAAGGCATGTTTTCTAATTCATTAATTGTTCTCTTATCCTTTAATCCTCTAAAGCTTGCAATCTGAGCCTTGCTAAAACCACTACAAGCCATTTAAGACTGAGTTGAGAATGCAGACTGAATGGAAGGATCTTTTACAGAAAGTGGAAGTTCCCATACATAACGTGCATGCTAAGGATTTTGTGTTTCAGGATAAAATTCTATCTAGGTCTTTTTCCGAGCTTCTGCTCCAGTTTACTCCCTCTGGAGGGGCAGAGTCTCTTTTTAAGTGGCTTTGGTGTTGGTAGGGGCTAAGAGATTTGCTACGCTGGATTTGAGAAATGAGAGGTGACTTTGACCTGCATTCTAGCTACTATTTTCCCTCATGTTTCCCCAAACAGAGTCACCTATAAATTTATAAGCCACAGGTTTCTCTTTGCAATGACTACTAATCAAGGATGTAAACACAGCTTCCTTGTTAGGGGCCATTAATCTTTTCACAAATTGCATCAATTCCCAAAAAAGATTGCCAAGAATCAATATTTACACAGTGTTGCAAGGATTTGCCAGAATCTGAATCCCAGACTTCTCACACTCACAGTAAGAATCATACCCCTAGACAAACAAGCCACTTAGTAGTTTTTCCTTATGAATTACAAGGAATCTTTTTGATCTGAATGATCAAAGCTGAGCTTTCAAATTTCTGCTTAGATTATCTTCTCTCTTATGGTCTGTGGGAACTTTTGGAAGGAAGTCCCATTCTCAAAAGACAACAATGCCTTTCACCTGTGGAACTACTACTGCACTGGTCTTAGGACTTCTTCCTTGCCTAATACTCATCACCTGTGACATTTCCTTGTGATTATGTAACAGTTTAGTTTCACCCAGAAGTCCCCATTCAGAATTGATGATGTCCTCAAAAAAGGAGAGTATGGGATTTTTTACACTACTTGTTCATTAAAAATTTACAAATCCTTACGGGCGGTGGTTTGTCTTTTGGGGACCTGGAGTCTCTGGGGTTTACAAGACTTACCCCAGAGCAGGCTGTTTGGGGTTCTCCTTCCAGGAAAAATCATATTGCTCCTGCTTGAACTTTCCCACAGCAGAGTTCCCCTGCAAGAAGCTGCAACCAGGCCCTGACTTGCCAGCCTAATTCAAATCCCTGTGCCCTGGCAGGTTAAGGGTCAGTTGGTCGGCCACAGCAGGGCATTGCTCACCCTATGAAGCTCCTAAAAAGCTTGCCTTATACATACAGCAGCTCCTGGACATGGCTTGATGCTTGCAGGGTTTCTCTGCTGTTGGGGGGAGGGATAGAAGGCAGAGGAAGATGATTATAGAGATGCAGAACCGGAGAGGTCCCTCCGGCCTCGATGCTCAGTGACTCCCCAGCAGAAGAGAGGGAAAAGAGCTGAAACATAAAGTGAGATCTCTACTGCACAAACAACAGATGCATATTACAATTCTAGAAGATGAACCACCAGCTTGTACCACTACTGGAGGCAGAATTTCTGGGGGCCCAAATGAGGAATGGGACTTAGAATTGCAGCTCCCAGGAACAAATGATTGCTTTCCAATTCTACAACAGAGACACACAGCCCATTCATTAAGAATAAAGTAGCAGTTGAACAGCAAACACAAGATGCAGCTATTTTCTATCAAAGGTAGAGAGCAAGTGTGAGAGGCTGAGGGCGGAACTCGGCCACAACAGACTGACCTACAGAATGACAATGGTGCTGCATACTTCCTTTGGGGTTTACAGGTCACAAAGTATATTTGAAGATTTGATTTAAAGCATGCTATTAATGGGCACCTAGAGGTTTTCAGACATAAGATGTACAGAAATACACACAAAACAATAGTTGGATACCATTAAAATTAAGAGGACAATTTTTTAAAAATGGTATAAGAATGACTGAAGAATTTGAAAACATGCCTTATAGTGACAAGACTCAAAACCACAATGTATTTCGTCTTCCAAAGAAA
The DNA here is from genome assembly GCF_025201925.1 of Gopherus flavomarginatus. NCBI lineage: Eukaryota > Metazoa > Chordata > Testudines > Testudinidae > Gopherus > Gopherus flavomarginatus. The sequence goes on from NC_066619.1 coordinate 150,853,511, forward strand.
AGAGGGCATTCTATAAATGGCAATGAAGGAGCTTAGCTGATCATCCCCACTACTAGTGACACTAGGAAAGCAGGCATGTGAGATGCACTAGGAGTGGGATTTGTTTGCATCTGAGGCTGGAAATAAACCTCAGGTGTTTATTTTGGTTTGTGCTCTAGTTTTCGAACTCTTGGCTTTGCCAAGGCAGGGGATCATCATATTGGACTCTGTGCTTTGAGAGAGTCCTCAGCTAGCCTCCTAGCAGGCTGATGCTGATACAGCATTCTACAAGTGGTAAATTCCGATTTTTTAAAATTGATTCTCCCTTATCTAGTAAAAAAAAAATTGATTTTGAGGGTGAAAGACAAACAGCATTAGAGATGTATTAGTTTTTAACAGTGTTTCAGGGCTAATGACATTGCCTCATTGGTCAAAGACAGAACTGTCAGTTCTTTAAGATCAATTTAAGCCTTGGGAATAATATAGATGAGAGAGTTTACTTTTTTGCTCTAAATTCAAACCTGGAATCATTCATCTCCACAAAGCACAATCTGATGCACACCTCTGCCCTTAACTCAGTATCTGTATGTAACTAGCACTACAATTCTTGTTTAAAGATAAAGCATTTGAAGTATTAAGGAATGATCTTACCTTTGGTTTTTTGCAGCTGGAAGGAGGAGAGCCTTCTGTATACTCAGAAGTGTCTTCATGTGAGGACACAAAACTAGGTCTTTTTTTCTGGGACTGAGAGCTAGCTTTGATGACATACACTGGGGCTTGAGTTTCACAGACATTTTTTTTAGTTTCAGTGAAATGCAATTTCATGTCTCCCTTTCTTTTCAACTGGCAGGTCTTTCTCCAATTATTTAGCATCTGATATATCAGAAGAGAGAGGACTGATTTACCTTTTTTGGCACAAGCAAACTTCATATGCTCAATAGTTTTCATGATTTTCATAATATGAGCCATTTTTCCTAAATCTTTCCTAGCAGCCAACATCAAATTTTCAAGCAACAAAGAAAACTGGTTGTAGTTGTAGTCTAATTCAGTCACCGTACTCCCATAGTTTACAGATATGGTATAAGGTACACACTCAACATATGTGAAGATAGAAGGCTTCGAATTTTGTATCAATTGTCTTGTTTCCGAAAGTTCTGAAAGTTCTCTGGTGAGAAGATGAAGTGCATACGAGCAGTTTATGGTTTCTGCATAGTTGCAAATAATGTCCAGCTCACTCTTCAGATCAGAGATGGCAGACTCTACAGTTTTACAAAGGTTGCCCATTGAATTATCTTTCAGAAATGAAAAGGAAGACATTTTCTTTTGGCAATGTGCCAATTCAGGAAGAAGTGATAAATCAAACCACAACAAGCTTCGAAATCTCGGTTCATCTGTTTTTCTTGCTATTGAATTTTTAAGGAAGTGAACTGTTTCATACATCATTAGTACTTCAATGTAAGGTTCAACAGCTTCAGGCTTTAAAATGACAGCACTAATGCCATCATTTTTCATTGTGTCTAACACATTTTCCTCTGTGATCAAGATTTTACTGACATCCTCCTCCTGCAAAATCTGAAAATACATTTTTAAGCTTTCTAAACGTTCTGTACATCTGATCATTAGCTGCTGTAACTTCTTAAGGTCTGCAAACTGAGCTTCATCTAATATTTCTCCAACACAGGAAATATCAGGATGCGAAAGCAAAACAGTGAGCAAGTCAGAGTTTTCATCTCCATGTTTGCCTTTGTTTTCACAGTATTTTGACTTTTCTGTATCATTTTTCTTCTCAGTAATATTGTTAGATTTTTCAGTTCTAAACTCTTCAGCCACATATTCATAAACTTCATATAGCTTGGAGAGAGCATCTTGGTTTATTTTGCACAGAAGTTGTTCTTTCTTATTGGGAGAGGCTTTATTTAACAACAGACATCTGTCTTTCCAAACAAGACTTTTAGCAGCATCAAAAAATATATGTTCAAGGCCAAAGAGTGATGCTTTCATATTCATTGATTCACACGCCTTTATAAAGCTTATCTTGGTAGAGATAATTTCCATTATAACCCACAGATGGTCCTCTTTTTCTGCATAGGTGTGAGCATATGGAAGGTTCCTATACGTATTTATCAGTTCCACAGCACTTTTCCTTACAGTTTCCAAATCTTCTAAAGTATCTCCAAAGTTAACTCCACAAGTAAAAGGCACAGAGAGGAAAAAATCTAAGCAATCAGAATTATGTTGTATCACAGCTTCACACTCATCAACCTCTCGTCTGAATTTCAAGAATGCATAGTAAGATTTGTTTTCCCACCTTGTTTTTTCAAAGAGCTCTGATAACTGTTTATGGTAGCTCTGTAGCTCATGAAAAACATTGTACTTCAGCCTTGTTTGGAAAGCTGGAAAGAAATTGGACTGTTGTTGATACCCTGAAGGCCTGCCAAGCAGTTCCTCGTACAGTGAACCATCATACCAAAGCAAGCTTCGAAAAGTCGGCTCCCTTTCTAAAAAGCACTTTTTGTTTTCAATGAACTGAATTGTTTCCATTATCATTTGGAGTTCCACCAGTGAATCTACAGCATCTGATTTTAATTTGGATTTACAGTTATTCCATAGTTTTCTTTCAACCAGTAACTCTCGGGAAACCAAGATGTGCTTAAAAGAACACCCTTGCTTTTCCTCAAAAGCTTTAACAAATGAAGGAAGAAGGTTATCACAAACTCTAATCTGTTCCTGTAATATTTTCAGAGAGGAGGTTTCATCTGCTTTTTGTAAAATATTTGATATTTCAGTTATGAAAGCAAGAGATTTCAGTTCTGTCCCCACTGCTCTATGCTTGTTTTTACTATTGATTCCCTTACATTTGTTAGGATGATCACCGGAGAGATTATCTGCATTCAGTTTAGTCACATGGGCTGTAAGATTCTGATGTGTTTTGCTTGCTGAGGCATCATATGTCCCAGTAATGCTTTGAATACCTTGTTTTGCCATGATTCCTGATTTCAACTCTGAGTTAATTTGGCAATCTTTGTTAGTGCTTTCTTTCCAATCTTCATTTCTTTTGACAATTTTTTTATCAACTGGCTTCCTTAATCCAGGTGCAGTGAAAGCACTGCTGTTGTTTAAAGAACTCTGAATGCATCTGTATTCCTTATTACAGCTAGAGTGACCTTCTCTGTGTGTTATACTCTTTTGTTCCAAAACGACCTTAGCAGAGGATCTCCCAGGTACATCTTTTACCAGATACAGATTTACAGGTGATTTCACTTTGCTTTCCACTAGCCCCATTTCCTTTATCGTTAGAAATGTATTCTGTCCAACTTGCTGCGAAATGTACTGTTTTGAAAACGGTGCCAGAGCATTGTATACTAAGGACACAGAAGATACATTCTTTAAATAGTTCTCTATCTCTATATTATTTTCTCTCTTATATAAAATTTTTGCCAGTGGTTCCAATTTGATAATCTCGGTAACATGTGTCTCCTTTTCAGCTACTTTACTGTAATTACTCAGACAACGCATTCCTGAATTTGAAGTTTCTTTTCTGTCATAGCCTCTATCTTGCAGCTGGCCGCTGAGAGGTACTGTTGGTGTTTCAAAATAACCGGTCTCTAAAACTCTCTCAGACGAAATGTTTGAGCTCATTTTAAAAGATGCAGCTTTAGCACTAATAATTTCGTGGTCTAATGGAACTTGAGATACATTGGTCTCATGTTTTCCTCCTGCTGCAGGCATCTGCCTCATTGAGCCTGAAGAAAAGTTTCCAATACCAACACTCTGATTTGTGGAAATATCCCCACTGCCAGCAGAAAATATACTCTCTTTTTCGGTAGAAAGAATACTGTGCAGATTTTTATGAGTAGCAGAGAGTGTGGAAACATCTTGCGTGGTGGTGTTTGCATTTACACAGTTCTCTGCAGCTGTTTTTAATAGTGATGTATGTATGACAGCATTCATGTTTACATTAGTCTTACAAGCTCCATCTTTTCTTTGGTCTGTACAAAATCCTACAGAATCATCCCTCTTCACAGGAAAGCTCAAAGGTTTTAAGATATTTTTGTTGGTAAATGTATTTGCTTCAGGGATATGGTCTTGTCTTGTTACACTGCCACATCGTCCAGCAGTTCCTTGAATATGAATTTTAGATGAAACATTTACGAACACGTTGTGCTCCTTATTAGTCAGTTCTAGATCTTCTAGCCCAATGGCGTCTAAACCTACAGAGTTTTCAGAGACTGTCTGAAGTTCCGTTATTCTTCTCGTATCTCTCACATTGTCACCCTCAAAAGCCAAATATGCCTTGCAGGTAGCAGCTGAAAACTGACTACAAGTTACAGAAGAAGCCACAGTTAAGTCAGAATTGCAGTGATGTATCTGACTTATATCTTTAAACACAACAGGTGCACAACTTGTAGTGGATCTTGCGTCCATATCTTCCTCTGAAACCATTTCTCTCATTTTATCCCCTTTATTTTTAAACCTTTGTTTTATTGGCATACATGTAACGGTGTCACTTGCTTTCTTAAATGCTACAGTTCGTTTATTTTCCTTTATGTTATACTTTCTTTTCTGAGAAAAGTGAGCAGAAGAATACTTCCCAGTTGTCAAGAAACTATGACCTTCAAGATCACAGCTTTCCCATAAGTCGTTACATATTATTTTATAACATTTTGGTAAGGGACCCTTTTGTCTTTTCTCTCCAACTTTAGTTACAATTTTTAGAGATTTGAGAACTCTCCTCTGAGCTTTCCTTAAGTGAAACATAGCATCATCTATTTTTTTGGATAGACGCTTACTTTTGCATAAGGATGCTTCACCACAAAGAGTATTTAGAACATTTTTTATGTGTTTTTCAGACTGTGCAAGTGTTTTCATTCGTCCCTCAAATAATAAAGAAAACATTTTAGATGAATAGTGTTCTCTCTTTTTACTACTAAGTTTTGAGTTTCTGCATATAGGTGAATGTGTTGAACCTTTCTGAGGCCTCATTTTATTTGTTAGAGATTTATTATGTGGATGTTTTCTCTTACCTTTTGATTGCACACCTTTTTTACTCTTAGATTCATTACTGTTATCTTTTGGTTTTGTACTGTAAAAACTACTTCCTTTATTCAATACATCAGAAAGAGTAACAGGTGTAGTGAAAGTTTTGCTCTCTTTTTCAGGTATATGACTATCCGCCTCATGAACACAGATAGGTAGGCATGTTTCCATTTCATTTGTAAGATCCAAATTCTGCATATATTCTTCACTTCTTTGCTCCCCTGACAATTCCATATTGACTTCTAATCCTGGAGATTCAATTGCACATCTCCACATCTCTCTTGCAATTCCAACGTTGGGGGAGCTGACTCCTGATTTAAGTATGTTGGTTATTGTAATTTGTAAGTCAGGCCACACAGTTTTACTTAAAGATTCTGTTTTATCTTCCTTTGTGCAAGATTTTTTCCCCAATGAACAATGATCTTCACTTTTCTCTAGTATCTTCTGGCTACTGTTTCCAAACAAACTTTCCCAGTCTATACGATCTATCAAGTACTGATACAATGAATCAACCTCCTCATCAGATCCAACCTCATGACTATGTGGCTTTTGTGGTACTGAGAGAGACTCCTCATGCTGCTCCAGAGGAATTTCAATTTCACTTTCAAATTCCAAGCTGTGGAGAAAAATATCCTCACATTTCTCCTCTATCATCTGTTTAAATATTTCCTGCACACTATTTTCATGGCAAGAGGAGTTTCTCTCAGAAACATATGTTTCCTCAGGTTGGGAACATCCTCTTTCTTTGTGTTCCACATTTCCAGAAGGTACGGAAATGGTGGTGATTAGCATAACAGCATTCTGCTCTTCCCATTTATGAGCCTCTGGCAGTGCTGCAGGTCTGCAAAACTCTGCTGTGGCAGACAGCTCTTCTGATTCTCTTTCGTTATCCGGAATAATTCCCTTTTCCTTTATAGAAGTGGCAATATTTTCTGTTTCCATCAAATATGCTTCTGTTAATGCACATCCTTCTTCAAAAATTAAGTTTAAACCAGAAGGTGAGCTTTTAAAATCCAGAATATGAGAAGTGTCACAAAGTTCCATCCAGATTCCTGGGACGTTGCTAAATTCTTTTTCAAGTTGGCATGTGTGCATTTGGTTGAAATCACGAACATTTACATTAGTCTCCATTTCCTGATTACAGATCCAGCTCTGCTCTTCATCTAAAAATGCAGCTCCAGAAGCATCATTCTCTTGGCTATTCCTGCAGAAATGTTTGTCTAATGACACTGGCTCATTTTCTCCAAGGAAACATAGACATTCTTTATTGAAGCAATCTCTCAATACTTTGACTGTTCTGCAGAAAGCATGAGACAAATATATCTGGTCATCCATTGTTTCTTTGATGGAAGAATTGCCTTTTAGTTCTTTTGTAGGATCTTCTCTTTTACCTATGCAATTTTGGTTTGTAATTTCAGTTGCTGAATATATTAATTTGTGGGCCTCTACAGGGCCTTCATCAACATTGGCTTTTTCAGAAAGCAAAGTGTCTTGAAGCTTACTTTGGTGAAAGTTTTCTTCACCAACGATCTGATCACTGGGAATAGATTCACAAGCAACACGATGACAGACACACTTGTCCTCTTCCACTTTGGCATGTTGTTTTCTCATAGCATGTTTAAAAAGATGCATTCTTCCATGGACATCAATGTCTAAAGTATGATCCTGTGTATCAAAATCCTCACTATTAACTTCATAGTCTCTGTCTGAGACCAAAGTATTTTCAGTCCATGCTAAGTAAGAATCTGTTGAACTGTTTCCTATTTCAGAAGTATAATTATTTTCTTGGAACTGGTTATGCATTTTCCCAATATATTTTGTCTTGCCTTCATGAGATTTAATACTTTCAGGATGTTGGATGCCTATGTTCATGTCTTTATCATCATGCAAAGACTGTTCAGGAGTATGTCTTTGATTATCCTCAAGTACTGTTAAATTAATAGATTGTGATTCCTGAAATTTCTGCCCTCTTTTCACTGAGGCATATTTATCCCTTTTAGAATGGTTCAGTTGTGCTGAACCCTGCCCTTCATCATGTTTCTTAAGTGAGTAAAGACCATTACACACTTGATGGGAAATCTCAGATATTTTATCTGCATTATTTTTGTTCTGTGCTACTGACATTTTGCCCTGCCTCCACGCATGAGACAGAGATGGGTGTGACCTTTCTTCTTCTTTTTTTAGGTCTTCTGTAGGTATTTTCTTTGAATTTTTGTTTTGACAATCTGCAGAGAAGGAAAAGCTAATATTCCCAACCACTGATGGCATATGGGGATTGGAACCCTTCTGAGATCTGGAATACAGAGAGCTGCTTGAATCGGCAATGCTGTGAGGCATGGCTTCGGAGTGTGTGCTGCAGGCAAAGTTAGCAGGTAGTACCGATGAAACTGACTTTCCCAATGACACAGACTGGAACTTTTGATTAGGAGGAGGATCATTATGCCTTGACTTTTCAGTGAAACTTAAGTTCTTTTTGCTATCATGAACAGATAAATGCTTTATATTGTTCTTATGAAGATTGGAACTTTTTTCTATGTAGCAGTGGTCTGCTTTGTCTTTCACGGACAAACTCTCCTGCAAGTCTCTCTCAGGTTGCGTGTCCCCAAATGGAAAAGATGAACAGTTCCTCAGTTGTTCTCCCATCGTAATCTGGTGCATTTTCAAGTCTTTTCTATCACAGATATGGTTCTCGTTTGCTGTGATATGCTTTTCTTCAATAACGGTTTTTGAAGCAGGATGTGTGTGAACATCCTGCAATGCAAAAGGCTCCACTATTCCCTTAGGAAGTTCTGTTATGCTACCAGCCACTTGCTTGTTTTCCACACTGTGTTCTTTGTCCGCATCTAGTGTTGATTTAAACTCTTTTATGAAAGCTGCCTCTTTCCGTGATGCTTGCTCCACATGTCTCTGTCTAAGTTGACCACGTTTTGGGTCATTAAGCAGAGGGGGTTCTTCAGGCGAAGGTATATTTAAAGTGGCTGATATTTTCATTTCTGAGCTGAGATAGTCCAGCCCATTCTCAGGTGTTGAATTCCCATGACAAACTGCCTCAGTGTTTTGTTTTCCTGGGTTTCCTTCTCTTCTCTTTAGTCTTGGATCCATAATGAGTCTTGACGTAATTACAGTACTTGAGCCACTACTACTGTAGGCAGCAGAAACTGTGGCAAAATTATCATCCGGAATAATGCATTTTAGATTCACCATGTGGTCACTACTAATGCTTCCATTGGTATCTACAGCAGCCACAAGTGGCAGACTTGACTCATTTCCTTGCACTGGTGATGAATCCCACCTTCCATGTATGTTATGTTCCACTTGGGTATCACGGGCGTCAGCTACCAAACCATTCTTGTTCTGTGTATTTTCACAGGAGGAAGAAATTTTGGGGCCAGAAGTATTCTCCTCTGAATTTACTTCACTGCAAGAAGAGCTTTCCTCAGGTCTGGAAGCAAGTAGATTTACAGGTTGCCTGAAATGCTCATAGATTATTGTAGCCTGAGCACCTTTACCGATCCTTTTGGCTACGGTACAGTTTTTCCATGAGCCTCGTCTTCCTGTGAAAGCAAGAAGAGAAAAGTGACAATACTCCAGACCTAAGGCTGCAAGAACAATTGTGACCCATTTCTAACTTAAGAAAAGCCCAAACACTTAAATCTGATTTTTTTTCATGTTCTTCCTAAAGCAAAGGAGAATTCAAAATGGTTGTCAGTGAAGGGGGTGGTTTTTTAACACCTACATAAAGACACGCCTTTTCTCATCCAGGCCCTTGTCATCTTACATCTTTCTTACTGCAACATCTTTCCTTTGGCCTTGATATAAGCTTCACTTTTATCCACCCAAAACACTGCTGTGCAAAGATCATTTCCCTTGTTCCTCGTTTTCATCATGTCAACACTTGTTTTACATCCCTCCATTGGCACCTTCTTTTCCATAACATCAAACATAAATTCCCTGTCTGCACTTCCTGGCCTTTCATTGCCAACCCCCACCTTACTTCCCTCTTGTCTATCATCAGTGTATCCACATTTAAAAATAGCACCTTAGTGTTGTCTTCTGTTCTGCCAATCACACATGAGAGGAGCCGCCCATAAACATAGAATCACAGAAATGCAGGGCTGGAAGGGACCTTGAGAAGTCTTCCTGTGCAGCCCCATGTACTGGGACAGAACCAACTACACCTAATATTATTCCTCACAGGCGATTCTCTAACCTGTTCTTTAAAACCTCCAATGAGGGGGATTCAACAAACTCCCTTGGAAGCCTGCTCCAGAACTTAATTACCCATAAAGTGAGAAGTTTCCTAACATTTAACCTAAATCTTCCTTGCTGCAGATTAAGCCCGTGACTTTTTGGCCTACCTTCAGTGGGTGTGGAGAACAATTGATCACAGTCCTCTTTATAACAGTCCTTAACATATTTGAAGACTTATCAGGTCCCCTCCTCAGCCTTCTTTTCTCAACACAAACATGCCCAGTTTTTTAACCTTTCCTCATGGATCAGGTTTTCTAAACCTTTTATCATTTTTGTTGTTCTCCTCTGGCCTTCCCCCAGTTTGTCCACCTCTTTCTTAAAGTGCGGTGCCCAAAACTGGACACAGTACTCTAGCTGAGGCCTCCCCAGTGCTGAACAGAGCAGGACAATTGCCTCCCATATCATACATACTTGTTAATACATCCAGAATATTAGCCTTTTTTGCAACTGCACCACATTGTTGGCTCATATTCAATTTGTGATCCATGATAACCCCCAGATCCTTTTCAGCAGTACTACTGCCTTAACAGTTATTCCCCATTTTATATTTGTATACTGCTTCCCAGGATAGAGTCCCTCCTCAGCATGCAAGAATGGCCTACATTATTTGTTCCTAGATGTATACACTGACCTTTAGCCATATTAAAATGTATGTATCATTTGCTTTGCACCCTGTTTACCAAATGATCCATATCGCTCTGTGTCAGTGACCCTTCCTCTTCATTATTAACCACTCCCACAATTTTTGGGTCATCTGCAAACTTATCAGTGATGATGATATTATGTTTTCTCCCAGGTCACTGATAAAAATGTTAAACATTATAAGATCAAGAACCAATCGGTGTGGGACCTCACAAGAAACTAGCACATTTCATGATGATTCCTCATTTACAATTACATTTTGTGACCTATCACTTAGCCAGGTTTTAATCCATTTAATAAAAGCAGCAAAGAATCCTGTGGCACCTTATAGACTAACAGACGTTTTGGAGCATGAGCTTTCATGGGTGAATACCCACTTCCTCAGATGCATGTCACCCATGAAAGCTCATGCTCCAAAACGTCTGTTAGTCTATAAGGTGCCACAGGATTCTTTGCTGCTTTTACAGATCCAGACTAACACGGCTACCCTCTGATACTTGAATCCATTTAATGTGTGCCATATTAATTTTATATCTTTCTACTTTTTTAATCAAAATGTCACGTGGTACCAAGTCAAATGCCTTATAGAAGTCAAGTATAATTACATCAACACTATTACCTTTTATCAACAAACTTATAATCTCATTCTCCTCCCCACCCCAAAAAAAGATATCACATTAGTTTGACATGATCTGTTTTCCATAAACATGTTGACTGTGAAATCCCTATTATCCTCCTTTAATTCTCGATTAATCAAGTCCTGTATCAGCCACTCCATTATCTTGCCCAGAATTGATGTAAGACTGACAAGTCTATGATTGCCTATGTTGTTCCATTTACCCTTCCATTTTAATCATTGGTATAACATTAGATTCTTCTGGTCGTCTGGAATTTCAACAGTGTTTCCAAACTTATGGAAAAAACCAACATTAATGGTTCAGCAAACTCCTCGGTCAGCTCTTTTATAAAGCTTGGATGCAAGTTATCTGCACCGGCTGATTTAAAAATGTCTAACTTTAGTAGCTGCTGTTTAATATCCTTCAGGAGATTTTTTGAGGGAGACTCATTGAACAAACTGTAACTCAGTTTAAGATACCACAGGTTACAAGCGGATGGAAGCTAGTTCTGTACAGTCACACTTTCCTCTCCTATTTTATATCCCTTCATACATATCATTGATATTGGGGCAAAAGCCATCGCAGCACAAGCCACTGAAAACTTACTGCATCTCTCCGCCTCAGTGATGCACCATCAAATCTCACCTGAAAACCTCTCTTTTCTCCTGTTCCTCTAGCAACCCAATTCCTCTCGCTCTGTTTACTTATTAACTCTACACATTATTTAACTCTGCAGGGCATTCTGGAATATAGTTTTTAGGAAAGAAGCTATACAAAATACAAATCCTACTGGATAATGCTTATATGACAGTCAGCTGACTCAGCAAAAAGCAGTCTAACTCTGCCAAATCACAGAAAAAAACCTTTCTGTTTTGCAAAATGTCAGATAGCATTTCTGCTTCAGCTTCTATCTACAGCCAAACATTTCTTACTGGGGCCAAAGCAAAATTGTTGAGCTGAACAGGGGGGCACTACTAAGGAAGATAAAACTGTTAAGATTGTAAAATGACCTAACAAATGTGAAAAGGCATAAAGTGAACAACATTAACACAATATGGTGCACACTCAGAGAGATTTCAGAGGGGTATTAAGTACATCAGCAATTTTAAAACTTTACTTTTTTCTTTTTACTGGTCTGTGAAGGACAGACTAAGCACAGACCACAGATTACAGCTACTCACAGTGATGCTCCAGAAGGCCCTGCTCTGACAGTGACATACCCGCCCTCAGTGGAGAGCACAGGAGAAGGAGTTCCCTACAGAAGCATGGTAGTCCCCAGATTAAAAAAAAAAATGGTAATATTCTTACTTCATGTTCCGTAAGGCAGTGGTTCTCAACAAGGGGTACGTGTACCCCCTGAGCGAATGCAAAGGTCTTCTGGGGGCACATCAATGCATCTAGATATTTGCCTAGTTTTACAGCAGGCTGCATAAAAAGCACTAGCGAGGTCAGTACAAACTAAAATTTCATACAATGATTTGTTTATACTGCACACTTAAATGTAAGTACGCTATTTAAATTCCAAATGATTTATTTTATATTTTTCAATAATAGCGCGCTGTGACACTTTTGGTTTTTTAAGTCTGATTTTGTAAGCATGTAGTTTTAAGTGAGTGGAAACTTATGCCCTTGGGAGGGGAGACCCAGAGTAAGGGGGTACTGCTGGGGGCAGAACCCTGAGGAAAGGGGTACCAGCGTCCAGGAGGGACACAGGGCCTAAGGCAGGTGAGACACCGACCAGAAGAAAATCCGGAGTTCAGCTAATTCTCAAGATGACCAGCAGGAGGCGCCATGCCAGTGAGTCTCACCTTGCTGCAGAGCTGTATGTAAGTGTCTAATGGTGCACTTTGGTTCTTTTGTTGTACACTTAAGTAAGTACTTTCTTGACAACAGCAGTCTTGCTCTCTACAATGTTTATTCTTGCAATTACCAGGTACAGTTATGCATCTAAGTCCAAAAGCAGTTACTGCTTTGGTCAGAGGTTTTGTTAATCTCTTCTATAAAACAATAAAGGATTCAACATCAAATATCAGTGACTCAAAACTCAATCCCCTCCACACTTCGGGTTACATTCATAAACAAACTTAGGTGCAATGATGCTGAGTATTGCCATGCCTAACTTTCAGGCACCTAGAAAATCACTGGGATTCACAAAGCCTGAGTGCAGGACTAGGCTCTATATAGAATGAATGGGGAGAGATGGGGGATTCAGAATGGGATATAGAAAGGCCAGCACACTTGGCAGCTCCTAGTCTAAGACAGCCAGTGGGAAATGTCAGCCCCTGTCCCACTAACAAAGACAGATACCTAAGTCTGAGCTGCAGGGCAGTGCCTCCCTCTGCTTGGGACTCAGTTGCAAACCCTCTCTTGGTGTTAGGTGCCCACACTGTTGGAAAAGGAGCTCCCTCATTACCCTAACCACTGGCCTAAAAATACTCACCTGAGATGTCCGAGAACCACAGTTCAGGTCCCCCCTCCACCTGAGAAGGGATTTGAACAAGAATCTGCCACTGACAGGGGTGTGCTCTAACCACTGGGTGATGGGGTATTTTGATGTGGCACTCCCTCAGCCTCTCCTGTTGAAGTGTTGCACTCTAGATAAAGAGTCACTAGAGCAGGTGGACTGGATCCTGGTACTCCCACATGAGTACACTAACCACTAGGCTACAGAGTCATTCTCATGCTTACACACTGTCTCTCTGGCCTAGTTTTGAAGTTGTACCCTGGTGGATAAAAAATGAAAGACGCATTGGGCACTCACATGAGAGGTGACAGATCCCTTCTCCCCCGCATTTGGAGGTGGGGACTTAAACCGGGGGGGGTCTTCCACATCTCAGGTGAATACTCTAACCACTGGGCTATGAATTATGAGGAAAGTCACCCTCCTCTTCTCCTGATGTTTAGTGTAAGCTTCTCTGTAGGGGCTTTCCACTCCAGTAGGCAAGGTCTGAGCACACTAACTGGATCGGGCTCCACAGGTGTGTTAGGTGGAGGAACACCTATCTTCCCTGGTTCACACATCACTCTGGCCCTTCAGCATCCACTAAAAGCCTGAAAACACAGGCATCTGGGGAACTTTCACTATGAAAATTAAGATGCCAAGAGAGTTTAGGTGTCTACCAGGGTTCAGGTAGTTGAGTGGGAGCTTTGTGAGTGGCAGTTATGCACCTAACCTAGCCCCTGGTAGCATCAACCCATGGAAGGAAAGATATCTCAACTCACTTCTTTTCTTTTCCCTTTTGATTATTTTCCAGAGTAATTCCAGAGTCCAGGGTCTAAGATCCAAGTGAAAGATAATCCTCACTAAGGCACGAGCAGTAACACAAAAGCATCTCAGCAGAGAATCATAAAGGAAATTAGCCAAAACACAGTACAGGCACAGGAAAATCCCCCAGTGGAAACATACGTTTGAAAACAATCTTTTTACATTAACCTCCAAATTTTAGAAACAATTTTCACCTTGGCTTCTTCCATTCTTTAGAGCAAGTGCCATTTCACTTAACTTTAAGATCTTTTACATATTTTGGCTATTTAGCATTAAATATTTTATGATGCTTCCATTTATTTGAAGAGCAACTTGAATTTTTAACTCTTAGAAGTCCATCTCTAACATCATTCCAAGCTATTAAAGAATAAGCATCATCATCTCTTACAAAGATAATAAATCAATATTTGCTATAAGCAAATAAAAGCAATAAAAATTAAGTTTACTTATTTGTAGCGACAGCTCTTGGAATAGATTCCGTCCTCCAATCAACACTTAAGTCTGAAGGCAAAATCCTAGCCTGTCTTGTGCAGGAACAGTGGAATAATAAGGCTGAGCACTGCTCTCAGAATTAGGCATCTGCCCTGGATAACATATGCAGAAGCCCTCCAGGGACATGAAGGGACGTGCTCCCTTCTCCTCTGCATACCTGCTGCCATCAGCAGCTGCAACTGGGCCCACGTCCAGACTAACCCGCGGCATCGGCGGGTTAAAATCGATTGCTCGGGGATCGATATATCGCGTCTAGTCTGGACGCGGTGTATCGATCCCCGAGCGCGCTTACATCAATTCCGGAACTCCATCAATCCGAACGGAGTTCCGGAATCGACACGGAGAGCCGCGGACATCGATCCCGCGCCATCCAGACTGGTGAGTACCTCGATTTTAGAAATTCGACTTCAGCTACGTTATTCCCGTAGCTGAAGTTGCGTATCTAAAATCGATTTTAATATCTAGTCTGGACGTGGCCTGGGAGAAACATATTGTTCCATCTTGAAGTGGTAGCATGGGGTGCTGCAAAGCATAATTTTGACATTAGGGGCGTGAGATATCCATTGTGGAAGGAGAACAACGATAACATAAAGCTGTTTAGAGAATCAGCTCCCCAATGCACTTTTAACATCCTACAGTTACTACATGCAGCTAAATGAATCTTACCAGAATACTTAGGAAATCCTTTAGACAGAAACCTCACAGATGTTACAAGAGGGTCAGTTTCCACCTTCTGGCCAACGAATCTTACTGTTACTACTGCATATGGAAGACACTGCCTAGGCTTATCCACTGGTTTTGAGTGTATATTGTATTCATAGAAGTAAACCTGTAATTTAAAGAAGAAGGTCACAAAAGTAAGTGGTTTGTTTTATCAACAGCTAAAATTGCATGAACTGTGGCATTTTATTACAGAGCATGGGACTGGCCCTACTGGGTCACAGTGGTGTACCTAGACCAGTAGCCAGTCTTCCAACAGTGGCCAATGCCAAGAGCTTCAGAGGAAATGAAGAGAACCCAGGCAATCATGGAGTCATCTATCCCCTGGTATCCATTCCCAGCTTCTAGCAAACAGAGGCTATGGACACTCAGAGCAAGGGGGTGCATTCCTCACCATCAGGGCTAACAGCCATTGCTGGACTTATCCTCCATGAATTTATCTACTTCTTTTTTGAACCCTGTTATAGTCTTGGCTTTCACAACATTTCCGGCAATGGGTTCCATAGGGTAACTGTGTTGCGTGAAGAAGTGCTTCCTTTCGCGTGTTTTAAACCTTCTGCCTATTAATTTCATTAGGTGACTCCTTGTTCTTGCATTCTATGAGGGAATAAATAACATTTCCTTAGTCTCTTTCTACCCACCAGGCAAGATTTTATAGACCTATATCAGATCCCCTCTTAGTCGTCTCTTTTCCAAGATGACAAAACCCCAGTCTTGTTAATCTCTCCTCATACGGAAACTGCTCCATATCCCTAAGCATTTCTGTTGCCCTTCATCGTACCTTTTCCAATTCTAATAACTTTTTTGAGGTAGAGCTACCAGAACTGCAGGCAGTATTCAAGGTGTGGGTGTACCATGGATTTATATAAAGGCATTAGATTTTCTGTATTATCTATTCCTTTCCTAATAGTTCCTAACATTGTTAGCATTTTTGACTGCTGCTGCCCATTGAGTGGATGTTTTCAGAGAACTATCCACAATGACCCCAAGATCTCGCTCTTGAGTTGTAACATCTAATTTAGACCCCATCATTTTCTATGTATAGTTGGGATTATGTTTTCCAATGTGCATTGCTTTGTATTTATCAACATTAAATTTCATCTGCCATTTTCTTGCCCAGCCACCCAGTTTTGTGAGACCTCTTTGTAGCCCTTCACAGTCTGCTTTGGACTTAATTATTTTGAGTAATTTTGTATTACGATACTATAATCCTGGCAAAACCTCGTCTAAAAATGTTAATCTCAGAGGGGATTAAAACAAGATTTTAAAAAAATTAAATCATGTTTAAACTAGATTTATTTTATTTTCATGTTGCTAATTCTTTCTTCCCACTTTCTAGTCTTAGACCACTAAAGTGGATCTTCTGCACCTGTTTCTTTAATTAGTTTCCTAATGATTGGTAGAATCAGTTTCACAGCTGTTGTTTTATTAGCCACTCTCACACTTAAAATGTTCATCTATATTGAAAATGAGAAACCCAGCTCCTCATTAACATCCTTATTGTGAGATTACCACAAATTTACACACAAAACTGACGAGCCAATGGCCTGTGCTACATTTTCAACCAACAACACTTTCCAATGTACCGAACTTCTACACATCTGAAAAGCTTTGACTGGGCTATAGTATACCAGTGCTTTTGAAAATCCCGTCTGTAGGTGCTTAACTTTCAGCTCCAACTTTTAAACATGTTGGCCTTTGTGTATAAAAAAAGTTCCTATTAACTTTGTTAATGTCTTCAAGGTCTAAACAAAAGTTATTTACATGTTGTTAACACTGAAGCAATTGTATTTGAAGTGACAAGGATTTTGTGTCACTAAGATGAAAGATGTCAGACCAAGACCAAGCACGTGGACCAAGGGGATCCAGTGGATATAGTGTACTTAGATTTTCAGAAAGCCTTTGACAAGATCCCTCACCAAAGGTTCTTATGCAAAGTAAGCTGTTATGGAATAAGCAGGAAGGTGCTCTCATGGATTGGTAAATGATTAAGAGATAGGAAACAAAGGGTAGGTATTAATGGCCAGTTTTTGGAATGGAGAGAGGTAAATAATGGTGTCCCCCAGGGGTCTGTTCTGGGACCAGTCCTATTTAACATTCATAAATGATCTGGAAAAAGGGGTAAACAGTGAGGTGGCAAAATCTGGAGAGGATACAAAATTACTAAAGATAGTTAAGACCCAGGCAGACTGCAAAGAGCTACAAAAGGCTCTCTCAAAACTGGGTGACTGGGCAACAAAATGGCAGATGAAATTTAATGTTGATAAAGTAATGCACATTGGAAAGCATAATCCCAACTATTCATACAAAATGATGGGTCTAAATTTGCTGTTACCACTCAAGAAAGAGATCTTGGAGTCCTTGTGGATAGTTCTCTGAAAACATCCACTCCATGTGCAGTGGCAGTCAAAAAAGCAAACAGAATGTTGGGAATAACTAAGAAAGGGATTGATAATAGGACAGAAAATATCATGTTGCCTCTATATAAATCCATGGTACATCCACATCTTGAATACTGTGTGCAGATGTGGTTGCCCCATCTCAAAAAAGACTTTTCAGCTTGGAAAAGAGACGGCTAAGGGGAGATATGATTGAGGTCTATAAAATCATGACTGGTGTAGAGAAAGTAGATAAGGAAGTGTTGTTTACTACTTTTCATAACACAAGAACTAGGGGTCACCAAACAAAATTAATAGGCAGCAGGTTAAAGACAAATAAAGGAAGTATATGTTCCATTCTGTGCAAACGAAGAAGTGGGCTGTAGCCCACAAAAGCTTATGCTCAAATAAATTTGTTAGTCTCTAAGGTGTCACAAGTACTTCTGTTCTATTTTCACACAATGCACAGTCAACCTGTGGAACTCCTTGCCAGAGGTTGTTGTGAAGGCCAAGACCATAACAGGGTTCAAAGAAGAACTAGATAAATTCGTGGAGGATAGGTTCATCAACGGCTATTAGCCAGGCTGGGCAGGAATGATGTCCCTAGCCTCTGTTTGCTAGAAGCTGGGAATGAGCAACAGGGGATGGATCACTTGATGATTTACCTGTTCTGTTCATTCCCTCTGGGCACCTGGCACTGGCAACTGTCGAAAGACAGGATACTGGGCTAGATGGACCTTTGGTCTGACCCAATAGGGTCATTCTTATGTATTTATGTTCTTATGTTAATAAAAATACAACAATAGCCCTGATGTTAAGCACACAAGTCATCCCATTTAAATTAATGGGCTATTCATATACGTAAAGTTACATTCCTGCTCAAGGGTTTGCAGGATCAGGGCCTCAATTTGCCATATCTTGGATTTTGCCTACAGCACTTTTGTGAAATTCATATAAGATGCCCAACCAAATATGATATTTCAAAAACAATCATACATCATTAAGTTTTAATCTGAAGCTACAATAGCACAATTTTTCAAAATTGATTTTACAACACCTCAACATGATTTAAATCAGTGATTTAATCACCTTGATTTAAACTGTTCCACCCTGATCTCAAATCCCTTATGCTGAAAATGCCTGAAAATTTAAGGGTGAGGGGGCAGGTGGAAGGGAAACAATCTTTTTAAAAGATGAGTACTATTCTTCAAATTTAAAATATAAAGATCTTCATTATAAAGTTATCCAACCAAATATAAATCTGATTTTGATCACATTATGTATAAAAAAAACTTATTTATTGAACAGTAAACAAAACTGTCTGCAAATACTGAAATCCATACATGCCTCATATGTATATTCACAATGTATTATGCAACTAAACAAATTAAGAGGTTGGAGTTTAGGTTGTATGTTGCAGCAATTGTCAGTTCTTGGATACATGCAATAGTACTACTGGAATGGAAAGTGTGTTGGAGATACTATTAGCATATTGGTGCCGTTGAGTTATTGTGATGGTGTGCTGAGTGGACACAACACAATACGTTCAACTGCCATTGAGCTGTGGAAGGAAATTGTTGTAAATAATATTAATAAACTTCAAAAGTAGGCTAGGCTATCCATTTTGCTAGAATCCAGAGAGGAGAAAGTTTTCAAGTCTTAGAATTCAGTAATTTATATGCTACAGGGATCTGAAGAGAGGTTAGATTTAGAGTCATTGAGTTTAAGGCCAGAAGGGGCCACCTGATCCTCTAGTCGGACCTCCTGTATATCACAGGCCACCAACAGCACCTGCACACTAAACCCAGCTACTAAAGTTAGACCAAAGTATTACTACTCACAGAAGACTAGACTATTATGTGCCATAGGCAGAGATTTTAAGGGGCTGAGGTGTACCAGAGATTGAGGCACCTGCAGTGGGAGAGAAAAGATTGAGATATACCCAGATAATCCTGGCAAGTGACCAGCACCTACACACTACAGAGGACGCGAAAACCCTCAGGGTCACTGCTAATCTGACCTTGGGGAATATTCCATCTTGACTGCATACAGGGTGATCAGTTAAACCCTGAGCATGTGAGCAAGAACCAGCCAGCCAAGCACCTGAGCAAGAGAATGCTCAGTGCCACCTCAGAGCCCTGGCCCTCCCCGCCCAGTGTCCCATCTCCAGCTCTGGCCATCCCTATTGCTTCAGAAGGAGGAAATAAATAAAAAACAACCCATAATACATTGAGGGGAGGGGAAACCCTTCCTGACTCCTGCAGGCGGCCAGCTGAAACCCTGAGGCATTAGCTTTTAAAAACATAAGACAAACTGGAAACGAGCCCCAGGGCTGCTGAGCCCTTCACTCCACCCAGGCAACCCTGTCATACACAGTAACTCCTCACTTAAGGTTGTAGTTATGTTCCTGAAAAATGTGACTTTAAGTGAAATGATGTTAAGCGAATCCAATTTCCCCGTAAGAATTAATGTAAATAGGGGGGGTTAGGTTCCAGGGCAGCTTCCCCTACTCTGCAAGCACCAGAGGCGGGGAGGGGTTCAACCTTCAGCCTGCCCACTCCACCCCTTCCCGCAAACCCCCACCCTTGACCTGCCTCTTCTCCCCCCCAACTCCTCCCCCTTTATCTCGCTCGCTACATCCTGGCTCCTCCCCTCTCCATCCCCTCCCTTCTAAACACTGCAAGCCAGCTGACTGCTGCATTTGGGAGGGAGGGGGGAGGCGCACCGAGTCCTCGCTCCTCGCTCCTCCCCCCTCCCTTCTGCCCGGGGCAATCAGCTGGCTTGCCACGTTCAGGAGGCAGGGGAGGGAGGGGAGCCTGCGCCGAGTCTTCACCCCTCCCACCTCCCTCCTGCCTCCGCAAGCCAGCTGACTGCCCCGGGCAGGAGGTGGAGGGAGGAGGGGGAAGGCACTGATCCGCGGGGTCTACCGGCAGGTGGGAAGTGCTGTGGGAAGGGCGGGGGTGTAGGGAGGCTGCCAGCTGTGGAGAAAGCAGGCAGGCAAACAACGTAAGAGTGGAGCATTGCACAACTTTAAATGAGCATGTTCCCTAATTGATCAGCAATGTAACAACGAAACAACGTTAATGGGGACGACTTTAAGTGAGGAGTTGCCAGCCTTCTATTAAAACTAATCAAGTTGTTTGCCCCCTACACCTCCAGCTAGGAGGCTGTTCCAGGACCTCACCTCACCTCTCTGACGGTTAGAAAAAGACGGTTACTCACCTTTGTAACTGTTGTTCTTCGAGATGTGTTGCTCACATCCATTCCAGTTAGGTGTGCGCGCCGCGCGTGCACGTTCGTCGGAAACTTTTTACCCTAGCAACTCCAGTGGGCCGGCAGGTCGCCCCCTGGAGTGGCGCCGCCATGGCGCCCAATATATATCCCTGCCGGCCCACCCGCTCCTCAGTTCCTTCTTGCCGGCGACTCCGACAGTGGGGAAGGAGGGCGGGTGTGGAATGGATGTGAGCAACACATCTCGAAGAACAACAGTTACAAAGGTGAGTAACCGTCTTTTCTTCTTCGAGTGATTGCTCACATCCATTCCAGTTAGGTGAATCCCAAGCCATACCTAGGCGGTGGGGTCGGAGTGAGAAGTCGCGGCATGGAGCACTGCAGAGCCGAAGGCCGCATCCTCTCTAGACTGCTGGACCAGGGCGTAGTGGGACGCGAAGGTGTGGACCGATGACCAGGTCGCTGCCCGACAGATTTCCTGGATGGGCACACGGGCGAGGAAAGCCAGCGACGACGCCTGCGCCCTGGTAGAATGCGCAGTCACACGGCCCGTAGGGACGTGGGCCAAGTCATAGCAGGTCCTGATGCAGGACGTTACCCAAGAGGATAGCCTCTGGGAGGAGATAGGAAGCCCTTTCATGCGGTCCGCTACTGCTACAAAAAGCTGGGGGGATTTGCGGAAGGGCTTGGTCCTCTCCACGTAAAACGCGAGAGCCCTACGGACATCAAGCGAGTGGAGCTGCTGCTCCCTGCCTGAGGAGTGAGGTTTCGGGAAAAAAACCGGGAGGAATATCTCTTGGTTGACGTGGAAAGCTGAGACCACCTTGGGGAGAAAAGCCGGGTGTGGTCTCAGCTGCACCTTGTCTTTGTGGAAGACCGTATATGGGGGGTCTACCACAAGAGCCCGGAGTTCCGACACCCGTCTAGCTGAGGTGATAGCTACTAGAAAGGCAGTCTTCCAAGAGAGGTAAAGCAGGGAGCAAGTAGCTAACGGCTCGAAGGGGGGTCCCATGAGCCGGGACAACACCAGGTTAAGATCCCAGGTTGGAGTAGGGGGACGGACGTTAGGGTACAAACGTTCCAGCCCTTTAAGGAATCTAGACACCATTGGGTGAGAAAAAACAGAGCGACCATCTGCACCCGGGTGAAAGGTGGAGATAGCCGCTAGGTGGACTCGTAACGACGATATGGCCAGACCCTGCCCTTTGAGGGACCAAATGTAGTCCAAGATGTCGGCTACTGAAATTTCCAAAGGGCGGAGATTTCTCTCCACGCACCAACAGGAGAAGCGTTTCCATTTGGCCAAATATGTCGCTCTTGTGGACGGCTTCCTGCTGCCCAAGAGCACCTCCCTCACCGGTGTGGAACAGTGCAGCTCAGAGCCAGTCAGCCACGCAGGAGCCACGCCGCTAGGTGCAGCGACTGCAGGTCCGGGTGACAGAGGGTCCCGTGCTCCTGGGTAATCAGGTCCGGATGAAGGGGCAGGGGAACTGGGTCGGCTATGGTTAGGTCCAGCAGCATGGGGTACCAGTGCTGCCTGGGCCATGCCGGGGCTACCATGATCACGTGAGCCCTGTCCCTGCGCACCTTCAGAAGGACCCTGTGGACCAACGGGAATGGGGGAAACGCATAGTACAGGTGGGTCGACCACTGGATGAGGAAGGCATCCGCTATCGACCCTGGCTCCCTGCCCTGAAAGGAGCAGAACGCTTGGCACTTCCTGTTCCCTTTGGACGCGAAGAGGTCCACCCGGGGATAACCCCACCTCCGGAAGATGGAGAGGGCGACGTCTGGGCGAAGGGACCACTCGTGTGACAGGAAGGATCTGCTCAATCGATCCGCCAGCGTGTTCCGTACTCCGGGGAGGAAGGAAGCCATGAGGTGAATGGAGTGGGCTACACAAAAGTCCCAGAGTCGTATCGCCTCGTGGCACAGGGAGGAGGATCTGGTGCCGCCCTGCTTGTTGATATAATACATGGTCGTCGTGTTGTCGGTAAACACCGCGACACAACGACCCTGGAGCTGATGACAGAACGTTTGACAAGCAAGACGGACCGCTCTCAACTCCCGCATGTTGATGTGCAGCCCCACCTCCTCCTGGGACCACAGGCCCTGCGTCCTCAGGGTCCCCGCGTGGGCCCCCCAGCCGAGATCTGAGGCATCTGTTGTTAGGGACACCGAGGGCTGAGATGGGTGGAAGGGGAGACCCGCGCACAACACTGACTGGTCCAGCCACCAGTCGAGAGAAACTAAGACCCTCTGAGGGATCGTGATTAACATATCTAGTGGCTGTCTTGTCGGTCTGTAATGACTGATGAGCCACAACTGGAGTGGCCTCATGCGGAGCCGAGCGTAATTGGTCACAAAAGTACAGGCCGCCATGTGGCCTAACAGAGTTAGACACGTTCTGACTGACGTCAAGGGGGCTGTCTGTAGTCGTTGCACGATTGCCGACAAGGCCTGGAACCGCTGCACTGGCAGCAAGGCCCTGCCCACGGTGGCGTCCAGGACGGCCCCGATGAATTCCACCTTTTGAGTGGGGGCCAGGGTGGACTTGTCTGTGTTCACCAAGAGGCCCAGAGTGGCGAACATGTCGGTGATCACACGGACATGGCTGCAGACTTGTTGTTCCGACGTGCCCCGAATCAACCAATCGTCCAGATACGGGAACACGTGGATACGACTGCGCCGAAGCTGCGCCACAACAACTGCCATGCATTTCGTAAACACTCTCGGGGCCGTGGACAAGCCAAATGGGAGGACTGCAAATTGGTAATGCAGAGACCCCACAACGAAGCGAAGGAAACGTCTGTGGGGTGGCCAGATAGCAATGTGAAAATACGCGTCCTGCATGTCGAGGGCGGCGTACCAGTCTCCCGGATCCAGGGATGGGATAATGGTCCCCAAGGAAACCATGCGGAACTTCAACTTCACCAGGTACTTGTTGAGCTCTCGCAGGTCGAGGATAGGCCTGAGGCCCCCCTTGGTCTTGGAGATCAGAAAGTAGCGGGAATAAAACCCCTTGCCCTTCTCGTTCTCCGGCACCGCCTCTATAGCTCCTTTGCCGAGGAGCGTCTGCACCTCCTGCCGAAGGAATTGCTCGTGAGAGGGGTCCCTGAAGAGGGACGAGGAAGGGGGGCGGGGAGGAGGAAATGAAACAAACTGCAGGCGGTATCCCGACTGCACCGTGCGTAAGACCCAGCGGTCTGATGTTATTAGGGACCACGCCGGGAGGAAAAAAGAAAGGCGGTTGGAAAACGGAGGGAAAGGATCCAATGGGGAAACTGTTACTGCGCCCTCGGGCGCACCTTCAAAATGAAGGCTTGGGACCAGGCGGGGGCTTAGAGGAGCCTTGGTTTTGGCCCCCTTGGTTCCCCGAGTGCCTGCGCCTTCCGTTCCTGCCGCGGCGCCTGTTAAGGTCCTGCTGCTGGCGGAACTGGAGATACGGCCTGCGCTGTTGTTGCTGTTGCTGCGGCCGGAAGGGTCTGCGTTGTGTCACTGGAGTGTGCATCCCCAGTGACCTCATGATGACTCGGTTGTCTTTTAGACTCTTGAGTCTAGGGTCTGTCTTGTCCGAGAACAGCCCTTGGCCTTCAAAAGGAAGGTCCTGTATTGTGTGCTGGAGCTCCGGCGGAAGGCCGGAAACCTGCAGCCAGGAGAGGCGACGCATTGTTACACCCGACGCGAGGGTACGGGCAGCCGAATCCGCAGCGTCCAGAGAGGCTTGCAAGGACGTGCGTGCGACCTTCTTGCCTTCCTCTAAGATGGCCGCAAACTCCTGACGAGCATCTTGTGGCAACAGCTCCTTGAATTTGTCTGCTGCCACCCAGGAGTTAAAGGCGTATCTGCTTAACAGGGCCTGTTGGTTGGAGACCCTGAGTTGCAGCGCCCCAGCCGAGTACACCTTACGGCCGAGGAGATCCATCCGCCTGGCCTCCCTGGATTTGGGGGCTGGAGCCTCCTGGCCATGACGCTCTTTATCATTGACGGATTGGACCACCAGGGAACACGGAGTCGGGTGTACGTGGAGGTACTCGTAGCCCTTAGAAGGAGCCATGTACTTCCTCTCGACGCCCTTCGCAGTGGGAGGAATGGAGGCCGGAGACTGCCAGATGGTGTTGGCGTTGGCCTGGATGGTCCGTATGAACGGCAGGGCGATCCTGGTGGGAGCGTCTGCCGAGAGGATGGTGACAATAGGGTCCTCTACCTCCGAGACCTCCTCGGCTTGTAGACTCAGGTTTTGGGCTACTCGCCGGAGGAGGTCCTGGTGCGCCCTGAGGTCCAGCGGGGGGGGGCTGTTGGAGGAGGTCCCAGCCACCGCTTCATCAGGGGAAGAAGATGAGGAGACCCCCGGCAAGAGGGTGTCTAAAGGGGGGTCTCCCTCGGCCCTCGCCTCTGCCTCAGGAGCCAAAGTGGAGTCCTGGTGCTTGGATCCTTCCTCCCCATCCGGGGAGGGAGGGGGGCGAGACAACGAGGCCTCAGGTGCCCTGCGCTCCGCAGTCGCCGGCCTAGCAGGGAGCTGTTGGGGGCCCTGGGCCTGATGATATGCCCAGGGTGTCCAGAAACCCCATTGCTGTGGGGCTGGGTCCTGCTGTGGAGGCTCGCTGAACAGCGCCGCCTGCCGGTCGGTGCCCAGCACGTACCCACTGTCCGCCAGCGAAGACACGGACGGCTGTCTAGAGGGCCATGGCGGGGCGGACCCTGGATGGTAAGGGTCCGCGCGGGCCGGCACGGGCGATCTTCTCGGTGCCGGGGACCGGTGCCGGGAGTCGTAACGGTGCCGGGAGCGGGACCGAGTTCTGCCACGGTGCCGGGATCTGGATCGGTACCGGGCGCCGCTTCGGTGCCGGGATCGGGACCTGCCACCGGTTCGGTACCGGGAGGTCGACCGGGACCGGGACCTGCCACCAGCTCGGCGCCGGGAGGTCGACCGGTGCGGCGAACGTCTGGATCGGCTCCTGGACTCGCGGTGCCGGTAACGACGGCTGGAGTCTGACCGCGATCGTCTCGGTGTCGACCGGCGCCGCGAGTGCGACCGGTACCGCTGAGGGGAGCGGTGCCGGGACTGCGAGCGGCGGCGGGATCTGGAGCGACCGTGACGTCGGGACCTGGAGCGAGAACGAGAGTCCCGGGACGGTGCCGACATCATAGGCTTGCCTCTGGACACGACCCGCACCGGAGGTACCGGGGGTGGTAGCTGAGTGGGCTCGGTCATGGCTATGAGGTCCCGTGCCGAGGCGAAGGTCTCTGGTGTAGATGGCACCACTATCTCGACCCCAGATGTCATGGGGGAGCTTGGCGGCACCGGACTCGACGGACCCGCCGGGCCCGGAGTCGACGGTGCCGGCGGCGCCGCGGCCGATGCTGAGGCCGGGCGCTCCACTCGGGTGTGCCTGGCCGGAGTAATGGACTTCGACGGCCTAGGCTCTGTCCCCGGTGCCGGAGAAGGTCGGTGCCGGGGAGTCTTCTCGGTGCCGGTGCGATCCGGTGCCGGCGCCGAGATCACGGCCTGCGAAGCCGCCGGGTCAAGTGCCGCCTCCATGAGGAGAGTCCGGAGCCTTTGATCCCTCTCCTTCTTAGTCCTTGGCTTAAAAGCCTTGCAGATGCGGCACTTGTCGGATCTATGCGATTCCCCCAGGCACTTCAGGCACGCGTCGTGGGGGTCGCTGGTAGGCATGGGCTTCTTGCAGGCCGCACACTGCTTGAAGCCCGGCGAACCAGGCATGAGCCCGGTGCCGGGTGCCGGGAAGGGCTAAGCCCCCGGCGAAAAACTATTTACAACTACTTAACACTTAACTACTACTATCTAACTTAACAGTCTAATTAACAACTACAATAGAGATAACGATAGATAAACAAGGAGAGCTAGGGACGTGGAGGACAGCTATGCCGCGCTCCACAGTTCCAACGACCGACACGGCGGTAAGAAGGAACTGAGGAGCGGGTGGGCCGGCAGGGATATATATTGGGCGCCATGGCGGCGCCACTCCAGGGGGCGACCTGCCGGCCCACTGGAGTTGCTAGGGTAAAAAGTTTCCGACGAACGTGCACGCGCGGCGCGCACACCTAACTGGAATGGATGTGAGCAATCACTCGAAGAAGAACTGTCTTCTAACTGCCAGCCTGAGTTTGTTCATGGCCAGTTGAGATTCATTTGTTCTTGTGCCAACACCGTCCTTCAGCTTAAATAGCTCACATTCCTCCCCCATTAACCTTCCCCCCACCCCAACGTATTAGCCTTCTTTTAGCCAGGCTAAACAAGCCAAGCTCTTCCAATCTCCTCTCGTAAGACCGGTCCTTAAGAAAACATTTCTTAAAAAGGCCATAACTATAGGTGTCGCTATCTGAGCCACCTAAAATACTTGATATACACATACGACAAACATAATAAGTTTAAAAAAGTTACAGAATGTATCATCGGCATTTCTAAGGCTGTATAGTTGAAGGTAGCCAAGAAGTTGAAAAAGATGAGCTTTCACCAGGAAGGTGTAGTTAGAGACTTTGTTGAGAGCTGTTTAAATGGAGTCCAGGGGGCAGAAGCTGCTTGGGAGACACAACAAGGTCCACAGGATAGGGCACTGTTTTATTTGCTCTGCCACTGAGTTGCTGGGTGACCCTGGGCAAGTCACTTCCCCTCTCTGTACCTCCATGTCCTCTCCCACCCCTTGTTTTGTCTATACAGCTTGCAAGTGCCTCTGGGCAGGGACTGTGCCTTCCACTAGGCACTACTGCGTTATAAATATTGAACAACACTGTATCTATAGAACAACTGGCAGAGGCAAACCACAAGGAGATCTGGGACAACTGGTAATTTTTTAAAAGAAATATTTAGGATTAAGGGTCCTTTTTGCCTTTATTCTTCCTAACTGAAAGTGTGTGTCTCAGCACATGCTGGCAACTGAAATCTTCCCAGGCATTCACAGGAGCACTCTTTCCAAAGCAGCTACCATCTCCCACTATATGCAATGGGACTGAAGTCACAGGCTGCCATTTCCCTACTTGTGCAATGAAAGCTTAGACTGCCCAGGGCCTCTCGAGTGAAGCTATGCTGCCCTGAGAAAATGAAAGCCCCTATGTTGTCAGGAGGCATAGATAAACATGGAAGGCAATGGAATACAAGCACAGATGGAGAAGGGGGAAGTGTGTCTTTTTATTATTATTCAATTTAATTTTTTTAAGATCACCATATCATTAATGGTCCATAATCGGAAAGTAACACAAGGTCTGTATTGTGAATAAACTGAACGTTTTTACAAGAGATGAATAAAGCAGAAGGGGAAAAATGTTTTCTGTAGATAGTTGCTACCAGAGATCACCACTCTTGGTTTTTTGCTCAGCGGTTGTGACTGGTTCACCTCATCCCTTGATTTCAAGTTTGAGCTAACTCCGGCACACCCAATGCTCAAGTATGGGTAGCAACTGATTTAGCCACCCACTCTGGATTTTGGGGGCCAGTTTGCGATCTCATTTACACAGATTAGTAATCAGTAGAGTTACTCTGAATTTACATTGTGTAAATGAGATCAGATAGCCCCTCGATTCTACCCACAAATTGAACTGAAAAACTATATCTGTTTTAGTTCACACCTTTCATTATTTTGGTGCAAATCTTTCTGTGGGTACTCTGATTCTAGATTAAGAGGATCCACCCAGAGATTTGCACTAAAATAACAAAAGCTGTCAATTAAAATCAATTCAGTGATTTTGGTTTACGTCTGAAGTGACCATCCTAAACCCAGATTAAGGGGCACCGTTCCACCTCCATTAACATCCATACTTCTACCAGTGGTTGCTTCACATCATCTGGGTCACTCAAGCCACTGAACAGTTGTCACCCCTGAAGGTGTTTACTCAGCTCTTACCACACAGTCTGCCTTGCTCTCAGTGGAGCTTTCCCAGCTGTGCCAGAGTCTTCATTGCATCTGCAGTTTCTGGACTATAGCACTATCCAGCTATGACTTAGTTTCCCCTGGTTGCCTTGACAATCCTCTTTACTGCTTACATGTACATACAGACCTTCATTATCTTTGCTGACAATCAGGCTGATCAGAGAAACAAATACAGATTCCTTTGTCTAGTATAGACCTGTTTACCAACTCCCCCAACACGCCTGGTTTCAACACTTCAGTCATAATTCTAGCATCTAGCCTTAACTCTTAATAACTGCCGTGTACACGCATCACACAAGAATATTAAAAAGTGAACTGTTAGTTTTCAAATGATACATCACAGTGCATATTTTGTACAAAGATTATTACAATAGTGTGTAGGGTGTGAAAACAGAGGCGCTTTGTGTCACAGATGGACAAGCATAAAACTGGGGCATTTTCTAACTTTTGAATGCTTGACTTTGCAACCCAAATAATGTTTTTAACGGTTTTTTTGTAAGTATTGAACTAAGAGTCATGCAGTCACTATCTAAAGCAGTAGTTTTCAACCTGTGGTCCACAGACCCTGGGGGTCTGCAGACTATATTTAAATGGTCCAGCAAAAGATTGTTGTTACCATAGAAGAGTGGTTTTCAACCTGGAGTCTGCAGACTATGCCTAAGATTTCCAAAGGGTTCCATTTGAAATTTTTTAGGGGTAGGCAAATGAAAAAAGGTTGAAAACCACTAATCTAAAGTCTGAAGCCTGCTTACTCTTTGAGCTGAAGTTACTGTCATCAGCAATCAAGTTTTCCATGTTGGGAACTTGAGCTTACAGACATCAAGAGGCAAAAAACAAGATTTCTTCAGCTTTGCAAAGACCATATCAATATTCAAGCTGTTGAAATTTTTTCCCCTAACTTTCTACAACTACTGAAAAACACCAGTGAAAAACGCCAAACCAATCACAAAGGTTTTATGAAACAACTCACAGAATAAATACTACACGATTCACTTTGTAAAGTATATTTACTCCTCAAACACAAAAAGTCTCACACTACCCAATGGAAAAGCATAGCACAGAGGTCAGCAACCTTTCAGCAGTGAAAGCAGCAAAGAATCCTGTGGCACCTTATAGACTAACAGACGTTTTGGAGCATGAGCTTTCGTGGGTGAATACCCACTTCCTCAGATGCATGTCGAAAGCTCATGCTCCAAAACGTCTGTTAGTCTATAAGGTGCCACAGGATTCTTTGCTGCTTTTACAGATCCAGACTAACACGGCTACCCTCTGATACTTTCAGCAGTAGTGTGCTGAGTCTTCATTTATTCACCCTGATTTAAGGTTTCGCATGCAGGTCATACATTTTAACATTTTTAGAAGGTCTCTGTCTCTAATTCTATAATATATAATTAAACTATTGTTGTATGTAAAGCAAATAAATTTTTTTAAATGTTCAAGAAACGTCATTTAAAATTAATTAAAATGCAGAGCCTCCCGGACCTGTGGCCAGGACCCAGGCAGTGTGAGTGCCACTGAAAACAGTTTGTGTGCCACCTTTGGCACACGTGCCATAGGTTGCCTACCCCTGGCATAGCATTTTGTAAGCAAAACACAAGAACAGTGTTACATGCAGGTACGAGGGGGCACCCACCTCTTGAGCCATTCAACTAACATAACTGTCAGGATGAATAAATCAGGAAGCCCCCACCTAAGATAAATGGAGGTTGTGAACCCACCCAGGAGTTTAGATTGGGGGGGAGGTTGCTGAGACAGAGGGACAGAGACAGAGTGAGTGTGTGTATGGTGAAAATGATATCACAGAAAAGAGGGATGCAGAGGCAAAAGGAAGAAAGTCAGGCAATAGCCTGTGAGCATCTGTCTGTTAGCTAAACAGGCTTGGGGCTGTAAGCTAAAAAAACTGCTCGTTTTAGCCTTGGTTCCTGCTCCATCAGGAGAAGCAGGGTTTTGAACATTCCTTATAAATAAACAGGATTGCTGCAAAGAAAATACCAGACTCCATCACCAATTTCTATTTCATCAGGAAAATCCCCAGGCCCTCAACTTCGACTAGCACTATCTTACCCATACAGACAGATGTGGAGCCAGATCTTCAGCCCGTTGCCTGCCAGCTTTGCAACAAGGGACTAAACTCCTGACATTTCAGATTGTGACAAAAGGGGGCTGGCACACTGAAGGGGTTCCTCTTAGAGACTGTCCCAAGCGGGGGGCATAACACCGATCCTATGGAGCCATGACACGGATCACCACACTTTTTTATATAGTGATTTACTATTTATGTAATCTAATGCATCAGACCATTCCTAAGAATCTGGAGGCCACATTCATTGGTATGTTCCAGCTCCGTTGCACTACTCCAGCAGGCTGTAAACCCATCTTAACCATCCAGTCAAGCTGACTCGACAGTTACTTTGAGTGGCACAAAGCAGACAGAGTACCAGTGAATCTGGCCCTAGCATTTTATTCTCATATTGTGCTTCCAGGGTGGGAACAAGGAAAGATGATATATACAATTCTATTTAGATTTTGTATAAACAAATCAAGTGAAATAAAAGGTTAACATACCGATGAGCCAATGGCCTGCAGGTCAACTGGATCTTTAAGTGTAGGAGCAATTCTAGACATGTGGCAATCAAAGTTTGGGGTAGGATCCAGGGCAACTTTCTTTTTACCCATAGGAGGCTGAATTTTTTTTACCTTTCCAAAGAGAACCTGCTCAAATAAAGCAGAAGATTTCAACAAGGATGTGCCAAAATCAATCTATTAGAGTTTAGGTTAAAGCAAACGTACACTACTCACTTCCAGAGGAAAGCAGGAAAATTAGGAACACAACAAAAGAGAATGGTTTCCAAGAAATAATAACTGTCTAAGGAAATATAAGTATTAAGAAAATAAAACAGTTTTTAAGGCTTCTGTTGTCAGCATAGCTAGATACTCAGAAATGGTACTACCTGCACACCTGTTCTTATTTTAAATTATCTCCATAACCTCTCCTGTTTACATACTTTGTGGAATGTACAAAATACAAGGGATGTATCACTAACTGTGCATCAGTTTCCAAATAACATAGCTTAAACACGAGGCAAACGACTCATGAGCACCACAAAGCAATTAGCGTGAAAGAGTATTCACGGGGATAAGATCTTCAACAGTGCTTATGTGACCTAGGAACCCAAGTCTCGTTTTCAGAAGCAACTCAGGAGCCTAACTCCCAATAAAAGTCAATGAGGCTTCTCAGTAACTTTTGAAAACAAGATTTAGGCTCTGTGACTGAGTGCTGAGAGCCAGCAGCTGCCCCAGCACTCTGGTCACTTCCCCCAGAGAAGCCCTAACTGAGGAGCAGAAGACTATAATCAGACTGTGGGCGGATGAGTTAAGGAGTTAATTATCCAATCAGATGAGAAGGTGGTTAAAAAGCATAAGAAGGAAACACAAGGGGAGGAGAGAAGACTAGCAAATCCCAGGGGTATCCAGATCTCTGGCTGGTGAGACTGCTTCCTCTTCAAGCAGAAAGCTGCGGACAGACTGAGGGTGGAAGGACACTGCAGGCAGACATGCTGCATGGCAACTGTGACGGGGGCAAACGGACGCTGCAGGTGGAAGTGCGGCACAGCGACTGGGTTGGTGTCAGGAGGACACTGCAGGTAAAAGTGTTACCTAGAGGCTATGATGGTGGCAGAACACTGTAGGCAGACGTGCTGCACGGGGATCATGATTGCAGCTGAGAGCAGAAGGATGCTGCAGGTGGCAGTGCTACACGGGGTCTGCAGTGGAAGGATGCTGCAGGCAGAAGAGTTGCACAGAACTTACAGTGGTGGAAGAATATCACAGGTAGAAGTGTTGTCTGGGTACTCTGACAGTGGCAAAAGGACGCGGAAGGTGGCAGTGCTTCGTGGGGATCGTGACAGTAGTGGAAGGACATGGATGGTAGTTAGAAGTGCTTCACGGGGACTGTGACGGTGGTAACAAATAAAAATGCACTCAGGTGTTGACAATCAAGAGGCATCCAACACAGTGTGTGAGGGACCCCAAGGCGGGAGAGGAGCCTGCCCTGTTACCAGGGCCAGCTCCAGGCACCAGTGAAAGAAGCAGGTGCTTGAGGTGGCCAACACAAAGGGGCAGCACTCTGTCCAGTACCGGGGCGACACCTCTGGGTCTTCAGCGGGAACTCGGCGGGTCCCTCAGTTCTTCCTTTTCCGAAGTGCCGCCGAAGAGGAAGACAGGGAGTGAAGGACCTGCTGCTGAATTGCCACCGAAGAGGAAGACAGGGAGCGAAGGACCTGCTGCCGAATTGCCGCCGAAGAGGAAGACAGGGAGTGAAGGACCTGCTGCCGAATTGCCACCGAAGAGGAAGACAGGGAGCGAAGGACCTGCTGCTGAATTGCCACCGAAGAACAAAGCGGCGTAACTGAGCTGCCGCCAATCGCTTTTTTTTTTTTTGGCTGCTTGGGGCGGCAGAAAAGCTGGAGCCGGCCCTGACTGTTACAGGCACCTAGAGCTTTTGTGCACTTTTGAAAATGTTCCCCCTAACTCTGTACATGGCACCTACCTTGAAAACGAGGATGTTTTCTGCACTGATCAATCTATTTGCATAATTCAAAGCAACATCAACATGTCTGAATAAATAAACTCCAAGGAGGGGATTTCCTAATTCCTTCATTGCAGACTCGCTGGTATGTATTCCACTCTGGTAAATTTTTGAGACCTCATCCCAAGGCAGCACCAAAAAGCAAAAATGTTCCTCAAGTTCTCTGCCTTGCCTTCCTTCTTCACGCATCTTGGCCCTAGCAATGAAATAAAAAGAGGTTACACACTTTGACAGCTAACAAAGCCATCAGGTTTCAAAGACGTGCATAGACAATACAGTAAATATTATAACTATCCCAGGGTCCTACTGGCCCGGCTTTGCCCTCCCCTCTGGGAAGCTTGGCTTTGTACAGTTCTGCTCACAGCCAAGAGTGACCCTTCTGCCACATTGAAAAGTCCTATTGGTAGATTTTTAGGGTCTTCTGCTGCCAGGATGGTGTCTGCAATGTAAAACCCTGAGGGTGAAGCATGTGAAAAAGAACAAATGAACAGATCCCAAGGTGCTGAGAAAGGTTACAGAAGTTCAGAGAGCTGGAACAATGATAAGACAGCACTCCTCTGTAGTCACAGTGACATAATTGGTGACAATGGGGGTCACGCTAATTATCGGGAGGAATTTGACCCCTCAGATCTCGTTTTAAAGATTTCAGGGGATGTGGTGTTTTATCATACTTGACTAACTATACTTTGCTCCCTTCCTCGTCACCCATAAAATTAACCCAGTCACTTTCCACCACTAGCTAACCTCCATGATATGAGTACACCCTGTATTCCACGTTTTGCTACTGAAAACACCCCTTCCCCTCGCCAACTCTCTGCTGGGAGGAAAACAGGACCCTCCTCCGCCAGTAACTTCCACTTGTAACAAGCTGTCAGGGTCCCAGAAGCAGGACAGGCCAGGGGTGTGGGTAAGGGGTAATGAGTGCATTGGATGGGGTAGCCATGGGCGATCATCTCTAACATCTGTCTGTTCGACATCCAGCATCCAGCGGAAAGGGGCAAAGTGGCTTCTGAAATCATGCTCTCTGGGCTGCATCTGATGTGGCTCCTGATGCTTCATCAAATGACAAAGACAAGAGGTCCTTTGGTGGTGGTACAGGACACTGGTGTTGCTCTACCCCTGGCACTTCGGCAAAAACCAAGGACATTATTAATAGTCTGTGACAAAGTTCCTCCTCTACCATCCTGGGACCCACAGTCTGGGTCAACTCCTCCTGTGTCTGATCAGGAGTTGGGAGGTTAGGGGGGAACCCGGGCCCACCCTCTACTCTGGGTTCCAGCCCAGGGCCCTGTGGACTGCAGCTGTCTATAGTACCTCCTGTAATAGCTGCATGACAGCTACAACTCCCTGGGCTACTTCCCCATGGCCTCCTCCAAACACCTTCTTTATCCTCACCACAGGCCCTTCCTCCTGGTGTCTGATAATGCTTGTACTCCTCAGTCCTCCAGCAGCACACCTTCTCCCTCTCAGCTCCTTGTGCCTCTTGCTCCCAGCTCCTCACACACGCACCTCATGGACTAACTGGGAGGCTTTTAACTAGTTCCAGCCAGCCCTTGATTGGCTTCAGGTGTCCCAATCAATGTAGCTATCTCCACTGCCTTCTAGAAGGATCATAATTGGCCCCAGGTGTTTTGATTAACCTGGAACAAGTGCCATTTGGTTACCATGGTACCAGGGATTTACTTAGCCTGGGGCTAACATACCTGTTCCTCACCACTTTACTGTAGCTATCTGGCCTTGCCCCATCACAAGTCACACAGCATAACTTGCCTATGCTGTTCAAAAATTAAGGAGACGGGCTGGAGCTGAGGGAAAACTGTCACAGTCAGTTATGGCTCCCTGATCCTCTACCTGGCACAGGTTAATGAAGCCTGGGGTCTGCTCTTATTGGCAGCTATTGACGGATGGTGCCCAAGGAACTGTCCGCAGACAGCCAGAGGGCAGTGCACTTCGGTCGCACCATCTCTCCATTCCCTTGTACCAACACGCTCCCTGTGCCTGGAGCTGCC
Source organism: Gopherus flavomarginatus (assembly GCF_025201925.1). NCBI lineage: Eukaryota > Metazoa > Chordata > Testudines > Testudinidae > Gopherus > Gopherus flavomarginatus. Next base: position 150,888,609 of record NC_066619.1, read on the forward strand.
AGGAAGATTACAGTTCTAGGTCTGCCAGCAGCACCCGTAGGAATCATCAGGAGTGGGAGTCAAAGCCAGACTCTGCAGGGTAGAGAACCTGGCTCACAGTCTCCTGAAGATCTTGTAAATAAAGAACATGTAGATAGATACAGAAAGGAGGCAGGAAAAGCGAGGACGAGATTTAAAACAAAATAAAGTAGTGGAAGTCATATTATGCAGCAAGCAAATGACCTCTAAGGACGCTTTGTAAAGTGAGCCCCACGGTAGCACTGGCAACCCTGACTTGCCATTGGAAGAAGCTGGTCTCGCAATGAAAAGAAATGATGAATGAATATTAAGAGCAAAGAGATGTGTCATGAAAAGTCACCATGGTGAATTCACTGCCATTCACTTTGCAATAACTTACCTCTTTGCAGCAAATTTTTTTTCCAGCTCTTCATTGTGTACCAGTTTTATCTCACCAAACTGCCATGAAGACTGCAGGTCACATCCTGTGTTGAGACGAGACTGGCTCAGAGTATGGCTGATGCTGCTATACTCCCTCTCATTAGTGTAGCAGGATGTTAAAGAAACTAGAAACACAACAAAGGAAATGGTGAATATATGATGCATTTTTCAATACCCTTTGCAGACAGACATAAGTAGATTTCATTGATAGCAAATTCACTAAGGTGTGATCTACACTAGGAGATTACGTCAGTATAACTATGTCGCTCAGAGGTGTGAAAAATCCAAACCCCTGACCAATGCAATTAAATGAACCTAACCACCGGTATAGACAGCACTAGGTTGATGGCAGAATTTTTCTGTCGACCTACCTACTGCCTCTCGGTGAGATGGACTATCCCTCCCGTCGGCATAGGGAGTGTCTTCACAGAAGCACTACAGCTGTAGTGGTTTATGTGTAGACAAGCCCTAAGTCCGTTAAATTAATTATGGCAAACATTAACCAAGGGTGAGACAGCATGGCACAGTGAATACGTTAAAACAATGTGCCTTTGCTGCCTGTTCTGAGACCATTTGTCATGCTAATTACTTTGTCCAAGGATCCTGGCTCAGCTGCTGAGAAAGTTCAGTCTCGTATGTCTCACATAATGGTACAGTTCGTTGCTCTTAAGGAAGGTTTCTGTTGTAAGAGATGGTGCTCATAGAGAGGAAAGAGAATCTCCCAGGGAGCTAGGATCAATCCCATGGAAGGTTTAGAATATCAGCATTAAGTGTATGGTCCATGTTCTATGTTCAACAGAAAGTCAGCACAGAGAGCAGAGCAATGGGCTGACACATCCATGGTGTCTAAGGTAGACAGGGATCTGCATTCTGTACCAACAGGACCATGTTCAGGGTTGGCAGCTCCACTCTAAGGTGCAGTGAGTTACAATAATCAGGCCTAGAGGTCTTCACAGTGGGATGGCTGTGGCCAAGTCCACAGCTGCTAGGAAGGGGAGCAACACTTTTTTTTTGAGTTAAGAAACTGTCATCTATTATATTTAGAAATTCTAAAGATGGTCACTCTGACCACTTCCTCTGTCTGTCAAGATGAGGCCTGAAATTGAATTGCTCTGTGTTGGGAGCAGCCAGTCCCCAGCAGGAAGGGAAGGTATGGTAATCTGGGCACTCAGTAGGAGCTAGGATCTACCATGCTGAGCTGGCAACTGCAGATCTGACCCTTCTGAAGGGTGAAGCTGTGGGCCAGAGAAAGGGTCTGGGTGCCAAACGTTTGACACCCCAGTACAGGAGAGTTCAATACTGGTTTGAAGTATTATAGAAAAATCAGCTAGAAGGTACAAGTGAGGAGACTCTTGAGTAAATATATAAGCAAAGAACATACACAAAGTTTTCCTTTACATGACAGACTAGGGAGGCTTGGGGACTTGTTATTCCCACTTCTCCTTTCACCTTGAATCTTCGGTTTTCTCCCTTCCTCCTGAGTACTGGGAGGGAATAGGACTCCTGTCTCTTCCTCTCCGACAGCTCCTCAGAACTCTCCATGTCAGGGAGACCTGGTGGCACCCACAGAGCCAAGTCTGCTTGCTTCCCACACTGCCTGGTAGAGTGAGTGAGGAGTGCACCTTGGATTGGAGCTCCACTGGACTGAACTAAAGTCAGGCAAAGAGGGAGGACAACTGAATACTGCACAATGTGACAAATTGAACTATATGACTGGCAGGCCAACAAGAGCCTGACAGGAGGCTACACACAGCTCACCCACCAGAGCCATCTTGAAATGTGTTAACTGCCATAACTAGCTAAAATTAAACCTTTCTACACAATACAAACAAACACCACAATACCAAATACACAAAGTACCCACAAGAAATAGTTCTACACTCCTGGTCCAATGGCAGGCAGAGAAAATAACTGAGGAGTGTGTGGCCACGCCTTCGTCCATGGTCCATGACCCTGTGGGTACATTTCAGGCCAATGGTTCTAAGTTACCACTTTGTAGGACCTGACTTCAACAGAAAGCATCTCCTCTATTTCAGAAACTGACAAACTCACTCTCTCTCTCTTTAACTCCATGTATCGGTGTTCAGATGTAACAGAATATATGACATTTGAGAAGGGTTTTCTGGATGTGTTAGCAAAACTGGACAAAACTAAAAAAAAAAATTTTAAATTCAAGATATTCATTATAGTCTGTAACCATAAAATCATACAAGATTAGGGTTGGAAGAGATCTCACGGGGTAATCTAGTCCAACCCCCTGTTCAAAGCAGGACCAACTAAATCATCCCTGTGTCAAGCCGGGCCTTAAAAACCTTTAAGGATGGAGATTTCACCACCTCCCTAGGTAACCCATTCCAGTGCTTCACCATCCTCCTAATGAAATAGTTTTTCCTAATATTCAACATAGACCTCCCCACTCCAACTTGAGACCATTGCTCCTTGTTCTGTCATCTGCCACCACTGAGAACAGCCTAGTTCCATCCTTTCTGGAACTCCTCTTCAGACAGTTGAAGGCTGCTATCAAATCCCAGCTCACTCTTCTCTTCTGCAGACTAAACTATTCCAGTTCCCTCAGCCTCTCCTCATAAGCCCCCTGATCATTTTTGTTGCCCTCCGCTGACTCTCTCCAATTTGACCACATCCTTTCTGAAGTGGGGAAGCCCAAAACTGGACACAATGCTCCAGTTGTGGCCTCACCAGTGCCGAACAGGGGAATAATAACTTCCCTCGATCTGCTGGCAATGCTTGTACTAATGCAGCCCAATATGCTGTTAACCTTCTTGGGAACAAGGACTCACTGTTGACTCATATCTACCTTCTCGTCCACTGTAATCCCCAGATCCTTTTCTGCAGAACTGCCGCTTAGCCAGTCAGTCCCCAGGCTGTAGCAGTGCATGGGATTCTTCCATCCCAACTGCAGGACTCTGCACTTGTCCTTGTTGAACCTCATCAGATTTCTTTTAGCTCAACCCTCCTATTTGTCTAGGTCACTCTGGACCCAATCCCTACCCTCCAGTGTATCTAACTCTTCCCCCAGTTTAGTGTCATCCGCGAACTTGCTGAGGCTGCAATCCATCCCATTATCCAGATCATTAATGAAGATGTTGAACAAACCGGCCCCAAGACAGACCCCTGAGGCATTCCACTTGATACTGGCTGCAAACTAGACATTGAGCTGTTGATTACTACCCATTGAGCCTGACAATCTAGCCAGCTTTTTATCCACCTTACAGTCCATTCATCAAATCCATATTTTTTAACTTGCTGGCAAGAATACTGTGGAAGACCATATCAAAAGCTTTGCTAAAGTCAAGATATATCATGTCCACCATGTTCCTCATATCCACAGTGCCAGTTATCTCATCATAGAAGGCAATCAGGTTGGCCAGGCATGACTTGCCCTTGGTGAATCCATGTTGACTGTTCCTGATCATCTTCCTCTCCTCCAAGTGCATTAAAATGGATTCCTTGCGGACCTGCTCCACGATTTTTCCAGGGCCTGAGGTGAGGCTGACCAGTCTGTAGTTCCCCCGATTCTCTTCTTCCTTTTTTTTGAAGATGGGCACTATATTTGCTTTTTTCCAATAATCCAGGACCCCCCCTGATCACCACAAGTTTTCAAAGATAATGGCCAATGGCTTTGCAATCACATCAGCCAACTCCCTCAGCAAGCTCAGATGCATTGCATCTGGACCCATGGACAGGTGCATGTCCAGCTTTTCTAAACAGTCCTTAACCTGTTCTTTCACCACTGAGGACTGCTCACCTCCTCCCCATATTGTGCTACCCAGTGCCGCAATCTGGGAGATGACACTGTCTGTGAAGACCGAGGCAAAAATAGCAATGAGTACTTCAGCTTTTTCCACACCTTCTGTCACTAGGTTGCCTCCCCCATTCAGTAAGGGTCCCACACTTTCCCTGACTTTCTTCTTGTTGCTAACATACCTGTAGAAACTCTTCTTGTTACCCCTCACGTGCCTTGCTAGCTGTAACTCCAATTGTGCTTTGGCCTTCCTGATTACACCCCTGCATGCTCGAGCAATATTTTAATACTCCTCCCTAGTCATCTGTCCAGGTTTCCACTTCTTGTAAGCTTCCTTTCTGTGTTTAAGCTCACCGAAGATTTCACTGTTAAGCCAAGTTGGTCACCTGCCATATTTGCTATTCTTTCTGCACATTGGGATGGTTTGCTCCTGTGCCCTCAATAAGGCTTCTTTAAAATGCAGCCAGCTCTCCTGGACTCCTCCCCCTCTTATATTAGCCTCCCAGGGGATCCTGCCCAGCAGTTCCCTGAGGGAGACAAAGTCTGTTTTTCTGAAGTCCAGGGTCTGTATTCTGCTGCTCTCCTTTCTTCCTTTTGTCAGGATCCTGAACTCGATCATCTCATGGTCACTGCTGCCCAAGTTGCCACCCACTTCCCCTACCAATTCTTCCTAGTTTGTGAGCAGCAAGTCAAGAGGAGCATGGCCCCTCGTTGGTTCCTCCAGCAGTTGCACCAGGAAGTTGCCCCAACACTCTCCAAAAATTTCCTGGATTGTCTGTGCACTGCTGTATTGCTCAGCAGATGCCAGGGTGATTGAAGTAAGACGTAGGTTTTTCTGAGCTTTAATCAACTTGGTTCACAACATCTGGGAAGTGCTAAATATGAAACAAGTCAACTGATTTCAAGGCTTGAGGTTTTACCATTTACTGATTGAGCTTTGGAATAACACACATCACTTACACACGGCTATGCACAATTTTCACTTGACAAAAATGCTCAGTTTTTATGTTTGTTACCAGTTTACTGTACCTTTATCAGCAGTCCTCCTTATTTTAGGGATGGTAAATTTTTTCAAGGGATTTGTTTCTGCACCAACAGCTGTCATGTATGGTGGCTTCTCATTTTTTGTCTGCACTTTAACTCTATTACTTTCTTCCATTTCCATCTTGACACCAGCCTAAAACAGGAATGAAAGCCATAAGTAATCACCTAAGGAACAGTCCATTGGTATTTCTGCTTTTCTGCTCAACTCTATCCATGTTGCCATCTCATCCTCGCAGCTATACTGTGTGCTCAGAGAGGCATCAAACTGTAGCGGCTTAGCAGTGTGGAAGTAAAGCAAGAACTGACAGGGATTTGAAGGGGATTTCAATGCAAACAGTTCCCTCTGTGAGCCAGAATCAGGCTAACTGTAATCCTAACAACACGAGATTTGTAGAAGCGAGGATTGTGTGAGGCGACTGGGAAAGAACTGTGTGAGAAGTTGTTGCGGCCTTGTGTTAGATAAGTATGGAATGTAGACTCTAGCCTAAATAGCGGTGAGAAAAATAAGATATCAGGATGACCTATGTATAAACAAAATGCAGCTGTTGCTTATTACTGTATGCAATCAAAGGTATAAATGCTTGCTGTAATTGTTTACCTGTAGAGAGACCTGCCTAGGTGGGGGAAACCCTGTGTCCTAGTGCACTCTCTCCCTCCATGCAATTGCTAGAGAATAAAGTATCTGACTTGCTGCACCCAACAAGAGAGTGAGAACTATGTTTTTCTCCAACAGCAGCCAACTAGGGTATCACTTCCTATCCAGAAGTCTCTAACTTTACTAAGTTCCTCCAATGATACATCTTCATGCTCTGTGGGAAATAGAGGACTAAGAACTGTACAAGTTTAATTCATCTCCATATCACTGTTCCCCACCCCATTTGTCTGTCCTGACATGCTGTTGCATCCTGCCTGTCATGTTGTAAATTATAACATCTGTGGGGCAAGAACTCTCTTCTTTCTTACATGTTTGTACAGCACCTAGCACACTGAGACTCTGATCCGCTAAAGGAGTACCTAGGCACTATCACACTACAATTAATAAATTATCAATAGCCAACTGACAGCCAACCTCCTCCTCTGAGAAAATTCTGAAAACCATTCTGTTTAGAAACTTTTCTGCTAGTGTATCATACAGCACTTTATTGCTACATTTTTAAAGTACACCTCTACCTTGATATAACGCTGTCCGATATAATCTTACTGTGTTATAGGTGAAACTGTGTTATATCAAACTTGCTTTAATCCACCAGAGTGCGTAGCCCCGCCTCCCTGGAGCGCTGCTTTACCACGGTATATCCAAATTCGCGTTATATCAGGTCGTGTTATATCGGGATAGAGGTGTATGATTACATACACTGTACAAAGAATCTTTCTCACTTAGCATTTTTCCTGTCTCTGCTGTTGCTGAAGTAAGAATTCCCTAGGACATTATTCCCCAAAAAGGAGTTGTGTTTATCTATCACACCTCTTTGTTTCTCTCTTGCTGGAAAAACTTTTAAACAGAGGTTTACATGTCTGGGTGACTGTTCTTCTGTAATGTCTAAGAATTTTGCTTGTGCAGGCTTAATGAGCCATCTCATCACCAGAAAGTCCTTGAAGGAACAGAACAAAACACATAAGCTCCTTGGAAGAGCAGATCCAAAGAAGAAAGGAAGTCACAGCGTTACGAAAGATTTAAGAATTCTTTATCCTAAAGATTTGCTGGTGTTATATTTTGAGGTTAGTAGTTTTATCTCTTTATTTTTTTCTCATCATATAAGTTTTAACGATTCCACACGCTCCTTTTTGCCTTTTGGTCTCATTTTTGGAGACCTGCATTTTTGGTGTCAGCCATTTTGATTTTTTTTAAATTTTCATTTAAGTTTATCTTTATTGGGTGTATTAGAAATAACTGAATAAATATAGCTTTCACGCCTTTTAATTTTTTAGAAGAAAATGTCAATTTTAGCCATTTATTGTACAAAGTCTGAATGACAGAAGATTAAAGGAGAGGTGTTAAAATGCATTTTTAGAGAAAAATAATTTTAAAAGTACATTTCTAAATAAACTCAGTACATTCACAAAAATCTTAGTAATGACCAAATACATTGTTAATACATACATATGTGATAACAGGCATTTTTAGAGAAAAATATTTTATATGCAGTTAGTCCATTTTAAAGAAAGCCTTAAGGTTAAGAGAGTAAAGGATAAGTATTTAATACATAGATAGAATCATGCATTCTTATAAAAAATATGATTCCAGGCATTTACTGTATTTTTAAAGTCATTACATAATTTACAAAATCTTAGTAATAGCAGAATAAAGAAGTGTTAATACATATAAGAGCAGGTCAGACAAACATCGGTCAGGGATGGTCTAGATAACACTCAGTCCTGTCGGGGGGAGAGGGAGAGGCCGAGGAAGGGAGGAGTCTGTTTCCCCTGAATGACCCTCCTTAGTTTGTTCTCAGTCAGGGCAGTTCCTGGACCCACACCTCCAAATAAGTCTATCAACCCTACAAATGTTATGGCTTCTAGCCAGCTTTAGTCTCCTGGCTGTTTTCTTGGGGGCAGCCCATAGGCGCCGACTTCTGCTGGCGTCGGAGGGTGCTTAACCTCCCTCTGCCCCCGGCCCCACTCCCTCCCGCCCCTGCCCCACCTCCATTCCAACCCCTTCCCCAAAGTCCCCGCCCCAACTCTGCCCCTCCCAACCCCTAGTCCAAATTCCCGACCCAGCCCCGCCTCTTCCCCACCTCCTCCCCATAGCACACCACATTCCCGCTCCTCCCCCCTCCTTCCCAGAGCCTGTTATGCTGTGTAACAGCTGTTTTGCAGTGGCATGCACTGGGAGGAGAAGCGGGGATGCGGTGCACTCAGAGGAAGAGGTGAAGGCGGAGGTGAGGTGGGACGGGGGGCAGAGTTAGGAGGGGAGCTTGGCTGCCGGTGGGTGCAGAGCACACACCAATTTTTCCCCGTGGGTGCTCCAGGACTGGAGCATCCATGGAGTCGGCACCTATGGGGCAGCCTGGTGCAGGGCTGTCACGACTCTGCTAGCCCAGGCTTTTCTGCCTCCCCTTCCTTCTCTATATTCTTCCCTTTACAGCAGGCCTTGTTTTCTCTAGTGGTTGCAGCTGTGAGTGCAGGCATCCACGACTGGCAGCTCTGGCAGCTCAATGGGGCTGTGATCAAGCTACTTGCTTATAAACAGGAGAGGCTCTTCACCTCCAGCTGTCTGTGTACCGTATGGCGTTGTAGACCCCATTACATATTCTTCCCTACAAGGCTGAGGCATGGCCCTGGCTGGCGTAGGCTACTTCCTGGACAGAAAATCAAAGTTCGGAAGCAAATTTCCTGCCTGTTGCTGTATCCAAAAGGTGACAGGTTCCGTGGTATGGTTCTGGCAACAGGTACCATCTCATGGTCCTCAAGTTTGTCTCTTTCATCACACTGGAGCACGATCAGTAATTAGTGTGAGCTCGTTTCCTCGGAGGTAGAATCAAAGACTCTCTAGTTCCCATTTGGCAGCCAAGCACTCTTTTTCTATCATTCAGTATATTTCTCGGGCGTTCTTCTCCATTTATCTTTGGAGAAAAGCCCATCCCTAGTTCTACCGCCTGTGTGTGTGTTTGTAGTACAAATTCCTTTTTGAAGTTCAGGCTATACAGCACTAGGGGTCTGCAGAGTATGGTCGTGAAAGATACTTTTGCAGATTCCACAGCACCCGTGTTGATGTGGCATCCCTAGTTAAGTCAATAGCGGGAATGCTTTGGTGGCAAAATGGAGTATGAACCGGCAGTAGTAGCCAGCTAAGCCTAGGAAACCATGCACTTGCCTTTTGGTCATAGGTGCCTTGTATATCTGTGAGGCATGAACATTATCCACCAAGGGGCGGATTTGTCCTCCACTGACTCTGTCCCCGAGGTAATGGGCTTCTTCCTTTCCCACTGCACATTTAGTGGGGCTTTCCGTTAACCTGGCTTCTCTCAGTGATTGGAAAATGGTAGCTACTTTGTCCAGTCCTTGCTATCCCAGTCCTTGCTATCGATCAGGGTGGCCAAACTTACTGATCCTCAAAGCACATAAGACAATCTTCATAAGCTCAAGAGCTGGGGCACACTTGCTGGGGCTTAGGATTTCTGGCCCATGGGAGGTATCTGTCGGAGCTCGGGGCTTCAGCCCCACTCCTGCTGAAGCCCCAAGCCCGGCAGGGACGCCCCACAGGGTTGAATCCCCAAGTCCCTGCTCCCCGCTGCGCAGAAGCCCCTACTTCACCACCCTGCTGCAAGGCAGAAGTCCCGAGCTTCCCTCTGTCCAAGTTCGATTTTATCTTAACCAAAGAGGAGTAGGTCTATTGAAATAAAAATGACATTACAGAGTTGAAGAGATATAGTATGCCAACCTTTTAAAAAAAATGGGTTGCTTGTTTGGAAGTTTTGCCTAAATGAATTAGACAATAAGAAAACAAAAAATAAACAAAAAAACCACAACAAACAAAAACTTCTCTAAAGGCAGTTTAGAAAGCTAGGACATATGCCTCTTAATAGGTTCATCACTTGTAAATTGTAAAGAAATCTTTAGATTCTGGGGTACAGTATTAAAACCTTCAAGTTTGGTACCATTGTGTTCATAAGGTCTGTGAAATCAACTGATCTGAAAGTTTGTCCAGCTCCTTTCTGGTGGCAGGACCATACAGAAGATAACAACCTTCTATTGCTACCAGTTACTCAGTTAGCTCAAGTAATAGAGGACTGTGCTATGGGTCTAACAATCCCACCCTGATGATGACCCACCACATGGGGGGGGGGGTCAATATGGTTCCATCAGATGAAATTGTTTTTCCAAATTTTCAAGGTTTTTTAAAAAAATACAGAAAATTACACACAAAACCAAAACAAAACAACCCTACATTAAAAGGACATTAAGGTTGCAGAGTTAACACATATAAAATTAAGCAAAAACAACCAGAATTAACGGACCTTGGATAATTCTGGTTTTAATGTCTATGCCTAAATTCCATGAGTCAAATGGGCCCAGTAATCCCACCTCACAATACATTAATTAATGCGTGTAAAGTACTAAGATATTCAGATGAGTACACCATACAAAAGTTTATGATGAAATTAATAATTCTGTCTTCAGAGGAGCATTTTGATGGTGTTCAGTAAATAATGCAGGAGGGATTGAATGATAAGGATAAAAAGAAATATTCAGGGAGAACAGTGTCCATCCTGTGCACTGGCACTGGCAGAGGGGCATTGCTGGCACACGATGGCATATATCACCTGCACATCTACCAATGTGATATATGCCATGATGTCCCAACAATGCCCCTCTGCCATGTACATTGGCCAAACTGAACAGTCTCAAAGCAAAAGAATAAATGGACACAAATCAGACATCAAGAATTGTAACATTCAAAAACCAGTAGGAGAACACTTCAGTCTTCCTGGACACTCAGTAACAGACTTAAAAGTGGCATTTCTTCACGGTTTGACTTATCAGAGAATTTAACATTTTATAGCACTTTATATATTCAGAGCACAGCTCCCACTGACCTCCACCACAGCTCCTAGCGCTAGGCACTTCTGCAAATCAGATCTCAAGTTTCTTACATTGGGAACACAAACAATGAGGAACACACACAACTAGTGACCACCTTTAGAATTTCTAAATATAACAGATGACAATTTCTTAACTCAAAAAAAGTGTTGAGCCCAACACAGAGGAATTCAATTTCAGACCTCATCCTGACAGACAGAGGAGGTGATCAGAGAACTACAATTAATGATCACAAGTCAGAAAAATGAATTCACTGTTAAGCAAACGAGGCCAGGACTTAGAAAGGCCCTGTGTGGTGATACTAGGATAGCACCGAGACAGAGACTTATAATGATCCTTTATCCTTGAGCGCCAACAAGGTACTCAGAGTGCCATAAAAGAAGATATGGTCTTGCCTTACAAGCCGCTGCAGCTTCCTATCTCAGAAAATGCTAGCACGGGCTCCTACCAGCTCAGGCAGACAGGATGCTCGGCTGATGAGGCTGCTGCCGACAGATGAGGATGTTCTGCATTCATGTCCCTTGGGTGGATGCTTACAAAGCCAGAGAGTGCAAATGTTCAAACTGGCGTCCACAGAACCATCACCACACAGCCAGTGTGTCTGGACTTGCTGCACAAACACCTCACCAGGAGACCACCATTTTGACTTGCAAAATGGCAGCCCCTGCAGATCAAAATGGTGGCCTGCTGGTGCAGCATTTGTGGAGCAGGACCAGACATATTCATAGACTCTAGGACTGGAAGGGACCTTGACAGTTCATCGAGTCCAGTCCCCTGCCCTCATGGCAGGACCAAATACTGTCTAGACCATCCCTGATAGACATTTATCTAACCTAACCTACTCTTAAATATCTCCAGAGATGGAGATTCCACAACCTCCCTAGATAGGGACAGACAACATTGTCTCATGGGCCAAACTGGCCTGCTGGACCCACGCCCCATCTGCTGATGGCATGACCCCATTTGGGATTATGATCCAGAGTCTGGGAACCTATGCATTAAAGGGTTAGAAAACATGGCTTACAGCAACAGAGTCAAGGAGAATCTATTTAGTTAGGTTACCAAAGAGATTGTTAAGGAGTGATTTGATCAGAGTCTATAAGTACCTACATGGAGAACCAATATTTAATACTGGGCTCTTCAATCTAGCAGAGAAAAGTATAACACGATCCAATGGCTGGAAGCTAAATCTAGACAAATTCAGACTGGTAAATAAGGTGTAAATTTTTAATAGTGAGGGTAATTGATCATTGGAACAACTTCTAGGGTCCTTGTGGATTCTCCAACACTGACCATTTTAAATCAAGAATGGATGTTTTTGTAAAATAATTGCTCTAGGAATTATTATTATTATTGTGGGGAAGATCCATGGTCTGTGTGACACAGGCGGTCAGACTAGATGATCACAGTGCTCTCTTCTGGCCTTCAAATCTATGAAAAGTTTTGTTTAAGTGACTTGCCCAGCACCACATAGAAACTCTGTGGCAGGGTTAGAATCCTGTTATCCAGGACAGCATTGAAACCATCCTCTCCTGCCTCACTCACTACACACCTTCCAATGACACAGACCTCATCACTATCTAGGCCAAGTCCTTAGGAAGCGAGATGCTCCTACTGTCATGCAAGCAGGCCATGCTTGCTCTGTTGCTCTAGAAGGAGGACCTCCGCAACCTAAGGAACTGGCAACCAGCCTCGCTCCTCAGCACAGACTACAAGGTGGTAGCGAAAACCATCCTGCTGAAGCTGGGGTCCATGCTGGCGGACGTGATCCATCCCCATAAGACCTACACCATCCCGGGCCAAATCATCTGCAGTAATCTCTATCTGGTGCAAAATCTACTTCATCTTGCATGTAGGGCTAGCCTGTCGCTCGCTCGTGTCCCTGGACCAGAAGATCAGGAAAGATCATGAGGTATCTTGTGGGCACTCTGAGGGCAGTCGGCTTTGGGGCCCACTTCGTGGGTTTTCTTCAGCTGCTGTACATCTCTGCTGAGAGTCTGATCAAGCCCACCTGGGCCTTGACCAAACCCCTCACCTTCAGGTGAGGCTTATATCAAGGCTGCCCACTGTCCAGCCAGCCGTACACCACCACTGGGGCTGGTGCTTTGAGAGCTGGACTTGCGGATGGTCCTGTCAGCATATGCCAACGACGTATTCTTAATGATCCAAGACCTGGGAGACCTGGTGTGTGTGAAGGCTTGTCAAGCCATCTATTCTGCAGCCTCGTCTACCCGGATCAACTGGGTCAAGAGCTTGAGCCTCCTCTCACCCATGCTCCAGGCCATCCGATGGGGAGTGGGTCCACTGCTCTGTCTGGGTGTGTATCTTTCTGCCACCAATCTTCCTGCTGGAGAATTGGAACAATCTATAGGCCAAGATGGCTGAGCAGTTGCAGAGATGGATGTTTGGTGCCTTTCCCTTTGGGACAGAGTGCTGGTGCTTAACCAACTGGCCCTGTTGATGCTCTGGCACCAGCTCAACACCCTGAGGCTGCCCCTGGGAACCCTGGTCAGCCTCCAGCAGAGTTTTTCTGGCCGAGGTTGCACTGGGTCTCTGTAGGGCTCCTGAACCTCCCCCTGGAGGTGGGCAGACAGGTATACACCTTCAACCTTCAGCCCCTGCAGAGACTCCTATACAGTGCAGGTAATCTGGCAGGCAACTTGCTGGCACATGCCTTCCTCCCCCTCCTCCAAGCGCTCCGACATAACCAGCAGCTCTTTTATCTCCACCCGAGAGGTTTTCCCCGAGACCTCTCTAAGCCCTTGATCTTCTACCAGGACCTACTTAGGACCTTGAAGCTGATCTCGGCAACCAGGTCTGTAGCAGCTACTAAGGCGGAGGACCTCCTTGTGGAGCCCCTGCAACGCAAGCCACATCTTAGCATGCAGGTAGCAGAGTCCTACTTGTGCACCGTAGATTGGTCCTGATACCGCCAGAGTCGGAGAACTTCTGGACTACAATTGGAGTGACTGGGTGGACCCTCTGCTGCTTCCCAGCCCAGCTCTTGGCCCTCCGGATCTTGCCATTTGGCCCTTTTCCCATGAACCAGGCCAGCCACCCCAGCACGCCACCTAAGCCAATTGCACAATACCCAGCCTGTCCGCCTCTGAACCGCACCCAGGAAACATCTGTATGTGCTCATGCTCTCTACTATTCACTTCCTCGCCCTCAAATCCTACCCCAACAAGTAGCAGGACCTGTTTCCACCCAAGGAGGGCAAGGAACCCTGGTGGGCCAGTCTGTACTCTACTGTGGTCCCAGGGCCCAGCAGAGATATTAGTAGGGTCCCATGAAATCCATTTTATTATTGTGGATTTTCATATTTATTATTTTCTGATTTTGTTCATTTACATTTTTTAAAAGATTAATTCTATCTCCTCTGGCCCCGGGGCCATGGCAGGGAGGCAGAGATCTTCTCTGACCCCAGAGCTGTGGCAGGAAAGCATCTTTTTTTTTTTTTTTGCATTTTGCTGGATTTTTTTTTAATCGCTGGATTCCATGTTATTGTTTGGATTCCACAATTCCATCCGTATTCTCGTTAACACAGATTTCATACGGCCCTATATTAGTTGGTGGTGCCTTCACGGATCTGTAAGCACAGGTGTGAACCTGGCGTGATTCATGAACTCCCACGACACCTGTGTAGGGTGTGTCAGGCTACAGCCCCTCTTCTGGCTCCTCCAGAACTTCTTGCTGAGGTTCTGGCTGCACTTTTCCATGCACCTCCTGATCCTGTCACACCCCATCTCTGATCCCACAAAATCGTGGGACCTGCTCATCAGACACCTCCTGGTGCTGGCATATTTCTGGTCCCTTGCTCATTCACACCTCCAAGCAGAGTTCCTCAGGGTGGTGTCCACTGACTCCCTGGAGGCCTTTTGGGAGCAGTGGGCACTGTCAGGGGCTCTGCTTGGTGTCCCCCTCTGGATCCCTAATTTTTGCCCTGTGAATCTTCACTCCTGTTCCTGTTTTTGGTTTTTTTTCATTTGTTGTCCCCAGTACACCTTTGTGGTCTAGGTCCACTGGTCCCTTCCCTCCAACTAAGGGAGAAGGCCTTTAGCTATGGGTGTACTTATGCCTGCCTGTCCCCCAATTTCTACAATAGGTAAACACCTTCCAACTTCTCCAACAAATAATGCAGGGGTCCTACAGACAACAGCCTCCATCACTGCGCAATCCTGATTCACTCCCTAAGCACCTTCATCATCTGCACTGAGTGACGTGGGAATCCTGTGGGAAAAACAGTATGTGCTCATAATGCATATGCATGAGAGGGCTGAATCCAGGTTGCAGTGGCAACTTAAAGTCTGACTTTCCCAACTTCTGAGTGTTTGACTTTGCATCCTAATGATCTTTTAACATCAACCTTTTGTGTGTAATTTCCTACATCAAAACCAAACAGAAACCTACTTTGCTAAGTGGAAATCTATAACACTTACCCGAGGTTCCTTCCCAGGCATCAGACTCACTCGTGCTCAACTCCCAGGACTGACAGCACTGCAGTGGAATCTCAAACAGCTCCTAGCCTGCGGAAACACTGGACACCCCGGCCCCCCCCACCCCCACTGCCCTTCCTCCACCATTTCGAAAATCTGCAGGGCTTTAAAGGGGAGGGTGCCTTCTGGTCTCAGTGACCCCTGGGCAGTGGAGCTCACAATTGTGACCAGAGCCATCAGCGTCAGGCATTGTGCAACAGCTGCTGGAGGACTGTTAGGTCTGGTCTACACGAGGAGGTGGAGGTGTCGATCTAAGTTACAAAACTTCAGCTACATGAATAACGTAGCTGAAGTCAACGTACTTAGATCTACACATCGTGGTGTCTTCACTGCAGTGAGTCGACTGCTGATGCTCCCCCATCGACTCCGTCTGCACCTCTCGCTCCAGTGGAGTACCGGAGTCGGCAGGAGAGCACTTGGCGGGCAATTTACCATGTCCACACTAGTTGATATAAGTAATACAGTGTCTACGCTTGCAGTGTCGACCTCACTACACTGATGGCTCAACACCACTAGGGGAGGTGGTGTTACTGCATCAGCGAGAGAGACATTTAAGCGTAGCCATGTGCACGACTAAGTCGATGTAAGGCAGCTTACCTTGACCTAACTTTATATCATAGACCAGGCCTTGTCTAAAGTGAGGTCGCTAGATGATGTCAGCACTATACCCGCCATTGGGGTGACCTCACCTAGTTTATGTTGCAGTAAAACTAAAGTTTCTTGTTCATGCAGCAGGAGAATAACCCTTCTCTTTATCTTTCCTGCCAGCACCTGCTCCTTAGCCTGGCTCCTTCTAGCATTGCAACCTGTGATTGTGGTCACAAGAGGGTACATCTACATTGCACTAAGAGACCCATGGCACGGCCACACAACTGGCCCAGATTAAATGATCTGGATTTACAGGGGTTCAAGCTGTGGGACTAAAAACTGCAGTGTAGATGCACAGGCTGGAGCCTGGATTCTGAAACCCCATGAGCAGGTGGGTCTCAGCGACCTGGTTCCAGCCCAAGCCCAAACAGCTACACTGCTATTTTTAGCTCCTCAGCCCAAGCCCAAGTCAGCTGAGCCAGACTTGGGCTTAGTGCTACAGGTTTTTTAACGCAGTGCAGACATACCCAGAAAGGCAGCACAAAAGATGGAGGAGGTGCCACCAGAAGGCAGACCTGCAGGTTTGCTCACTACAAGGTCCAAGAGCTCCTCTCTGCTGCTACTATAAAAAGCAAGACAGGAAAGGGAAAACAGAGAGGGAGACAATGAGGACATAAGAAAGGAACATGGACAGGGTTGACAGGGCAAGTGTCACAGTCACAGTAAAATTGCCCCCCACGGGATCCCCTGGGGAAGCACCAGCATTGTACATTGCTAATGCTTGTAGATGCACTGGAAAGGATTTTGGGAAGGGTTGAAGGTGTGAGTGTGCAGTAAAAGATTCCTTTGCAGGTTGTGAGAGGTCGAAGGGGGAGGAAGGAACAGGTTACCTGGACGATTCAGCTAGGCTCAAAGATAAGGAGCGAAACTGCCGCTCAAGGCCAACGCACACACAAACAAGCTCCCTGCTGCCAAACAGCCAAAAGCCTGTGGGAGAGGAGATGTGAACCAGACAGAACTGAAAAGGGGATGCAAAACAAAAAAGATTGCAAAGGCCAGCGAGTTAAGCAACAACAGCCTCGCAACCCTGAAGACTGTGTGTTTTGGGAACTTAGAGAAACTGCAGAAGGCCAGTTCGGGACAAAGATCCCTAAACAAAAACACCCCCGAAAGAACCCAGGGCTTAAAACCCTCCCAAGAGTTAAAGCAAGTTGGAGATCAACAGCGGACCCTGATTGGCCTGTGCACAGGACAGAACTTACGTCCACCCTGCCCTCTCTTCTTTTTATGTTACACCCAGGGTTGGCCAGCCCTGGGTTGTGTCTGTGTGAGTATTAAAGCAGGTGAGGGCTTGGGCACTAATGCTTTCTTCCTTCCTTTGAGTGATGTGGGATGGGAAGCACCCAGCACTCACCGCTGTTATTTAATTAACAAAGCTTTAAGATTAGTCACTTGATGTGCTCCTTCATCTCCTCCCCTAACAATCCCGCAGCCTCAGCCTAATCACCTGATGCCTCAGGCAAATTGGTAACATAAATCTGTCACACAAGAAGGAAAAAGGAAGAAGGAAAAGAGGGTAACACTTAGAACATGGATCCCTGAAATGCCTGCATCCTCTGACCTGCAATGAAAATAAAGCTTTTCATTCATAGTTTCCATAAAAGTATTTTTTCTACAGATGCGTACACTAAAAAAGCTTGTGACATTTCAGTGATTGTTCTACAGTGCTAACACAGCACAACCAGGGAGCCACTGTAATGTCCTGTCCCTCCACCTGGGGGGCAGCAATCTCTTCATGTCTTTTGATTTTCCAGAAGTCTTCATACACTAGAAAAAAGTAGTATCTCACACACGAGAGAAGAGCAGTACCCTTTTATCATTACTTGAGGTACTCCAGTCCAAGTTTCCAAAGTTAACATAACTTGTCAAGGTTGTGTACTAACTAACCTCCACTAACTGTTGACCTCCCCTTATCTGTGTTTACATTTACTGCTAAATTGTAGTAAACACCATGTTAATTAACACAACTCCCTCAAGGCCATGCTCTAATGATGTAATTTTCTAGTGAAGACACGGCTATGCTAACACTCATCCAGACGAATAAACCCTACACTTCCACAGTCTTTTGGAAGGAACTTCTTTCGAGCACAGATAAACACATATCTGCCTTTGCTTTAGATAAATTTTGGTATGACTACTAAGCCAGGCCAAAAAAAAAAAAAATTCATATGCTGACGGTCTTCTAGATTACAACACAGTTCAACAGGATAGTCTACTTGAATTAGAGCTGCAAAATCATGTTCTCTTTAGCCAGGAAGGGTTTTGAGATACTTTCTCGGGCAAGTGTCAGCTATTGGGGTTTGATACTACACCTCTACCCCGATATAACGCAACCCAATATAAAGCAGGTTCGCATACAACACGGTAAAGCTCTGACACGCTGCTCTGAGCAGCGTGTTAAGGGTGTTGGGCCATGCTAGGGCCGAGGGGTTGGATAAAGGGCAGAGGGTCTTGGGGGTGGTCAGAGGCTCCACTCTCCCCTAGGGTCTGGGAGGCAGGAGGTGTGAGTGGCACTTTGGGGGGCCCCACAGTCCCAGAGTGGCCCTGGGGATTAGCAGGGAGCCAGGAGCAGCCCGCTCTGCTTCCCTTGCCCCGGCCGTGTCGCTTGGGGAAGGGGGCTGGAGGGAAGGGATCCCCCCACACTCACTGGCAGCAGCAGAAGTGGAGCAGCCCAGCCCCAGCCAGCTCTACTCTGCCAGTTCCCAGCCACGGCGCTCCGCTTTCTACCGCAGGTGAGTGCAGGACCTTTCCCCAGTCCTCCCCACCACCCCCAGTGACACGGCTGGGGATGGGGCAAGGAAAGTGGAGCAGGCTGGGGCCATGTCATTCCGCTTCCCGCCGCAGGTGAGTGCAGGACCTTTCCCCAGTCCTCCCCACCCCACCCAGTGACACGGCTGGGGATAAGGCAAGGAAAGTGGAGCAGGCTGGGGCCATGTCGCTCCGCTTCCCGCTGCAGGTGAGTGCAGGGGGGAGGCATCCTTGCCCCAACCTCCCTGCACTCACCGGTGGCAGGAAGCGGAGCGCCGTGGCTGGGAGCTGGCAGTGTGGAGCGGGCTGGGGCCGCGTTGCTCCGCTTCCCGCCACCAGTGAGTGCAGAGGGTGTCCTTCCCCCACCTCCCCGCACTCACCGGTGGCAGGAAGCGGAGCACCGCGGCTGGGAGGTGGCAGAGTGGAACAGGCTGGGACCGGGCTGCTCTGTTTCCCACTGCTGCCGGTGAGTCGGGGGGGTGGGGGGGATGGATAGGGATCAGAGCAGTCAGGGGACAGGGGGGCTGGGTAGGGGGTGGAGTCCTGGGGGTGATAAGGGACAGGGAGGGAGCAGTCAGGGAACAAGGAACAGGGGGTGTAAGTAGAGGTTTTAGTATATTGAGATTTCAAATAAACAGGCTCCATTGGTCTATTGATCGGAAGTAAAGTCAGCCTAACACAGAAAGGTCAATACGTTACCAATAGGGAGAATGATCCTGCAGTGGCTACGTCTTCCCTGTTGCAAAGTATGAGCTCAGTTCCACTCATAATTATTTTCCCTTTATGACAGACAGAAAATTCCAGATTCTGCTGTACAACCACAGAACTTACGCACCTTTTCTTATCTAGTTTTATACATCACATTCCTGATGTCAGTAGAGATGCCTGCACTAACTGTACCTACCACACAACCCATATTTTGCATACCTCAGCAGCACACATTTTGCTTCTGCCAGTTTAACTAATACATTTCTACAATAAAGATTAGCATGAGTACAAAACGCTGTATTCTGGAAGATTTTAACTAGCTCAGTGCACTAGCACTAGATTAACACTTGTCATGAACTAATTATATACTTGCATAGGTTCTTTTTTCCCCTCTCTTTTCAAAGTATCATATTAGGCAGTAACCATTAAACCTGAATGTGAACCGTAGAAGTGTATAAATAATTTTGGATCTCTGAGACATACAGAGCACTACGCTATCAAAATACACAAGCAAAAATGAAAAGTTTAAATCAAGACCATATTATTCACTGCTACACTGCTGACAGCTGCAGCTCCCTTTTCTGTTATTTTTTCAGCTATACTAACTAAGGAAACCCCAGGAACAGACAAGATTAGTTTTACAGTGTGATAATCAGAGCCTTCTTACTAGAGATTGCACACTGCAGACATAAGGGTCCTATTGCACTACAAGGAATACCTTAACTTTAAAACTATCATTAGTTCTTAAAGCCTGGCATAGTAAAGCATGAAAATTTGCCTAGTTTCTGATTTATTTTCTCCCCTTGTGATATTAATTTCAAGTAACAAAGATTACTCTTAGCCTTCAGATTTCATCCAGACAAATTTGAAGTACCAACATCTGAGTCTACTTCCTAAATGGCAATTCTGAAAGCACCTAGACAGATAATCACATGCATGCCATGGCCAAAATTAGGGAGTGATAACTTAGATAGGTATTAGGAAAAAACAGAAATCATTCCTCAAGGATCAGTCACTGCTAGCCTGTAATCTAAACTCTTTGCCTCCAGTATGTAAGATCCTGAAAAGTGCTGAGCTATATTCTAAAATGCGAGTTGCAAGAACTTAACATCTCTCAGAATTTGACCCAAGGTAGTTTAACAATCAGAGGACAGAATGCTAATCCCACTGAAGTCACTGCAAATTCTGCCACTGATTTTCAGAGTGAAACTGGGCCCTAATTTGCCTGCACCCTCGAAAAGATCTGAGAATACTAGTTATAAGGAACATGTCAACAAATTCACAACTCATCTAGGTTCTTAACACTACCCTGGGATAAATTATTAATATCTTCTCAAATAGACCATTTCATTCCTCAATTCTTCTGTTTGGCCTTGGCCCTGAGGGGTTCTTTCTACACAGCAACTCCTCAAAAACTCTCTGCAGGATCAGGCAGTACTTATATAGGAGTCCCCTGCATGCATTTCTTCTTTCTTCTTCCCACTCTCCCCAGCCAAACATAGGGGCCTCCCAAAATCCTTCTCCATAAATTTTATAGGTGTTTTACCATTGACTTCAGGAGTTCGGGAGTGAACCTTAAATCAGCAGATGAAAAAGGGATTTACAAATAGCAGGCAGCTGGCTTCCACTTTTCACAGAAGACCTTCATTAATTAATACTACTGAAGTGATCTATCTTTGCACATCAGCAAGTAAAGCAAGCAATTAAAAAAAATCAAGATGTACATGGTTTACTTATTGTAACAAGTGCAATTTAGGTTTGATTATTCTTACCAATACCTCACAGTACATTAATAAAATACACTGTAGAATACTTCAAAAAACAACTAAGTCGTAGTAACAGGAAAATAAAGAGGAAGGATTATCTTTGTGCACATACCCGACAGGTGACTTGGATTCTATTGCCAGCCCTTTTCTTAGGCAAACCTCTTAATTTTACACATGGAAAAACTGAGGCACAGAATGATTAAGAGACTAATAATTTTTTCCTACCTCAAGGGGTTACGTGACCAAATTAATTGTCTGTAAAGTGCTTCGACAGCCTGAGATGGAAGGTGCTATAGAAATATTAACGTGGAGACTTCATTTATGCACTACCTCTGTTACTAAACATTTGCCAAAGGAAAATTTTCAGGGCTGCTACTAGGGCTCCGGGCTGGAACGCAGAGGAGTGGGTGGGCCTGTGTTCCCCCTGCCACCCGTAACCGGGTGGCAGACTCCCCCCTCTTCCCAACCTAATGCCAAGAGCTCTGCCCTGCTCCAAAGGGCCGGAGCTAACTGTAACTGCTGTTTGTTGGTGCCCCGCCTGACCCAAGGGCTGGGCCCCTTTTGACTTTGCCACTGCTCTGCACTGCGCCAAAGGGCCAGAGCTAATTGTAACTGTGTTTGGTGCCCCGCCTGAACCAAGGGCTGGGCCCCCATTGACTTTGCCATTGCTCTGCCCTGCTCCAGAGGCCAGAGCTAACTGTAACTGTGTTTGTTGGTGCCCCGCCCGAACCAAGGGCTGGGCCCCCTTTGACTTTGCCACTGCTCTGCCCTGCTCCAAAGGGCCAGAGCCGAGAAACTACTGCTGCGTTTGTTGGTGCCCCGCCCGATCCAAGGGCTGGGCCCCTATTATTTAACTGTGTCGCTGTTCGGTCCTACACACAGGGCCCGAACCGCCGGAGCGGACTGCAACCCCGAGGGCAGAGGCCCTCGGATGACGAGACGAGGCCGGTGTGGCTCCCCTCCTCCCCAGGGAGGGTTGAGCCCCGGCACCCCCTCGTCCAAATGGAAGTACACTTTTTTCCAAGCAATACAGTGAACTGATACACTCGCTACACTATGGAGGGGTGAGGGAAACAGCCAGGCTATTTGGGCTATAAACTGGCTGTGCATGTGTGACAGAGCTCAGCTACACAGGCTGATGTGAGAGAGACAGACAGACCTTCCTAGCTATATACATGCTGACCCATGGTCGCGTGTGTGTGAACTCTTGTGTGTGCATGTCAGCCTGGCTATCCCAGCTATACATGCTGACCCATGGCTGTGTCAATACGTGTGACTGTGAGAGAGAGATGTATCCTGGCTATACACCTTAACATATTGTGGCGGGTGTCTGCGTGTTATGAGCTGCCCTTCCCCCAGGGCAATTCAGTCGAGTTCGAGAGAGAGCAGGTAGTTTTAACAATTTATTGAAAACTACAATAGGACCTAAATATATGATCCTAGGCTACAACGAGAGCAAGCAAGTTGACTCTCACGCCGCTGCTGGGTGGTCTGGCGAGGCATACCAGCTGTGTGCGCATGATTCTGTTTTCTCTGTCTAGAGTCTGTCACCGCTGCACCACACCGCACCACAGAAGCCATCACAGAGAAGCTCCTGACACACATACACACGCTGCAGACAGGCTTGATTGACAGTTGTTTTATTTACTTTTGCAAACAGTCAATTTTATTTTTAAACTTGCACCAGTTATTTCCTTGCAGAGTTATGATCTGCGGAGTCGTCGTTGTTTGCCACCTTTTTTCCACCAATTTCTAGTGTTCCCTCCCTGACCTACAGCTTTCATCTAACGGTGGAGTCACAGCCCGGACTTTTATTTTTCCCAGGGATGCCCCACCCCTGCGGCCCTGCCCCCACTCCACCTCCTCCCTCAAGGCCCCACCCTCGCTCCGCCTTTTCCTGCCCATCCCCCGAGGTCCCGCCACCCTCCGCTCTCCACCCTGCAGCCAAACAGCTGTGGCTGGTGGGTGCTGTTACCCACTATTTTTTTCCGTGCATGCTTGAGCCCCAGAGTACCCATGGAGTGGGCGCCTATGGGTGGAGTGACTCTTGCTCATTCAAAATGGAGGCCAGGGACACAAGGTGGAGTCACTCAGGATCTCCCTATCAGCCACCAGCACGAGTGGACTCAGGCTCAGCCCCCCTACTTCCGGTGTCTACGCCCCCCAGCCCCCTGGCAGCCCCAAGCCCTGCTGGAGGGGCTGCTGCTTCTCCAATCCTCCCCCAGCTATTATCTGTGTGCCCCCCCCCACTACTGTCACCTCCTGCCGGCCGCAGCACACACGGGGCAGCAGCGAACTGGCCCCACGTGACATAGACAACTGGTGTGAGAGCGGGGCAGGGCAGCGTGAGGCCCACAGAAACACATCACGGGGAGGGCACAGTGGACCTGCCCCACTGCACCCTGTCAGCCCATTGCACGCTTCCCCCGTACTCCATGTCAAACTACCCCATTATATTGTCACCCCACTACACTTCATGTCGTCCCACCTCCTGCTGCTCCTTGCCCCACTGTATCCCATGTGACCCCACTGTACCTTCACTGCACCCCCTCCCCACTGAACCCCCTCATTGCATCCCTCCCTGCTGTACAATCACTGCACTCCCTCAGCCCACTAGGCCCCTCGTCACCCTTCCCTACTGCACCCTGCAAGCCATGGCATCCCCTCACTGCAGCCCCATGTTACTCTCTCCCTGCTGCACTGCACCCCATACCACCCCCCATACAGCTATGCAATCCCCCTCCCCAAGGCACAGAGTGAGTAGCTTTGGGGACACAGGGGAGTAGCTCCAGGTCAGGGCCTTGGGGGGCGGGGGTCAGGGGCACACAGCAGGTATGGGGGGAAGGTCACACTAGAGACAGGGGCAACAGACATGGGGGGTCAATCCATAGGCATGGAGTACGCAAGGGGAGTCACATCGCCAGGTGAGGGCACCCTGGCCAGCACCACGGACCCAGGACTGTCCCCCATATGCCCAGGCTCCACAACCCCCAGCCCACCTGGCAGCCCTGCAGGGCAAGGCTGCTGCTTCCTCCAATCCTCCCCCAGCCCATTAACGATCACCACCACCCCGTGTCACTGCCATGCCGAGGACAATGTGCGTGAAATCAGGGCGGGGCCCAAAGCAACCCACCACAGAAGGAGATACAGCCTGGCCCATCTACCACACCTCTGTGACACTTCCCAAGTACCCAGGGTTGTGAGGCACCTCACTACCACCTGCCCATAGCATGGGGGAGACTTGTCTGGGCACCCCAACCACAGACAGCTCACATACTCCCCTCTCAGCCCTTGTGGGCTCCAATGTCCCTCATACAGGCTGACAGGCACACTCCAACCCCCGAGTCCCCCATCGTCATCCTGGAGTGCCCAGGCCCTGATCCACTGGGCACTCACCAAATTCCCAGATCCTCTGCTCCCAAAGGAACAGGACAGCACAGCTAGCTAGTTACACCTTGGACCCCAGCTACGCTTAACACCCTGCACTTAGATTTCTTTACAGTGAAAACAGGAATAAGATTATTTAAACAATAACAGATTCAAATGATAGCAAGTAAGATTAATGGAAACAGGCTTACACGTAAAATAATATCACAACACACATTCTAGAGCTTAAATTTAAGTAACAAGATGCCTGCCTCTTGTCTAGTAAGGTACTGCTCACCCAAAGTCTTTTCCACCACACTTTTCAACTACGATGTGGTCAGAAACCCTCCTTCCACAAGATCAAGCCCCCTGGCAGCCTGATTTCACAATGGAATGATGCTAGGATGTCTTACACCAGATATACCAAACCCAGCCTTTGATCGTCACATGAAAACAGGGGCCTCCTTCTATGTTGTTCACCTCTTCCAGAAATTCAGAGTCTCTTCTGAACTCCTTGCAATCTCTTCATTAGCATTTGGCTAATGCTAAGCCAGTACCCCAACAGCCTTTGATTGTCAGCCACACAATACACAATGGGGGGGGGGGCGTACCTCCTTGCTGGTGAAATCTGCCTTAAGGCATCTGCTTCTGGGTAACCCAGTCTATACACACCTATCACCGTGCCTAGTAGCCGCACATGCATTTCATACGGATGCCAAGGAGCAGTGTGACACAGGCTTTCAGCACAAAGTTGACATGAAGCTCTCTGGTGAACAACTAGGATGTACATACCAGATCCAGGGAATCCGGGTAACTCATACACATGCCTCTGCCTTCCTAGCTGGCGCCAAGAGATCCTTGGGTCACAACTCACGCTATACACTGCCCATCACTCCATTCCCACTGCACCCCAGTGTCACCCCCTCCCCACTGCACCACTCGTGTCACCCTCTCTCTGCTGCACCTTCCGTGTCACCCCCCTCCCCGCTGCACCTCCCGTGTCACCCCCTCTGCTGCACCTCCTGTGTCACCCCCCTCTCTGCTGCACCTTCCGTGTCACCCCCCTCCCCGCTGCACCTCCCGTGTCACCCCCTCTGCTGCACCTTCTGTGTCACCCCCCTCTCTGCTGCACCTTCCGTGTCACCCCCCTACCCGCTGCACCTCCCGCATCACCCCCCTCCCGCTGCACCTCCCGCGTCACCCCCTCTCCCCGCTGCACCTCTCGTGTCACCCCCCCTCCCCGCTGCACCTCACCCCCCCTCCCCGCTGCACCTCCCGCGTCAGCCCCTCCCCGCTGCACCTCACCCCCCCTCCCGCTGCACCTCCCGCGTCACCCCCTCTCCCCGCTGCACCTCCCGCGTCACCCCCTCTCCCCGCTGCACCTCACCCCCCCTCCCCGCTGCACCTCCCGCGTCACCCCCCCTCCCCGCTGCACCTCCCGTGTCACCCCCTCTGCTGCACCTCCTGTGTCACCCCCCTCTCTGCTGCACCTTCCGTGTCACCCCCCTCCCCGCTGCACCTTCCGCGTCATCCCCTCTCTGCTGCACCTCCCGGGTCACCCCCTCCCCGCTGCACCTCCCGTGTCACCCCCTCTCTGCTGCACCTTCCGTGTCACCCCCCTCCCCACTGCACCTCTCGTGTCACACTCTCTGCTGCACCTCCCGCGTCACCCCCTCTCCCCGCTGCACCTCCCGTGTCACCCCCCTCCCCGCTGCACCTCCCGCGTCACCCCTTCTCTGCTGCACCTTCCGTGTCACCCCCCTCCCCGCTGCACCTTCCGTGTCACCCCCCCTCCCCGCTGCACCTCTCGTGTCACCCCCCTCCCCGCTGCACCTCACCCCCCTCCCCGCTGCACCTCTCGTGTCACCCCCTCCCCGCTGCACCTCCCGCGTCAGCCCTGCTTACTGCAACCCCGGCCGTCTCCCTCTCCCCGGTGCACCCCTCTGCATCTCCCCACTCAAGCCGCCTGCACTTCCACGAGGACTTGGTCCAGGGACAGGCTCTGGGGGAGACTCACTCGGGGCGAGTCGCTCTGCAGCAGGCCTGGGGGAGGGAGAGCACCGCTCCCCCGGGGGGCAGGTGCTCCGCTGCAGCCCGGGACACCGGGCCCGAGATTCCCCCCGGGGCTCTGCCTCCCCCCGGCCCGGAGTCCCGCTTTCCCGACCCCCCCATCCCGTTACCTGCTTCCAGCAGCTCCTGCCCGGCGCAGTCGCTCCGGGCCGCCCCACGTGCGGCGGGCAACGGGAGAGCGGGGCGGGAGCGAGCCCGGGGCAGCCCGCGGGGGGTGGGGTCCGGCCGCCTCGCTCGCTGCCTCCCCGCTGCAGCGCGGCCGGTGTCATGCTGCTGCACTGCACGCCTGGCCCGTGTCACCCCCCTGCTGCACCCGTAGGTCTTCCCACTGCATCCCCAAGGCGCCTCCTCCTGTGCCACCCCGTGTCACCCCCTCCCTGCTGCGCCCCCACTCACCCAGGCTACCAATCGGCCTATTGCAACGCCCGAGCCCTCGGGGGGCCCCTGGAGTGCCCAGCCCCTGACCACTGGACACTCCCCACATTCCCAGGTGCTCCATTCGCAAGGGAACCGCAGGGCTAGCTAGCTGGGTAGGCCTCAGACCCCTGCTCCCCTTCCCCCCCAGCCTTTAGCTTGGTTTACAGTGAAAACAAGCATAAGAATGTTTGACAAAGAGCAGAGACTAATGATAGCAAGGAATGTTAATGGCAGCAAACGGTTACACCCTGCCTGCTGCATCCCTCACTGCACCCAACACCCCACCCAGATCACCTCCGCTCCTTTGAATCCCCATATAGCCCCCTCACATCCCTCTGCTCCCATCGCACCCCTTCTCTGCAGCGCCCTCACCTCACGTGTGTTAGGCAGGACAGCAAGTAGGAGTGCCCTTGGGGAGTGGTGCCTAGTGTCAGAGACAGGAGACAGAGGGTAGGGAAAGAGTAGCACTGTGTGGTGGTCATACAGGGCAGAGCTACAGGGACAACTGTGCCACCACAACGGTCCTTTCCTACAATCACTCAGGGAGCAGCTGCTCTTAAGAGATAACCCGGGGAGGCCCCTCACCCAGCGGTGTGTGCACAGGCAGGGAAGAGTGAGAACCCTCCAGAGCTGGTAAAAGTGGTGCCAGAAAATCTTGCGGAAAAAAAAGCAGAAGGAAAGGGCTCAGAGTAGAAACAGACAGTCTGGGAGAGTTGTGAAGAAGCTGCCTAGTCGTTTGAAATACTGTGTAGTGTATTACTCGGTTTCCATGGCAGGAAGAATGTTTCAGGAGCACTGGATGTGCGTATACAGTATATGTAAATAATTAATACAGTGTCAGTAGATGGCACTCAAGTACACATAGTTCCTGGGCTGTGTGTGTAGTACTTCTGCACTGCAAGTGACTCTTCTGGCTACTCTTTACACCAGCTCTTAACAGTACTCCCAGAGTCCCAGCCCACATCTAGAGAGATTAAGGCCCTGGCTATGTAAGGCTTTGCCTACATGGGAAAGTTTTACCAGTGTACCAATACAGTTACTGATGTAACTGTCTGGTATTCTGGTACAAAGCCTCGTGTACACAGGAGAATTTTTCGGTACCTTTAATTTTTTCAGCATGATCTACCTTACATCTACACATAAATGTTTTTTTACATTTTGTCTTGTGTTTTATCTCGCTGTAATCCATTTTGGGTGACATAACTATTTAGTTCTACCATGTTAACATTTGTGTTGACACAGCCCCATTTCAAGTTAACTATACTGTTTCAGGTAGACCCTACTGCTATCCCATGCTGCATTGCTTCACATCTGGATTAGCCTACCTGGTTACCTATGAGATTCTCCATTGCTCCACGGTCATCTTGACTTGATGTCCCTCCACCCACATAGGTGCAATCTGTTATACTATGAGGAACAGTTCCCCCCCCCCCCCACAAAATGTAATCCCATACCGATAGACCAAAAAGTGCCATTACCACCCCACTAATTGATGCTTCCTATCTCTACCTCTCAACCATCTCTGCTTCCCTCTGTCTTCCCTGCACATGGCAAAAAACAAACACACAAAAAAAAATACACATGGCGTCCAAGGCAGTTTTATTGTAGCAAAAGAAAAAGCAAGAAACACCCCAGTAGAAAGTGCACATAAAGACATAGTTTGATCACTGTCCTTGGAGGCTGTGCTAACAGCATAGGGCCATACTGTTGTCAGTTAACATGTCTGCTGTTTGATTTTGTGGATCTGCACATGTGCAGAAGGGATTCCTGGCCTGAGGAGTGTGGGTCTCAAAGTCTTGTTATGGTTATGATTCATGTGAAGGGTACTAGTCAGACTCTGGCCAGCAACAGTTATGAGTTTACCCAGCAACAGTTCATGATTTGTTAATCTGTTTACCTATCAAGAACTCCCTCATGCTCTGTACTGATTGGCCAATTGTTAATCAGCTGTTAATAAAAATACTGTATGCCATTACCGGTTCTTTGGCATTATCTGGCTAGAAGTTAAGAAACTGTCCGGCTAGGAGTTATCTGCTACCTAGATTGTCCCACTGTGACTCTGCCTGACCAACAGAGTTCCAGTGTTAATTATTTAATTTCTGTAATCGAAGCTAGTGTTTAAATACTTACCAAAGATTCCAGAATTGGATGTTGTGACGTTGCACTCCATTTGATTTTAAGTAAATATGCTAATGAGTGTGAATATAATGTAACTGGAATATGCTTCATGCATAAGGTCTCTTGTAAGGTATCATTACAAAGCTTATAATCTACTGAGTGTGTTCATCCTATTTGTATGAATGTATCATTCTTGTATCTGAAATTAGAAATATGAAATATAACTCTGAGGTCCTATTGCACTCTGGAATACCTGTCCAGAATGCTATGTGCTTATATTTTAGAAGTGCAGTGCTGTGTGGATACTGTGATTCACAAGGGAAGATGCTGAAGCTGCTTTAGACAAAACAGTCTGGATAAAGTTCTTTTGGTTTACTTATACCCGTAAAATTATACTGAAAAATATGTTGAAAAAACTTTCCTGTTTATACCAGGCTGAATGTAAATTTGCACTAGTGCACTGATGTTGATTGTTGATGTTCATGTTATGCTGGTGTACAAAATCTTTCAGTTGTGCCACCCACCTTCACCCCGCACTATCCATAGTTATGCGTTGCCTCTGCACAGATGTGAGGACTGATTAGCTAATATAGAAGGCTATGTAAGTGCTTGCTGTCATGTGTGTATTACTGTAGTGGACACCCCAGAAAGACCAACAACAACGTTAAAAAAGCCCTTTGTTAGCTTTTGCTGTTTAAACCATCCAGTGACTGACTTTATTTTCAGAAGTTGCAGAGAGTTCATGCTCATCCAACCTTGCAGAAGAAAGAAATAACTTCTATACTGCTGTTTTTGTCTAAGTCTTACCGTGTTATGCATGGTTATAAATGCAATGCTTTCTCTAGGGTCCTCCTAGTTTTCTAGCCAAGAATAGACTGAAAATTTTTCTTTCAGTGTAATTGTGTAAGTAATGACATATAGGGATATGGTGTTGATCAGTTATACAAAGCTTTCCTAGGAGGAGAAGTAATTTCCGCCTTGGTGTGTGATGCGTTCCTCTGTGAAGTGTTTATAAAATCCCATTAGCAGGTGTATCAGCCCACATCTACCACTGCCCTCTGCTGAGCGGAACGTTGGCCAATCATCTTATCTCATGCCTGCAAAGGACACATTAACAAAAAACATCATTAAAGTGGAGTTCAGGGAGATACATCTGCAGGTTTTGTATTTAGCTGTGACACATGTTACCTTTTTCAGACTTGAAGAAGAGCTCTGTGAAGCCCAAAATCTTGTCTCTTATTAACAGAAGTTGATCCAACTAAAGGTATTATCTTGTTGGGGATGCACTTGGTATAACCCAGGTAATTCGGGAGAATGAAAGGCCATGAGAGCCGATGAAGTCCTCTTGTTCTAAACCACAGTGTACCACCTCCTCCATTTTGAGTTTTACTCCTCCATGTTTGACCTCAGGTTGCCCTTGTTGGGAGGGGCTGCTCCTACTCCTGCAGTTGCTGGGCAGATTTAACCTTTGGACAGGAAACTTGACTGTTGCTAGGCAGACTTAGCCTTGAATGGAAACTGTGTGAGCGACAGATCATGTTATAATGTGTATCAGTTTTGGTTCCAGTATAAATAGTTAGGTAAGCTATTTGTTTGCTGGCTTGATTTGAGTCCTGTGTGGCTCTAGGCGTCTTATTTGAGCTCAAATAAAGTTTGGTTACTTCTCCACCCTGATGTGTTTAAGTGGTTGCAAAGCACACCGGGCAACGGACCGAACCGTTACCACCCTCGGGCACTCTGTGCCGGCAACAACCTCACCCACCTTGTCTCTCTCGCTGTGTATAGGAGAGGTGCTACTTATCAGTAACTACTTCAGGGGTTCTGGGCCTGCCATTAAAATCCTGTTGGTTTCCCTCCCTAGGCAAGGTGAGCCTACCCCCTGGGAATAGGGAGGCACATGGGGTTAGGCGGGGCCCCAGAACTGAAAGGTCATATAATTATATCTGGGCTATTATGATTTCCTGTGACATCATCATCATCCTTACCTTCTCTGCCTACAATGCCATTGCTCTGCTGCTAGTGTAACTCATGCTTTATCCTACAGCCATCTATTCCCCACCTCCCGCAAAGAAAGGGTGAGAAGCAGTCGGGAAGGGGACAGACTTCTGTGCATACCCTCTGTGTCTTTGCATAAATGAAGAGAGCAGCGCAGGGTAACTCAGTTACAGGGAACCAGAAACATCCAGAAGGGTATGGTAGGCACTGGGCATGCTCAGTACTTGTTTCGGAAGATGTACAGAAAATCACCACTATGGGCAAGCTGTTTTGCATGCCTTACATAGGCAGAGCCTGAGAGCTGAGCCAATCAGAGCTTGGCAGAGGTTATACATTTGGGAGTTGGTGGACTCCACAGGGGAACAGGGGTGCAGGCCTCAGAGGAATCAGCTGCCGGGTGGGGCTTTCAGTGCCTATACCATTTTGGCAGAGGTGAAAGTAAGCCGGTCCAGTCCAGTATGGCATACCGGCAAGAGCCAGTACGCTGTGCTAGACCACACCGCTTCCACGGCGGGGATTGAAAGGGCTCTGCCTGCGGGCAGCCCAGAGCCCTTTGAATCCCGGCTGCGGCTGAGATTTAAAGGGCTCAGAGCTCCCAGCGGCTGTGGGCAGCCCAGAGACCTTAGAACCCGGCTACAGCTCTGGTGGCCGGGCTGGAGCCAGGATTTAAAGGGCTTGGGGCTCCCCTCAGTGGCAGGAGCTCTGGGCCCTTTAAATCCCTGCCCCAGCCCGCAGAGCTCCAGGTTCCCCTCCGGCTGCCGGAGCCCCAGGCCCTTTAATTTGCCCCTGAGCCCGGGGTGGGATCCCAGCCACCTCTTCAGCTGGGAGCCCCTTGTTGATTTTAAGGCCCTGGGGCTCCCAGCCACAGCTGGTGCCCCAGGGCCTTTAAATCTTGAGAAGCCACGCCTCTTCCAAATGAGGCCATGCCCCCTCAGGACTCTGGCAGTACCTATAAGTCCTGTAAGTTACTTTCACCCCTGCATTTTGGATACAGTATGTCTAAGTCCAGCAGTCACCAGTTAAGGAATCCTCCACTACAATCATCTGTGTTCCTGAGTGGTGAATCTTACAGAGCTAGAGAGGCAGCCCGCTGACCAGTTCTATGGAATGGAGGGGAAGAAATGAAAGCTGTTATCAGGACCGCTACAGGGAGAGTGAGGCCTCTGTGGAGAGGAAGAGGGTAGCGGGTTACTTGCAGCGTGGTAGGAAAAGGAGAGAAAGAGACAGGAAGATTCAGGATATATCTAAATAATGTTTCAACTTTTCCTGGAAAGAACACACACACAGTCTTCCAGAGCCCATGCCGCGTTATCTCCCCTCCCCTGCCTCACCTCCATGTAACCCTTCCTCTGCCCCCACTTTGCTTCTATGCAGAACCACCCGCTTGCCTCGATGTCTCCGTTCAGCTCTGCCTGCTCCCACCATCTCCTCTCCTTGTGGCCTTGCAGCCTCATAGCCCCACTCACTTCCACCACTTGGCCTTGCCTCCACATGGCTCTGCCTGCTCCCACCACCTCACCTTGCTACCTTGTGGCCTCACCTCTATAAGACCTCTTCTCCATCGAGCCTTGCCCGCTCCCACCACCTCACCTCCTTGGGACCTTAATCCTCATGGCTCCATCCACTTCTGCCACTTCACCTGACCTTGCCTCTACAGAGTCCCAACCGCTCCTGCCACCTCACCTTGCCTCTTTATGACCTCACTTCCTCCTGGCCCTATCCATACCCACCACCTCACCTTGCCTCCATGTAACCTTGTCTCCATCTGGCCCCACCCACTATTGCTAGCTCACCTCACCGCCACACAATCTCTCCTCCATGTGACTGCTCCCACTCCTGCTACCTTGCTTCCATGTTCTGCAAACTATGAAGTACTCTGACTGGAGAGGGAGCCACTCTATGACTGAAGAAATGGAACAGGAGCCGTACCCGGTGCACTCCAACCCCTCACTCACACTGGGGAAAGAGCAGGTACTTTGACAACATAGAATTCTTCTCCACATGACCCTGCCCATTTGTTATGTTTGTTTTGTGCAATGCTTTGCTCCCTGTGGAGTACCTCTGTGTCTAAATGGGTTAAAATAGGTTTATGAATCTCTGCTTTTCTGCACCTTCTGGGTTTTTTCTCTCATACGGAAATGACAGTTACTTACCTATAACTGGAGTTCTTTGAGGTGGACTCTGCATCTTCACACTCATGGGATTTGCGTTGACTGGAGCAGCAGGACAGTAGAACCTTCTGGTAACTGTGCCCATTTGGGCACCCACCTGACCTCTCTTTCTCCCTTGCCCTAGCACTCGAGCGTACTCTGAGGGCACGAGTAAAAAGGGGGCATGGTGCCCATTGCCTCCTCAGTTCCTTGCAGTACTAAACCATAATACCAACATACTGAAACTCAGACTCCACAAGAGCATAGAAGGCAGGTGGGAAGTATGGATATGCAGAGTCCATCTCAAAGAACTCCAATTACAAGTAACCATCATTTCTTCTTTGAGTGTCCTCAGCATATTCCCACTCTTGGGTTAGTCTGGCAAGCAGTACAATGCAATGGATGGATGTGGAGTGCTAACTAAATAGCACTGCTCTGCCAGAATGACCATCAGACTTAGATGCTAGATCCAGGGCATGTTTTGTGAGAGTGTGAACTGAGCTCCACGTAGCAGCTTTGCTGTTTCAATAAGAGGAATATGTTTAGCAAGCACCATAGATGCAGCCACCACCCTCGTTAGAATAAGCTCTAAGCAAGCTGGCGGGGGCGTGGAGGGGAGGGAGGAGAGAAACTCCTCTATAACATTCGTCAGTGCACTAACACATCTAGACAGGGACTGAGATGAAATGGGTTTACCCTGGGTGTTAGCCACCTCGGAAATAAATAACTTAGAAGACCTAAGCCTTTAGTTCTAGCCAGGTTATAGGCTAGTGCTCTCCTTGGATTTAAGAAATGTAACCTGGCCTCCTCTTTCCATGACAGAGGCTTTGGAAAGAATACTGACAACTTAATAGCACGATTTACATGAAACTCTGAAACTACATTAGGAAGAAATTTAGTGTGTGTTCCAAGAACTACCTTAGCTTTATGAAAAGTGGTGTGTGTCTGCCATCAGTGTATGTGTCTCACAATGCAGAAGTAATTGCTGCTATAAAAGCCATCTTCACAGAGAGATGATACCAATAACATCTCACAAGAGGTTCAAATGGGTGAGAAATGAGTTGAGTAAAAACTAAATTCAAATTCCATAACAGGACAGGGTCCTGTACTGAGGGACACAGGTTGAATAGGTCTTTTAAAATGTTTTTCACCAATGTATGTGAAAAAATAGATTTTCTACTATCTTCAGTAATGATTTGCTGCTATGTGTACCTTAACAGGCAGCAGAGACAACCCCATTAATTTAAGTGTAACAAATATCCTAAAATAAGTTGTACAGGAGTTGAAATTGGGTCAATACCTTTATCAGTCACCCCTAAAACAAATCTTTTCCACTTGCACTCAACTTCTCCTAGTGGGTAGCTTTCTGGCATTCATTGAAACTCATTGCCTCCTCAACCAAGTATGATCTTTCTAACTGGCAAAGGTCTGTGGCCAGAGCTACCAGCTGCAATATTTGGAGAGGTGGGTGAAAGATCTCCCCCCCACACCTGCTGGGACAGTAAATCTGTCAGTAACTGGGGCATCTTGTAATGGCCATTGGAAAAATGGAGTAACTCAGTGTACCATGTTGCCTTGGCTGTGCTGGAGCAATGAGACTCACCTTGGCTGAATCCTGTCCTGTAAGACATACCAGCACTTACCCTACAATGACATTTTGTACATTTGTCCCTTTGAAATTTATCATCCCCAGCCTCTACCCTGAAAATCTCATTGGGGAGCCCACACATGGGCAATCCTCCATGGGAGCTAAAAGAGAAGGTTGGGAAAGGAACAACACCACGGTTTTATTATAGATGACATTATTAAATACGATAGCGCCTGTGCTAAGAGAGATTAAACATGAGTAAAGTTAAGGAAAACCAATTACAAAGGAACAAAAAAGAAGTGATGTTGCTGATTGTGCTGTTAACAGAGAGGTATCACGTATGCTGGCAGCAGCATACATTTTACTGGCCGCCTAGGGAGGTATAGCAAAGCTTATGTAAAACTATAATTGAACCAAAGGCAAAAAGGAAACATAAGGCCTGTGACTACATGGACCACACGTGCACTAATTACAACTCTTCTCACACAGCACAGTCATACTGAAGGCTGAACATCTACTACGTGGGTTGAATCAGTTGTTTTCTGCAAGAGCTAGTAGTGCGCATTAGTCATTTGCAAAGCTATCCAATTTCAGTGATGATCTCTTCTAGCCCTTTAAATAAACCAGATTTTGTCTAGTGCTGTGGGAATCCACACTCCCTAGTGCAGCACACTGGCTTCCCAAGGATAGTCCAATATAGAAATGAAATAATTTCTTCTTTGATGAGGTGGCAGGTAACACTGACACCTCTGGAAACGCCTTACCTTAATTTCAACGCTTTCAAATGATGGCAGACAGGAACTTCCTTATATGTGGCCTTTTGATCGGATTTGCATATCTTGTCCTTTGCATCCTCAGCATAGCCCCTCCAAAGCCATCAAATCGAGCCTTTAGATACAGGACTCAGAGTCTGTGTACAGCTCCATCCCAGCTGCCCTAGACTATCCTAACTGTGTCAGCTGGGGGGCAAAATAATGGTATGGAGGGTGTGAGGGAGTGTCAAGAGAGTTTACTAAGGACATTGGAAGCAGAGTTAAGCCAGTGCTGCGCATTTCAAACTTTGAAGAGGAATGTGTATCGGGAGTAGCTGGGAGAAAGGGAGAACCTGGGATATGGTATAGCCAGAGCCTGGATAATGGGAAAAACATCTTAACTTCCCCTGAGAGAGTCTCCGCAGAGCAGCCTCCGGCACAAAGCCACTCGTACTTCATAGCACTCAGAATTGGAGCCGCGAGGGTCACACAAACATGGACATCTCTTCTGGATAGGAACGGGCTTCCATCAGGGCCGGCTCCAGGCACCAGCCGAGCAACTCGTGCTTGGGGCAGCAGATTCTAAGGGGCAGCTTCCCTCCAATCCCTTTTTTTTTTTTTTTTTGCTTCGCCACTTCAGCCGCCCAGCCCGTTGTCTTCTTTTTTTTTTTTTTGGTTTGCCGCTCCGGCTGCGCTGTAGGGGAGGGCCCTGCTGGAAGCGGGCTGTGCACTCTGTCTGCAAGAGTCACGGTGGGAGGGGCCATGTGGTGAGTGGCCCCCTGAAGGAAGCCCTGGCCACCTCCTCTTCTCTCGCTCCCCCCCTGCTCCCTCTCCCCCTGCTAGCTGGGGTGCGCACTCCGCTGCCCAGGGCAACATCTGCAGCGCAGGGAGTCCCCCTGCACCCTGGCTCCAGCCGCCCCGCAGGTTTGTTTTTTTTTGCTTGGGGCAGCAAAAAGCCAGAGCCGGCCCTGGCTTCCATGATCTAGGTAAGGCCCCCACGCAGCTCCAGGGTTCACAGCACTCTCTCACACTGCCTTTAGCCTGGGGGGAGGCTAGCAGGCTGGGAGACTTGCTCCAGCCGGATCACAGAATAGCAATTCCTTGTCAAGAGAACTGTAAATGGCTCCTTACATCAGATGAAGGATGCAACTAGCTCTTTCTGAAACAAGTGCCATGCTCCTGTGGTGAGGCTCAAAGCTGGTCTCTCCCCAGCAGAAGTTGGTCCAATAAAAGATATTACCTCAGCCATCTTGTCTCACAAAATTAGCATGGCACACATTACATGGATTAAATGATGGCTAACTGAGAGTTCTAAAATGTAAATGAAGAATCATAATTGGAGAATCGTCAATGGAAAATCATATATATTTCTAGTAGGGTCTCCCAGGGATGTGTTCTTGCCCCTATGCTATTTAACATTTTTAATCAATGATCTGGAAGAAAAAAAATAATCACCAATTACATTTACAGATGACACATACATTGGGGGAAGTGATAAATAATGAAGAGGGCAGGTCACTGATACAGAGGGATCTGGTTTGCTTGGTCAGCAGGATGCAAGCAAGCAATAAGCATCTTAATACAGCTAAATGTAAACATATACAAAGAATGTGAGGGTAATTAATAATCGAAACAATTCACCAAGGGGGGTTGGATTCTCCGTCACTGGCAATATTTAAATTGAGCGGACTTTTTTTAAGATATGTTCTAATTCAAAAAACTATTTCCAGGAAGTTCTCCAGCCTGTGTTATATAGACAAGATGACTGCAGACAAATCATGAATTGCAAAGGGGACTTTTAAATTTCTCAATATTAGTAATCTCAGGTTAAAAAAAAATAAATGGAAGGATGAATCTTTACCCAAGAGTGTCCCTTTAAGACTAGGCACAAAATTCCCCAAACACACAGCTGGGCAAAAAGGACACTAGAAAGTTAAGGGATCCATAATACAGCCAGGCAGACTTGTATTCCCCACTTCTCTCTGCTTGAAGGGAGATTCAAGGGCTTTAACAGAATAGCTAGAATATTCCATCTATTTAGTTTTCAAATAGGAGGTCTGAGCTGCTGCAAATACATGTCCTCAGAGTGGTTTTTTTACATTAAAATAAAATGTGGCAGTTTTATTGTAACTTACAAGATTACAGCCAAGGTTGCTGGGGTTTAAAGGGGGATCAAGAAATACCTGGAGAGCAATTTGAACTTAAGAAAAGTTTTACTCTGAGTTTTCCTTTGTGTTGTTCCCTGCAGTTTGTTAGTGATTGGAACTAGCCAGTCTGGATGAATGCAGTGTCTCTATGTTGCCCCAGGTCAATAGGAAGCCTGCCTCATTGAATAAGAGAAATGTTAAATTTTCATGGTTAGGAAGTTTCTAGCCGACTGGTCGCAAAGAAAAAAGCTTCAAGTTTGAACAGATGTGTCATCTTAGAGAGACTGCAGCCAGATCTGCTCCAGTGCCTCTTAGCTCTTTGTTTTGCCAAGCAACAGCAGCAGAATTTAACAACATCTTAGTCACTTTCACTGCTGATAGAGCAGGAGGTCTTGGGGAGCTGTCAGTGTCATGCTGCTGAGAACTGCTGGGCATAAGAAGGTATGGAGATAGGGGTGTTTATTAGTAATAACCCTAAGTAAATATGATTCATGGTGAAGTGGCCTGAGTAAGTAGAAGCTGGAGAAAGGTAACGCAGTGGAGATCTGTTCTCCTCCCTCTCCCGAAGCACAAGGAGATTGGTGGAGACATAGAATAGCGCAGACCCACCCCTTTCACAGCAGCTTGGAGACTTTGGAGAAGTGAGAAGGAATAAAACTTCCTCCTCCTTCCAGCATCTAAAAGGCGATGGAGCTTCAGCTATGTCAGGCATCTATTAACCAGAGGCTGATATGAAAGCTGGAGCGCCCACACAAGCTAAAGGGGCAGTGACCATGAATCACTACATTCAGCATCAGCAAACACGGGACCATCCTAACCAGTAATATAGGGACTTGGAGCTTCAAAAAGGGCTAATTTCCCAAACCTATGAAAAATTGCAATAAAAATTGATTAGAAGAAAAAAATTTAGACAGAAAAAATGTGAATAATTGGGCATTTTTTAAAAAAAGAATTTATTAGATGGTCAAAAAGCCACAATTCCACAATCAAGAAGGTGGTTAACATTGGGTAAACGGCCAGCTAGATTCAGTGGTGAAGTGAAGGCAGAAATTAAGTAATACGTAACAAATGTAAAAGAGGAGAAATAGATAATAATTGATATAAATTAGAAGTTATGATGTGTAGAAAGGCATCAGGGAAAAAGCCATGGCTGGCAGGGCTAAGGACAAGACTTTTTAAAATATATTAGGAAAAAAAAGAAGTCCTAGCAATGGTATAGGCCAATTACTTGATAGAGATGATACAATCATTAATATTGATGCAGAAAAGGTGGAAGCATTCACTAAATACTTCTGTTGTTCTGTATTTGGAAAGAAGCAGGATGATGTACGTGTGTGATGATGATAAAATACTTTCCAGTCCATCAGTAATTAAGGAGAATGTTACCCATCATCTTCTAGGGATAAGCACTTTTAAATCAGCAGGATTGGATAACTTACACCCAAGTGTCCTAAAAGAGTTGGCTGAGGAGATCTCTGGACCACTAACATTGATTTTTAATAATTATTGGAACATTGGGGAAATTCCAGAAGACTGGAAGAGTGCTAATGTTATGCAAATATTCAAAAAAGACAACTGGGATGACCTGGGTTATTATAGGCCAGTTAACCAGACATCAGTCCTGGGCAAAATAATGGAAAAGCTGATACACGATTCAACTGATAAAAGAATTAAAAGATAGGAATATAATCAATGCCAGTTGGTTAACACTGTTTGACAACACTCATTTTCCATAAAACTAACCTGTTTTCTTTCTTTGATGAGATTACAAGTTTGGTTGATAAAGATTATATAGCTGCAATATCCTTCGATTTTTAAGTGTTTGAATTAGTACCACACAACATTTTGATTAAAAAATTAGCACCATACAATATCAATGGGGAACGTGTTAAAGGGTACAAGAACTGGCTAACAGAGATCTCAGAAAGTACTTGTCACTGGGGAAATCATCCTTGGGGATGCTTTTAGTGGGGTTCCACACGGATTGGTATGAGGCCTGATACTATTCAATATTGCTATAAATGATCTGAAAGTGACTATAAAATCATTGCTGATAAAATAGGTGGATGACTCCAATAGATGGTAAATAAAGGTGAGAGCATGGCAGTTGTGCAAAGCAATCCAGATCACTTGGTGAACTGGGCACACTCAAAGAAAAGGCATTTTTATATAGCCAAATGCAGGGTCATACAGCTAGCTAAGAACAAAGAATTCAGACCATACCGACAGAAAGTGGGAGGTCTATCCGGGAAAGCATTTGTGGGTCATGGTGGCCAAGCAACTCAACACCAGCTCCCAATGTGATGCTGTGGCGAAAAGGGCAAATGCAATCTGTCAGTGTATAAACAGGGGAGTAGAAGAGTAAGGAGGTTATTTTACCTTCGGGTATGGTACTGGTGAGCGACACTGGAGTACTGTATACAGTCCTGGTGGCCACATTTTTAAAAAGGATATTGAAAAACTGGAGAGGGTACAGAGCAGAACCATAAAAATAGTTTGAGTACAGAGACAGACTTATCAAAAAGAACAGTGAGCGGTGACTCGATTATACTGTGAGTGACTTCAAGGGGAGAAAATACCAGGTATTTAAAGACATAACGAAAACCAGTGGCTGCAAGCTGAAGCCAGACACATTCAAATGAGAAATAAGGCACACATTTTTAATGGTGAGGATGATAAACCATTAGAACAAACTCCCAAAGGAAGTGGTGGATTCTCTCTCTTGGTGGATTCTCTCTCTCTCTCAGATCCAGACTGAAAGCCTTTCTGAAAGATATGCTTTAACCAAACACAAGTTATTGGTCTCAATACAGTGGTAATTAGCTGAAATGTAATTGCCTGTGATACGCAGGAGGACCAGACTAGATGACCTAATGGCTCCTTCTGGTCTTAAAGTCTTAATGTTAAAAATCCGGTATGAGCAACTGACAGTAGCAGTGGGATGGGCTTCTCTCCAGGACACTGCCCAGAGTTTCACTTA
This sequence comes from Gopherus flavomarginatus, assembly GCF_025201925.1. Taxonomy (NCBI): domain Eukaryota; kingdom Metazoa; phylum Chordata; order Testudines; family Testudinidae; genus Gopherus; species Gopherus flavomarginatus. Next base: position 150,929,344 of record NC_066619.1, read on the forward strand.
TAGGGACCCCATCTGTAAATGATGTGCACTTGTAATCATACTATTCAGCCACTAAATGTCTGTGTGAATGCTATACAGAGCTCTTGACACGGTGTGGTCCCTGATAAACAAAGATGACAAAGCTGGAATACAAGTTATGTGGAAACCTGTTTGTGTCTGTAGTTATACCCATTTAACTCCACAAAGGATATGGTTAACAGTTGTGTATGACATTGAAAGCAATGTTAAAATTCAGGACAAGAGCTTTCTTGGAGACCAGTCCAAGACTGTGGATTGAACTCTTCCAGGAACTTAGGACCCATCACGAACCTCCCCATCTTCTACTCCAAATGCCAGGCATGTTTCTTTTACCTGCCTTCTCTGACATTTAAAAAAAAAAAACAAAACAAAACAAACACTCCCTGCACATGCTTTTCCCCCTAGGGAGAAACATGTGATAGATATTAGACATGTCGCTTAACGCATGACTGGAAGGCTCTCTGATATCGCAGCGATGAGCACAGGATAAGAGCCTACACAGAATAGATCTCTCTAAGGTCTCATAGGGCTTGTCTACATCAGAAAGTTGCAGCGCTGGTGAGGGAGTTACAGCGCTGCAACTTTGAAGGTGTACACATCTGCAGGGCATCACCAGCGCTGCAACTCCCTGTTTGCAGCGCTGGCCGTACTCCCGTTTTGTCTCGGGTGTAGAGGATCCAGCGCTGGTAATCCAATGTAGACACCTACCAGCGCTTTTCTTGACCTCCGTGGAAGGAGGAAGCCTCTGGTAATCAAGCTGGTCTCCTTTCCCGGTTTGCTCTCTCGTTCCCGGAACCCCGAGCAAGCAGGTCTCCTTCCCTGCGGTTTGCTGGGTGGCTCCGGGAACGCGAGAGCAAACCGGGAAAGGAGACCAGCTTCGCCGCGGTTTGCTGGGTGGCTCCGGGAACGCGAGAGCAAACCGGGAAAGGAGACCAGCTTCGCCGCGGTTTGCTCTCGCGCTCCCCGAACAAGCAGGTCTCCTTCCCTGCGGTTTGCTGCGTGGTTCCGGGAACGCGAGAGCAAACCGCGGCGAAGCTGGTCTCCTTTCCCGGTTTGCTCTCGCGTTCCCGGAACCCCGAGCAAGCAGGTCTCCTTCCCTGAGGTTTGCTGGGTGGTTCCGGGAACGCGAGAGCAAACCGGGGAAGGAGACCAGCTTCGCCGCGGTTTGCTCTCGCGTTCCGCGAACCACCCTGCAAACCGCAGGGAAGGAGACCTGCTTGCTCGGGGGTTCGGCGAACGCGAGAGCAAACCGGGGAAGGAGACCAGCTTCGCCGCGGTTTGCTCTCGCGTTCCCGGAACCACCCAGCAAACCGCAGGGAAGGAGACCTGCTTGTTCGGGGAGCGCGAGAGCAAACCGCGGCGAAGCTGGTCTCCTTTCCCGGGTTTGCTTTCGCGTTCCCCGAACCACCTAGCAAACCGCAGGGAAGGAGACCTGCTTGTTCGGGGGTTCGGGGAACGAGAGAGCAAACCGGGAAAGGAGACCAGCTTCGCCGCGGTTTGCTCTCGCGTTCCCCGAACCTCCCTTGAAGCCGCCCAACAGCGCTGCAGTGTGGCCACATCTAACACCACTTGCAGCGCTGGTTGCTGTAAGTGTGGCCACTCTGCAGCGCTGGCCCTATACAGCTGTACTAATACAGCTGTAACAACCAGCGCTGCAAAATTTTAGATGTAGACATGGCCATACTGTGCTCATCACTGCAATATCGCACACAACTGTTATCCATAGAATGCAGGATAAGTCAAACGTGCTGGTAACTGATGAACTACAGTCAGTTTGTAACAAGTCACAACTGCAGCAGCATCTTCCATGCCTACCTCTGTCCATTACGTGTCTGCTAAATTTTACAACCCTTGTTCATGAGCAAACACACATGTATAGACAAAGATCATAACTAAAAACACCAGCACATGGCCTGGTTCTCAAGAGATGCTGACACTGAAGCCCACAGGGGCTACAGTTGCTCAGGCCCTTGGAAGATCAGCCCCCAGGACTTAGCACTTGCCCGCTGTGGATGTCAGAGTGCTTTACAAAACTGAGTAGTCATTTCCTGTTTCTATTTCGTGGATGGAAAAAGTGAGGCAAAGAGAGGTTAGTTTGTCCAAGGTCAGGGAGCAAGTCCCCGGCAGAGCCTAGAAACTAAGATATGATGAGGAGCAAGCGCAGATGACTTCAAGAAGATAACCTGGTTAGGCTAAGGTGAGAGGAGAATTGCTGGAAAGGGTCCATTCACATTAAAATGGAGAGAGAAACTAAATGTTAGGAAGGAAAGGAACAAATTGAACATACACACACACTCAAAGGAGAAGGGCTTGCAAAACATTGGAATGCCAAAGCCACAAACATAGCAGATTAAACAGGAGGAGATGGAGTAATTGTTCCCCAGAAGAGAGAGGTGCAGTGCACTGTTTTATTTTCACCATATATACCCATTACACTTTCTGCTGAAGTGGAGGCATCATACATTGACTACTGTGAGACTGGTAACGTCCTGAGCGGCCAGAATCTTGGTTTGATTTTAAGTCTGCCGGGACATTGGTTCAATCTGGTAGAGAGCTGAAATCTGCCGTCCTCACACAGGCAGAACTTCTGCTGAAGTTCAAGGAAATGATAGGAATCGTCAAACCTTCCTAAATGGGCTAGCCATGGACAAAGCACTACATCAGTCCTGCGCAAGCAGCAACAATGCAGCCTCCTGAGAAACCACTACTCAGGATGGGGAAAAGGAAGGGATGTGGACCCTGGGCACGCAGGATACACACAGGCAGAGGAGGGTACAATAATTCAGGGGATCACAGGCTATTTAAAGAGAAAAGGAGGGGAGAATCATGGAGAGGATTCACACACATGGTTAAATGAATGAAGAAATCAAAAAGAGGAGAAGGAAAGCAGAATAAATCATAGTACATTTGATATGGCTCTTTCAGAGTTGTGGTCTTGTTAGAGGTTAGTTGACCAGCCTTGTGACCAGCCATGGTCCTTGCATCATTCTGTGGTGGTCATCTGCCCTCAACAAACCAAGGAATGATGTGTGTGGCCGAGGACATTCAGACATGGTTAGTCCCCATCCAAAGTATCCTGCCAGCCTGTGTGTGCTCCAAAGTGGATCAAACTGGTTCCTGGTCAGTAAACCAGGCTCCTGGCCTAGGACAGACAGGGTCTGAAAACAAAGTATTTGCATAAGGGAAAATTAAACAAGGTCAATATTAGATAAAATTTTGTAACATTTGGCCATGTGTGTTAGCATCAGGAATGGGTACGCACCACCACCAACCTCTCGGTCCCCAAAATGTTTACCTTTAAAAGAAAGCCACATTCTCCAGGGGATGCCAGGGTTCACTAAATCATTTGGACCCTAACAATTACCCCAGGCTGCACTGCTTTCAATGGTGGATTTTTCCTCAGTGATTGATTGTAAAACTCCTCTGTGTGGGGGTTACTATAGAAAAAACAATTGTACTCTATTTGCATTTTAGAGAGGATTTTGCAAAATCTTTCCCTGGCAGTGTCCATGGTTTTTTGTTGATGTTGTTCTCGGTGAGCTCATTACCATAAATATTTTAACCCCTAAGGCAAAAAAACCCCCTAAGATTTGAATTTGTTTAACCTGAAGAACTTTCTTAGTAACTACATCAGCTCTTAACTCATTAACATATTGTGCAACATCACTTACCATGTAGATAAGTTCAAAGTGTAGATGAGTTCAAAGATGAAAGCTACTGAAAAAACAGTAGAAGAGGAAAACTAGCAAAATATATATCAAAAATGCAAAACATGTTAAGTCTGAAAGTCTGGTATTCTTCCGTCTTCTTTGGCAGAGTGTGTCCTTGGCCTTTTCATGGAAAGAAACCAAGTTAGATGATTGAAAGACACATCCCAAGGAATCTCCCCTGAAACACACCCATATCAAATTAGATTCTAAAGTAAAACCAAACAGACTGTTAAGACTACACAAGTAAGCAAATTTATTTTAAGACAGAACAAATATTGTGGCAAACAATATATAAATTCAATTGATAACAGGGGTAAATATCAGACTTTGTTTTCAAATAGATATAAAATATATTCAGATTTTTTCTCCGAAAAAGCAGCTTTTTCCCCCCCTTTACTTTAAACAGGCCAAATAACTCATCAGAATATTGGCTCCTCCGCTGGCAGGGAGTTTTGAAAGCCCTATGGGTAATCTGGAGATTTCCCTGCAGCTCCTACTAATTTTACAGTAGCGTAAAATGCACGTGACCAACAAAGCACTGCAGAAAAAATGCTATGGAAATGCTTTGTTTTCTTAGTGTACGTTTGGTCCATTTTGTATGTTCTATCAAAGGCAAATCTAGATCGAGGTCGCCTACTTACCATTTTCTTTCCTGGCTTCTTGCCCTAGAAGCTCAGAAGGAAAAATCTATTATCACTGCAGACACTGCCTTTATTTTGACAGAAAAGGAGGCACACAATGGGGACTTTCTAGTGGTCAAAACTGGAACAAACCTAGCTACATGGGTGCTCAGATAGGCACCAATGAGCACTAATTTCACAAGCTAGACAGATGCATCTAATTCTTATTTGTAGAAAATGCGTTCACAAAAAACAAGGACTATTCAGCTCTAAAAAATAAATTCTCTTGTGATCTGCAGTTCAGTTATGATGGAGCTGCCTCTGGTACAGAACTTGCATACTAACAATCCATGAAACGGAGGAACTAATTTTCAAGAGCTGAGGAAATTCATTTGACTCTATATACTATGCTCAAGCAATGGTCTCCAGTGTGAATATCTAGAGCCAGCAGAAATCTACCTAGCCTTTCTGTTACTGCACTTTTCCATTATACTATGGACAGTGTTAGGGGTCAAAGCTGGGACTAACTTAGCTACACAGGTGCTCACATACTACAAGGGATGAGCACTGATTTCTAATATGTCTTGGTAAATCCTCCATGTTGCCCGTATTCAACCTTCACAATGCAAGGTCCCTGTACTGGGAATACCATGCTTGAAAGCTGAAGAGTGGAGCAAGCTGTCAGCACTGCTGCTGCCCGTGGCCAGAGGAGCCCCTGTTGCGTGATGCAGAGTACTTTCTTCCTTTCAGGGCTGAGTGGGCAGCCTCTGTAGAATTCTCATCCTCTACTGGCACAAGGAATGAAACATCTAGAAATGGCAGAGAGAGATGCATTACGGTCTGGTCACCTGGCTATCTTGTAGCTGTTGTAAGGACCTACCTGGCATGGATATTTTCATATAAATGAATCTGGACTGAAAATCAGCAGAGGGTCAAAGAGTTTTAAACACCTGAGGAGTAATCTAGATTCTTGGTCTTGCTATAACTATGTAGGAGCATGGCAAAACTATCTCCAAGTGGAAACACAAGAGTGTGTTTTATAGAAACAGAGCTGCTTTCTGGAAAAACAATCCTGAACCCAAAGAAAGCACACATAGAAAACAGTAGATTGTCAATGGTACTTTGAAACAAATTCAAGTTTATCATTGTGTGTGTTTATTTCATACAAACAGATGAGAGAGACTTTAAACTTCAAGCTTTGTTCAGCATGTGTGCAGTTAGCATCCACAAAAGCACCATTTGATATGGAAGAATTAGCACCACGTAATTTTAGGACCTAACTGGCAACATGCATCATTAAAAAACTTGGAACATGGACATTTGTGTGGTACATGGTACAGTCTATTATAAACAATACAAGGCAATTTATGATTTTTCATACAGTACAATACAGTCACTGATCAATGAACCCTTTTAGTACAGTACATGACAAGTAACACCTCGCACCCTGTTAACACTAGAATAGGCTGTAGATTTAAACATGTTGTGAGAGTTGCTTAGTTTACCTTCTTCCTACCTTCAAAATTCAGGGTCCGATATTTACATGGTCTCAGAAAGCGTGCCCAGATTTGTTGGTCTCTGTCTCAATATGGGCAAATACCAAACGTGTATTTTGTAAATGTCAGGATACACAAATTAAATGTTAGAACCACAAAATAACCCAATAAAACAGCCACCCCACTTAGCTTTAGCCTTCCTGAAATCTAGGTCTTGCAGTAGTCCGCTGACATGGAAGGCGAGGGAGTGCCCCCAATGTGCATTCGAGTGGATCCGTGGATACACTGCTAAGAGTGCTATGGAGTGAGGCAGCTTGGGATGGTGGGAATCCTGCCTCAGTCTGAACGTGAGGTCATGATGTGGGTTTCAACATTCTGATGTTACCCAGTGTAGGATGAATATGACTGCCCTACTCTGCAGCTGGGAGCCAGTCTTAAGGCCAGATCTCCAGGGCCAAGGGCTGTACTGGGAAGTAATGAGCCCCCTATTCTTGAGGTTCAAACACATGAATTACCCTGCTTCCATCACTGCCCTCTACATCACCTACTAACCTGCAGGAATCTTGGACAACTGGGACTTAAAGAGTCAGGGCCTCTACAATCACTGTCTCCTCGCTGGCCAATAGGTCTCACTCAGCCATGCTCTTACATTGCTCCTCCTCCGCTTCACCTGTCCTCCTCCCCACCTCTTCTCATTCCCTCCCCCACTCCCCAGCTGTGCTCTCTCCTCTACTGCTCCCACTGGCACTACTGTTTACTCTTGTCCCCTTTTCCCTCTCACTCCCATAGCATGCCTCCACTCCCTCCTTTGCTGCCATCTCCTGGTGATATCTGCCCTGCCTCTGCCCCTGCCCCCCCCTTACCTGGAGGTGCTCTTACCCCAAACATGGCTTTGGTTGCCACCTTGACACCCCCAACCCCAGCTTACAAATTCATCTCTTGATTGACAAACCGTCACCCTCCATCCAGCCCCATATCTCAGCCCATCTATGACCGTTCTGCAACGTCTAGTCGTCCTTTCAGGCCCAGCGTGCCTCAAGCTGGGTCCTTGATCTTTCCCTCCAGTCCCTTCCCATTTCCCTGCATCACCCTAGAGATCACCACCTACCTACTCATGCAGGCCCATAACCAGGGGTCTGACCCAGCCTTCTCTCCAGACTTGCACCTGCAGAGTGCAAGCTACATCCTACTGCATCTTCCTACAGAGCATGTCAGAGATCAGACCCTCAACCTCGGGCCGTGACTCCCTCTGCCTCGCACCCTTCAGATACATCAAGAATGCTGCTGCCCCAACTCATCACTCAGACCACATCAACTCCCTCCACCTGACATCTGCTTCCTTACTCTCCTCGGTGCAGTGATGTTGACAGAGCCTGGCCAGCCAGGGTGAGCTGTGTCTGCCTCTCTCACATCTGTACCTCCCTATTCCTGACACTCTCATGTTGATTTTGTCAACAATAAAACACTAAAACAAAGTATGTAACTGACACAGCTGTGCCAATTCTTCACCAGATTCATTCCCTTGTGTGGTCTATCTACTCTGGACAGCCCCCAGCGCAAAACATGGGCCTTTGGGCACTGCCAGCTTATAATGGTCACTACTGCTGCTACTAACAATAAAGGGAGGGGGAGAAAGAGACAGAAAAGCTGGTTTAAATGGATTAGTGACCACTGCAGGATTAATGAAAAGTGAATTGGATATGGGTCACTTTAGTTTCTATTTTATTGTAGCATTTGTATAGAGGATTCTGATAACCATGAGAATTGGGATAAAGTCTTACTCAGGAAATGTAATCATTGCTTAAGTGGACATGCCCATCTGATCAGGTACACTTGGGGATAAAAGAGGTTAAAGGCAAATTCACATTACTCCTCTAAAGCTAGCTGTTTGACTACTGAGACAGTGGAATGTACCCCCGTTCCCACACACCAACTTAGCTGGCACTGAAATGTCTTTCTAGAAACGGATCATGTAAAGAGATCCTGAACTTTTAGTTACATTTAGGCCAATTCTGGAATCCTGCAAGATACTGTACAACACACACATAGAAAGGGTTAACAGGTTCTCTTCTTGATGCACAACATATCATCATACATGGGGATACACATCAAGAAAAGTAAACTCCTGAAGCCAGTCCCACACCAACACCACTTCATACCTCTGACATAGTGAGAACAGGGTCCAATGGGAAAAGTGCTAAATTACAGTACATTTGCATTGTTATATGTCAACTATTGAACAGCAAAACAGATTGGTTGAAAACAGAATCAGTATCGTACAGTAAGTTCACATTTAATTCTTCACCATTTCTACACTTAACACATGCATTTTATTTCTATTATTTTTATTCCAGTAGGACCAAGATCCTTCAGAACAATGATCTAACATTAAACAAAAATATTAAGAAAAATATTAAGCATCACATATGTTTCAGAAAAATCTGTTAATTAGCATTACAATGTACTCAGATTTACATTTAAGATTTTTCATGCCATGACTTTAACACCCCTTTTGGTTAATAATATTCTACTGAAAAAAGAGTACTGTTGGGGAATATATATCTATAGTTTTAAATGACTACCTGCTATATACAGGTTTCTGATAAACTTGACTCATTTCAGTGTCATCCTATTAAAGTATATAGCTGTGAAATTACTTCAATATATATTTTAAAAGAATGCTAAATACTTATAGTGACCTTGCATGTTGTTAAAAAAGGAAGTCAGTGATAAATTACATTAAAACACTGCTTGTGTGCCATTACAATTTATTCTTTAACTATCTAAAAACAAAATACTTAAGAACTTTATCCCTTTTGAAATAATCTTCTGGTGAAAAAAGGTGCTTTGCTATAAATGACACTTGGGCTTGTCATGTGTGCCATGTAGTAAAGAACTTGGTTTACGTTCAATGTCTTGAAGGAGGAGACGTCAAGTAAAGGGAGGCAGCAATCCTATTTTGGAGATATGGGGTGCATGGAGCAGCTTATCCTGAGCTGACTGAGTAAAGGGCATACTACAGCCTGTTTAGCTCACTGAGAACTTTCAATTTTCAAAAGCACCTAAGTGACTTAGCAATAGGATGTAGGCTTTGAGTCATGGAAGTGCTTTTTGAAAATGTTACTCTCTAACTAGCTATGGTTCTTACTGCTAAGACATGCCAACACTTTCAACTGTTACGGATTTAAACCTGGACTTGCAGAGTGAATTAGGCTATGAAAAAAACCTGTTCTTTATTTTAGCACCACAACTAAAAATATAGAACATAAAGCCTAATCCTGTTTGGCCACTAATATTGAATGGTTTTTGATCACTTCAATACTTAGTCAAGATACCAAAACAATATACAGTTCTATTCCAACAGAAAGCTCTAATCAGAGCCGAGAGGAAGAAATCATAAAAATCTATGGTTTATTAGGAAGAATATCTTAATTGCTGCAGCAAAATAAATGTAATTGATATATCTACTTTTTCATTTTAATACATCGTATTCAGACGAGCAGATTTTATCATGCTTATACTCTTCCAAGTTTATTTCTGCTGTGTCAACTAATTAATAGTGATATATGAAACCCAATTTACATGTCAAACTTTAGAATGAACATGCAATTTACTACAGTAAGCATGGGGCCTTATCTAGCATATTTCACATGAGAAGAACTCTCACTAGGAGTATTGCCAAAATAAGAATTGATTGGACCCATAACTAGTAAACTGGGAAAAATATATGTCCTGTAGTGATATTTAGATACCCACAGCATAAATGCCTTCACAACCAGGTAATTTCTTCTTCACTAGACGAGAATCTGAAGGCTTTTAAAAGAAGCTAAACATCATCAAGGACTGGACAGGGTACAGCATGTGCTGTTAAATATGTACATCCTACATCTGAAGGGTCTCACTTTGTTTTCAGAATCATATAGAATTAGCATTATGTTTAGTATATAGAGACGAAATATCAAATTCAACGAAGTGTCTTTCCAATCAGTCTCTTCCAGGATAGTCTCAAAATCTTCATATTTGGATACCATACAAATTTAACAAGAACAATTGTGTACATCTAAGTGGCTTCCTGCCGCAATGTACTTCACATTCCTAATGCCACTCCTAAAATTCAACAAACCCAACAGTCATTCTGCCCAGTATGCCACCCACCTAGTATTCTGTAGTTCCTTCTTTTGAAAAAGATCTTATTTTGTTTAAGCCCACAATAAGTGTAAGTTGAATTTCCAATAGAGGCACACAAACGGCTTTTATTGCAATGGCTTAAGCACAGTCTGCACTGACAATGATGTCTAGTGAACCTTAGGAATAGTTTTTAATTTGCTTTCCTATCTATCCTTGGTGGACACAAAGGTAAAAAACTCTGGTACCAAAAGCAAGAGTATGTAGCCATATATTTAATTATATTTCTTATTTCACAGCCAGTGGTCTGTGCAACACAAAATATAAAATACAGGGTCTTGCGCTGTTCTTCTCCCCCATAAGGTTTCTCCTGTATCTTTGGTGTTTTTAAAAGGTATGCACTCAATTACCTCAAAAAATTTAGGACAACCACATTTGCCTGGACATCAATGATTCAGTTTGTAACATTACACAGAAGTTGCATTACATACGTTTGGACTGTTTTGTTTCATTAATTCATAGAATTTCTAACATACAATTTACTGAAGTAAAGCGCCAGACAGTGGTCCTGTTCACTTAAAATTTTTTTTGATTGCCACCACATATTTAAAAAACATACAGCCTGTGATAGGCTACTCAAAGTAGGAAAAACAAATAGCTTGAAACTCAGTGCTAATAGTACTTATAAAAGTGCAGTGCTCCATATAGTCAGAAGCAAAATGACGATTAATACTTAAAGTGCTAGCTTTAAAGTTGGTTTGGTTCAGCATCCAAAACCTGGTTAGAACATGTATGGTAGTTAGGGACTAAATAAAAAAAAAAAAGGAGTAGAGAACGCTGAAATTGCGCATGCCACACCAAAAGTGCTCCAAATTACATCATCATTAGAGACGCACAAAGCCACTGTTCAGCTAATGAACATATACAAGCAAGCATCTGACATCTTCTAGTTTACAATAAAGAACACTTCATAAACTTCATTAGCACAAACCAATTCAGAAAGAAATTATCACAACTTACAAAAACAGTCTTCCAAAACACTTACAAATCTTCGCTACCACGATACTCAAAGTCAAGTGAAAGCTTTCCTGGAAAGCCTGCCAAATGTCAGCAGCAAGCTTCACAAATGCTTTGACATGCAGTTCGCAGAGGAGTCACATTAGAGACTGTCTCCTTTTTCACATTATCTTACAGTTAGCCTATGTATTTTCAGCTTTCTGAACAGGCATTAAACTTACTTTGTCTCTTGCCCACTGTAGCAGTGAAGAGACAATTAATGAAATAACAAGTTTATGAATGCAATCTTAATGAAATTCTTAGCATTAGCTCTTCATTTCTACAAAGGAAAGCATATCCCATATGTTTTTTGATAAGCAGATATTTTCTTTAAGCTTCTAGCACTTCATACTATATAGCTGTGAGAAAATGAGGACTTAACATGAAGACAGTGTGAAAAACACCAACATCTAAAACAACTGACACCCCCTTGTAATCGCATGGATGATCTCTAGGAGTACTGCATTTTACACATATTTTGGAGGTGGGTTGAAAAAAATACAGCATCCAACCAGGAAATCACTTTATCAGATAGTCTGCAAATAAATGGTGTGTGAACATCACTGTGCACCAAAGTGTATTTCATTTCAGTTCTTAATGCTTTCGTTTTTGTTCCCTGTAATCACTTCTGTCAAAGTAAAAGGTCTAAAACCATCTGAGGCAAGAATCTAAACATTAATAGTCAAGACTGGAGAGAAACAAGTGTATGATACCAGTTAACGGCTAGAATACCAGCCATTTAAATACATAAAAGAACCGCCACTCTTGTGTGGTCTGAGAAAATAATCTGGAGGAGGAGAGGGGGGTATGAAAACACACAGTAGACTGGTATCATCACATCTTACTTAGGGTGACCACATGTCCCAATTTTATATGGAGAGTCCCGATATTTGCGCTTTTTTTTTTAAATTAAAATATGGCTCCTATTACCTCCAAACCCATCCCAATTTTTCACACTTACTATCTGGTCACCCTATTCTTACTAGTACAGATAAATATAAATGTCTTTTTTCTTACAGTTTGGCAACGCTCACGTAACTTGTCATGCCAATTAAGACTCAATGAATTGAACTGTAACATAACCCACTTATTCCTGTACATGGGTTTCAAACAATAGTATTGGCCTGCTGTATTTTAAAATAGAAAAAAATACAAATTGAAACTACATGTAGATATAAGAGTTTATTTAATAGACACGGGGCTTAGAAAACTCTCTCCTCTAAGCCAAATGTAATTCAGTGCCTCGCCTCTGACTTCAAACTGTCAGTAGCTCCCGAGGTCCTTGGAGGCTTTGCCAGGCTATGCAGCCACAAGCTACTGACCAGGGATCAGCCTAACACTCTTCTGTGGCAATGGCCTCAGAATGCTGGAACTACAGCTGCCTGTGACCTTCCCTTCTCAGGGGAAAGTCTGTGACACTACCATACCTGACTGTCCCATAGACAGAGCGTTTGGGCTCTGGGGAATTCTTTGGCTTGAGAAAGAGATACAACATGCATGTGAAGGGTAAACATGCAGGGAGCCAGAGAAGAAAAAGTCTTAAAGATGTGTCCATGGCTGACTGCTCCCTTCTGGAGCCCAATCAGAAAGCAGGCCAAGGACTCTGCCAAAAGCCAAAACACAATTAGGGAGAAGCAAGAGCCCTCCATACAGCGTGCTGAGCCCACCACCTTCCTTCACACTCAGAAGAGGAACCCTTGCTGGCCCCAATGACCATCCCAGGGCCAACAAGAACTTTTTATTTAATTAAAGCTATTTGCAGAGAGGCTCCCCCATGCGCCTTCGTTCTTGGAGTCAGGCAGCTGGCACAGCCCCAGTGTTTTGTAACTCTATGAGCTGCAAAACCCCAGCAGGCAGAAGAAATGGCTGGATTAACAAAAGCTGCTGCACTGAGCTTGTTTACTTAAACTCTGCCGGAGAAGCTCTGCTCTGGAATGTATGGGTTTCCTTTTTGCCCACTGGTACTTATGGCCTCCTTGACTTGATATTGTTTGTATTACATTACACTTAGGAACCCCAATGGAGGTGCCCCACCGGAGAGGCGGCATGCTGAGAGGGAATGGAAGGCAGTGCCTGTCCCAGACAGCATACAGCATTATGGACAATACAGTCCAAAAAGCTACAGATATTTTCTTTCTGGAACTGGCTCATAAAATTCTTAAACAAAAAAACACACCAAAGTCAGAGTTCCTTTCTTCTCATAGCTCTAAGGTAGTGGTTTACACATGGGGGTCTTCAGACTCTCTCTAAGATTCCCAAAGGGGTTCACACTTCCATTCAAAAATTTTTTAGGAGTCTGCAAAGGAAAAAAGGTTGAAAACCACTGCTCTAAGGAAAAGCTCCCTCCCTCTTTCAGGGTTGCTTTACCAAATACAGTCTGCTCAGCAGACACAATACATAGGGTTATTTTCAGGAGCTCAATGTGCATGAAAAAGATGTTTCTCCTTACAGTTTAGGTTTTCAAAGAAGCCTAAGGGAGGTGGGCCCTGAACTCCTAGTGAATTTCAGTTGGTGTGAACGCAAATCACCACTGACTTATGTAAAGTATTCTGTGCAGCAAGCATCACTCATAACTGTAACAAATGTTTAAACGATGCATCAAACCACTGCAATCCAGGCTTACATGTTCCACACTGAAATCTTTCTACAAAGTTCTTTATAAAAACATATTTGCAGCTGTGCCATAAAATCAGCTTCAGTGATTTGCATTTTCTTCTACCATTCTCCCTTCTTAAAAAGAAAATGTCTTTTTTGCCATGGTTAAAAATGCTAAACGTCTTACAAAGACATTACTCTGTGGTGGCACATCTGTGCCGTAGCTTGTAGTTTTCTGCAACTAATTACAGGCCTGACAATGAAACTGTGGAGTGTGACAAAGTTCCTTCTCTACCTTGGTGGGTCCTGCGCTTATTGGCGGATTTGCTCACCTCAGTGATCTTCCCCTCTGGAGGAACCCACAGTCTGGGTCAACTCCTCCTGTGTCTGATCAGGAGTTGCGAGGTTTGGGGGGAACCCGGGCCCACCCTCTACTCTGAGTTCCAGCCCAGGGCCCTGTGGGTCGCAGCTGTCTATAGTGCCTCCTGTAACAGCTGCATGACAGCTACGATTCCCTGGGCTACTTCCCCATGGCCTCCTCCAAACACCTTCTTTATCCTCACCACAGGACCTTCCTCCTGGTGTCTGATAATGCTTGATTGTCTGATAATTCCTCAATTCTCCAATAACACACCCTCTCAGTCTCAACTCCTTGTGTCTCTTGCTCCCAGCTCCTCACACACGCTTCTTCTCCTTTGGCTCCTCCCTGCCTGACTGGAGTGAGCTCCTTTTTAAACCCAGGTGCCCTGATTAGCCTGCCTTGATTGGCTGCAGGCAATCTCCACTGCCTTCTAGAAAGATCTTAATTGGCCCCAGGTGCCTTGATTAACCTGGAGCAACTGCCATGTGGTTACCGCAGTACTAGGGATTTGTTTAGCCTGGGGCTAACATACCTGTTCCTCAGTACGTTACTGTAGCCATCTGGCCTTGCCCCATCGCAGGAGCTAGAGAAGGTCACTCATCCACAGCAGTCAGGATCACTTGGTAAGCCAGATGCAATCAAATGATGTGTTTTAATGCAACCAAACATGGTTGTCACATACTCAGGAACAAAGGCAGCAAGTCACACTTACAGGATGGGGGACTGTATTCTGGAAAGAACTTAAAAGTTACAGAGGGCAACCAACTGAACATGAGATCCCAACAGGACTAAGAGGGCTCATGCAACTCTTGGATGTATAGACAAGATAATACCTAACTGGAGTTGGGAAGTGTTATTACCTATGTATACAGCATTAGTAAGCCCATAACTGGGCTACTGCGTCCAGTCCGGGCATCCAGACTTCAAAAGAAGATGAATAAATCAGAGAGGATTCTAATCAAAGATACAAAAATACTGTGACCTGGAAAATCTGCACTGCAGTGAGAGACTAAAGGGATTTAATCTATTTAGGTTACCAAAGAGAAAGTTAAGAGGAAACAATCTGTAGGTTAAGGCTTCCTAATATCAAACAGCCTTTTTTCTGTGTAAATACTTGGACTATGATTGAGGTATAACAAGATCCACCATCTGGAAGCTGAAGTTAGGAAAAATGCAAATTGGAAACAAAATGCAACTTCACAGTAAGGATAAACTATTGGACAGTGGAGGACTTGGATCCTCATCTTTTGTACTCCTAGAATTTATTTTTTAAAAACCATCACAGCTGTACTGAGCTTAGTCTAAAAGAGAAAAATAAAGCATCTCTTTTATATCTGTAAACTGCCTTTGCTCTTCAGTTGGAATTGGCCTTGTAGTAGGAAAATAGTTCCTTTCCTCACTGCATTTGACCCACAAAGTATAGCAGTTCTTCAATTATAATCCAGGGGTCTGATTTTTCAAAAATTTTGCCATCCTCTTGCCTTCACTGAGTTGTGTGCATGCTCAATGCCTTTCAAAATCAAAGATAAATATTTAGTGTCTAATAAAACCACATGCCATTCAGGGAATACATTCACTCTTAACTGTACCATACATTTACACACACACACCCCAAATATGTGAAGATGTCCATGCGACAGATTAATCTTTCTTTATGGCTGTGCAATTTATCACCTCAGACTGCCTCTCCTACTTTACTCATTAATCATTTCTCTGAGGAACCATTCTAACATATCAACCCCTTGGGCAGCCTCAGACAGCAACCACTTAAAATAAAAGTCAGCCTGCCATAGAAATATTTCCTTCTCTCCCCCCACCCCCCCAATACTTGTGCCTGCTCAAGACTCAGGGGAATGATAAATTTTCTACACTTAAAATGCTACTTTAAATGGTGTTGAAGCCTTCGAGAGCTGGAAGCAAGTGCTACCCTCCCGCCCAACCAATTGGGAAGCTGGAATCTCCTATTTCCGGGGTGAAAAACCTCCCATTTCAAGAACTGCAGGGCTGGGAGATGGTAGACTTTAAACCCATGACATTTTAAGGTGTAGATGAGCTATTTAGTGTAGTCTGTAGAAGTTTTATGGTTCCATCTGAGCCCTACACTTTTAGACATGAGGAAATTATGCCACCCAGCATTTGGAGGTTGAACAATATAAAACCAACCCTGATTTAATTTTTTAATATTAATTAAAACATTTCCAAAATAGTTGTATGCATTGTGGCATATGAAATACATGGTGATGTAGTATAAAGGTTCTAACTGGCACTCATTTAAGTTGATCTGCATAATTGATTTGTTGCTTTACCACTAAGGTCATCCCCAGTCCAGGATGTTTCAGTGGTGAGGAAAGTGATTCCTACATAAAGCATATTGTAGAGTGTACAGAGATTTGAGATCCTTATGCATGAAGGACATAATAAAAATGTAAGATATAAGATTATGAGTGATTATGGGGTCATTTTAATTACATGCAATTTACTGCAATGAAAAAATGTTTCTTGCAGTGTAAGGGTGTCATGTGAAGAGGTAATTATCCATCCTTTCTAGTCCTAGCAGGTTTCTGTTTGAAGAAGTTTATTTACAAAATGTACATCTCTGTGCCTTGATGCAGTCATTACAGCCATTGAACTTGGGCCCAATCCTGCAAACCTTCACCATGGATTTCATTAGCAATTCTACAGGCAGAGGGCCTGCGGGATTGAGCCCTTAATCCATCTTCTGAATGGCAATGCCTTGTGATCCTGAATGGACTATACTCTAGGGTATACTTTTTCTCTGAACTTTTGAACGGCTTCAACTTCAAGTATGGTAAATCAAATGTTTGATTCAACTGATGCTAGTGGTCAAATGCAACATTTAGTATTGCTACAATGTATCATTTTGACATTCAGAAGTTCAGTTGAGAATAAAAAAATAAAAATGTGCATAAGAAAATCATGTTTAGATATTCTTAATAAGCAAGTGCCAGCTATGCATAAAAATAAGTAAAATTCTTAAGTTGGCTTGTAATTTTTTCACTTTTATTTGCAGCAAAGTTTAAATACTACATGACAAATGTAGCATTTTGTAGCTATACAAATATAACTGTCATGAAGGCCAAAAAAATGCCCATTTTTATACATGGTTCAGAAAATCAGTAATGGATGAAAAATGAATCTTTTCAGTAGTTCTGCAGAAAATAGCAGAAGGCACTCAAAGCACTGAAAACAATGTCTTTCCATTCAGCCCTGGACTGTCTGTGAAGCAGTGGAAGAGGCAAAAACAGCACACAAGCTTCTGCCATGATGATATCCAATATTCATCTTCATATCTTGCACACCCAGGAATGTTGGTGCAGTTATTAATAACTCATCTACAAAGTTGATGGAACGGTCCTATTTCAGTTAATGCCTCCTTGACTTTGTAAACACACAAGTCTTGGTCAAAGACCAAGGACCAACCTAGTGTCCTGGAGTACAGCTGTCCCAGTGAAGGACAGATTCAATCACTGGAATCCACGTATCATTATTGCTATGTGGCTCTGTGGACACTACCAAACATCAGCTCACTACTGCTGTATGGTCTGAGGCAATGGTGACTCCAAGTCACAGCAATCATCTAAGCACACTTGAAGTGCATTTTCTCCCAAGTTCAGAGCCTTTGTTCTCACTATTTCTGATACAGGAAGTATTTTATGCCTGCTAAGTGCCTCTCACCTCAGTCAGAGCAGTTTCAGGCTGAAAAATATATTCACAGGTCTTTTCTATAGATAGACATTTGTTGCTAGATATTTAGATTTGCCTCCAATGTTAGGAGACACATTCCTGAGGTGCTTGATGGCAGCTAAATGATATCAGTGCTTTGTACTTACAGTGACTTCCACCTGATGATATGAAAGCATTTTATGATTATTAATTAAGCTACAATGATGTGGGGGAATACATAAAGGTTATACAGAGATCATTTTACCTACTGCCAAAATGCTGCAACTTCTAGGATGGAGTGCAGCAGCTGCTTAACAGCACATGACAGCGCTACACAGAAGTATAGTGCAGATGCAATTTTATGTAATTGAAATTGCAGGGGGAATTAATTAGGCAAAATATAAATCACTTGAAATTCAGAAAGGAAACAGGGGCTAATCTCTGACAATGGTAAGTCATCAGGAGGCAGAACCTTCAGAAGCACAGCCCTCCGACACAATGTTGACATGAATGGCTCTCACCAATGATTATAACATTGGTTGAGGACTGACTCAGAGATAAGTGACAACTATTTAATCACAACCACTTCTTGTACCTTGTAGATAGTTCTCAGAGGTCTCCCACCAAATGATTAATGTTGGCCAAAATATTCTTCATGTGTGAAATCTGAAAGGAAGCGTGGTGCTGTGGGTAAGGCAGTTCTGCTTCCTTTGTCACCATGGGCAAGTAATCTCCATGTACCTCAGTTCCCATCTGTAAAATGGGGCTGATCCTTCCTTTTCCCCATACCCTTTGTCTGTCTTGTCCATTTAGGCTGTAAACTCTTCAGGGCAGGGACTCTCTCACAATGTGTGTGTACAGTACCTACCACAATGGGACCCTGATGTCACTTGAGACCTCTAGGTGGTACTATAATATAAATAGCCGCACAAAATGGTCTGGCTATGGGACATTTTGCCTGGCAAATCAAAGTCTTCTTAGTGGTGCATTAAGTCCTGTCACTCTTATATTGACCAACTGGCATTATGAACCAAAATATTTAACTGCTCTAATTTGATGAAGAAGTTTTAAAAATTCATACCACATCTACTCATAAGGTGTTACATACAATGCTGGTAAGATGCTCCAGACTGCCATGTCTTGCACAATATGCTAGTCCTCCTTCGTGAAAGTCTAGGAGACCATCTGCATGAAATCAGTGATAACACAGTGGCAAGAAGTTTAATGTATAAAAACAAGGGAGTAGCAAGCAGGAATAGGGACATGATTTTGACCTTGTATATGGCATTGGTGAGACCGATGCTGGAGTACTGCATTGGAGTTCTAGTGGCCACATGTTAAAATGTTGAAAAAGTGGAGAAGGTGCAGAAAGGAGCCACAAAAATGATTTGAAGGATGAAAACAAGGACAGGGAACTCCATTTGTTAAAGCTTATCAGAAGGAAGTCTGAGGGGAGACTTGATCAAGAACCAATGGGTGAAAGATAGACATATTCAAAGCAGAAATAAGGCACAAGTTTTCTTTACCACTAACCATTAGAACAAGCTACCAAGGAAAGTGATGGACTCCATGTCTTTATGTTTTCAGATCAAAGCTGGATGCCTTTTTGAAGATCTGCTTTAGTGAAATAAGTTATTGGGATCAATACAGGGTAACTTGGTGAAATTCTCTGGCCTGCGATATACATATCAGACTAGATGATCTAATGCTCTTTTCTGGCCTTAAAAAGCTATGAAACTATGGTACAAGTATACTACTACTGAGCCTGTATATTGTGGTGCACATTGTCAAAGCGCTATACAAACATTACTAAAAATGTGATTTGTTGAACACAGAATCTTGTCTGGAAATTTCACTGTGTGCTAGCATAATCCCTGTGCTAGCAGCAAAAGGCTGAGTGTGCAGAATTTGCAAAGTAACAGTCTCACATTAACCAGGTCTTAAAATATAGGATTATCTCCATGATGAACTAGGTTAAGTAAGGTTTGCCAAGGAATCAAACAAAGAGTCAACAATAAGGAAATCTATCACAGATTATTATTAGGGTTGGAAGGGACCTCAGGAGATCATCTCGTCCAACCCCCTGCTCAAAGCAGGACCAATCCCCAAATTGCCCCCTCAAGGATTGAACTCATAACAAGCCCCGTCCTTGGAATTTACTGAAGACTACAAACATATGACACACTGGATGAGATAGTCATATAGGATATGTAACCATATTCTATTGTGGAGGATATTATGATGTTTATATGCAAGACTTACACCTTAAACTGTCATTTTCAGATTAGAAACCAACCTCTGCAATAGCTTCCGCCAGGCTCATCATTGAAGCCTTAGTATATCATGTTCACTAGGGCCCCATTTCCTCCCATTTCTTTATTTACACAGACTTTACAGACACATTGGGGGTTCCCTTGAGCTCAGAGCCCCAGTACAACTGTCCTCCTTTCTTTCCCTTGTCAGCAGAGCCAGGTCTAGGCACCAGCAAACCAAGCACGTGCTTGGGGTGGCACAATTTCAGGCGCAAAATTCTTGTGTGCCCAGAGGAGGGTTTTTTTTTTTGTTTGTTTGTTTGTTTCAAAAGTTGCGCTCCTGGAGGTGTGTTTGTTGTTTTTTTTTTGCTTGGGGCAGCAAAAAACCTAGAGCCGGCCCTGCTTGTCGGCCATGGCTTCACCTCAGATGTTTGCTGAGTGATTGATACATAATGTCAACAGAGGTAATGGTGAAGTAAAGCCTATCAAGAAGCCATGAAGAACGCAAGACTGTGGAGATGCTGAGACAAAAATGCAGAAGAACGGCTGTCTCCTTTCCATAATCTCTGAGGATACGCAGAGCTGGCATCTTTTATAGAGCCATGCATTCTGCATTCTGGCAACTCATATAGAATGGCAGAAGCAAAATGTTGTTATTTGACAAACCCTGTTCCTACCAGAGTGGCTTTTCCTGGAACTCCACTGAACAGAACCTATTAAATTCTAAGGATATCTGTTCAGATCATCCCTGTCAACAATCTCCAGAGAATTTAAGGACTTGGGAGAAAATATGCAGTTGCCACCAATACATCTTAAACATAACAGTTTCTGTTGACTGCAGAATGAATTTCACTTAAGCCATAGTAACTGTAGTCATCATTATGGATTATTACTGACGTAATCAAGAATCCTTGATTTTCCTCTCATACACTGTAGTTAGAACTTGCAAATAAGCAGGTGGATTTTCAGCTGTCAGCTAGATAGCTTTCCCCACTCAATGGGGGGGCTAGGCTGCAAAATCTAAACATTAAAAAAAAGTGTAGCCCCTTGGTTGAGAAGAACTCCTTGACATGAAATGATGCAGCACCACGTTTCTGAGTTATGGAAGCTAATGGGTGCAGTGCTTGTGCCGCTGCCCACTGCTGTCTCAACCAGTAGCGGTATGAAAACAACAAGACATTGAAGAGTTTCACAGGAATCATCTATGGGAAAGCAACAAAATCAGCCACTAAAGGTACTCGGGGAATGACAGGAAACACTCAGAAGGCTGGGGGAGAGGAGGAGTGGAGAATCTCTCCTTGCAGCAGCTGGGGGCCAGGATAAGGGTAGAGGAGTGAAGCCATCAACTGCAGCATCCAAAATGGTTGGGGAGGGACAGAAGCCCAGCAAGGATGAACTGCCTTTGTCAAAAGGCTCGAGGAGGTTAGAGAGAGAGAGAGACTCTTCTCTTGTCCAATATATAAAGGAGAGTGGGATAGGAGCTTCAAGTTTATCAGACACCTCTGAGCTGAAGGTGGATATGAAAGAAACAGCCCAAAAGAAGAGCACGGGGTAGCATGCTAGGAATCTTAGCACTCTCCCTGTTCCCAGCAGTTAGAAGCAAAGGTTAGGCTTCCTAGTTGGAATACCACCCTTGGACCTCATTGCTTTCCCTCCCTAAAATCTTTATTGCCTCCTTACTCCTCCTTGAGAAATACTCCAAAGAAACCAAAATAAAGGAATAAAAGCTGTAATTGGAAACACATTTTACGTGAGCTCTGAACAGAAAGTGGGATGCCATCTCTTCAACCTTTGGAAGCCTTGATACCACAAACTGGCTTTAAAAGAATGTCACCTGAATATTTAAAATGTAAGGAATCAATTGAATTTATGATAAGTGACTTAAAAGCTACTGGGAATTTTTATTAAGAATGAAGGCCATAAATTAATGTCAGTTCTAGACTATATTTACACTCCACTAGCAATTTCTCTACAAGTTCTGAATCAAGTGAACACTAAATGTATAAACTCATCAGGTAACCTATCCAAAAGGCTGCACTACAGTACTGAAACCACTGAGACAAACACAACAGAAAGACGTCCCAACAGCCACTGCCAGTCACAAATCAACAACTTGAGACGCACACTTCTAAGGGAGAAACAAAGGTGTACTTCTGAAGAAGAAACATTCCAAAAGTCAGCTCTTTTGACTGGAAGACAACAGGTCACAATGTTGCCACGTTGTGGGTGAGAAGTGACTCTGCAAACAAACAATTTTTCCAAGCAAGACTCTAGAATAGCTGACTTTGGAGGTACATGTCTCAGAACACTGACTTAGGCGTAGCAAAGACACCAAATCGAGCAAGTGAAACCCCAGCCAGGACTTGGGAGAATTCATTAGGCATACCAAGAGGACCAATGGTTTGTTCACCCATAAATAACTTTTTTTAGCCCTAACAAAAATGCACGCTGGGCCTACCTGAGAAAGGAAAGATTGGTACTGTGACAAAGGACTGATTTTCAAAGAACAGTAACTTCTCTTCAAAGTGTTTATTTCTAAGTCAGGTTTATGCATTACAGAAAAGTCTAACTGGAACAATGAACCACTCAAATGAAATATGAGTTTCATATTATACACACACACAAAACTCATTAGTAGCTATAGAAATGAGCTACTACCATCAGCATGGTGATTGGAACAAAGAAGATAAGTGCATTGGAACAAAGAAGATAAGTGCGTTAGAAAAAAAAAAACTATTTTTCCTTTTCTTTCTTGTTTCTCCTTTATCTCCTGCAAAGGAATTGTTTTTATTTTGTTAAGTGTTTCTAAAATTTCATGTTTCCTTTTTCATGTTGGAATAGGTCAGGAATTTTCATTTAGCTAGTCAAGACATTTTTAATACAATTACGGTCACTGTACTAACAACATGATTCAAAACAAGAGAAAACTGTTTAAAAAGAAACTTGTTGCACCAAGTTAACATTTTTATGGGCACAGTATTTAAAGAGAACAATTTAGTTAAATGTCTTGGTTTGTTACAGGGACAATTACTCAGTAATTTTACTTTACTGCAATGAATTTCCTTTAAAAACAAAGGCACCCTTTTGGGGGGGTTAAGGCCTCTTTTTAAAATATTTAGTTATATTATTGTAGCTTTTTTTGATGGACTGAAAACAAATTATTTTAAACAGGTCTATTTTGTTAACAAGTATTCATTGAAACAAGGTTCCTTTGTGTGCCTTAATTTTTAGTAGGTGAATCCCACTTTGTCTGAATAAATTCAAAAATGGAAAATCTGTGACCTTTCGTACAAAATGAATAAACTGACGTGTCTGATCTGCAAACAGGTGAACAGTTCACTGGAACTTGGAGAGAAGCCCATTTTTAACAAGTAATGCATTAGGAGATTAGAAGATAAAAGGAGAACAGCTCATTGAACATGATTGGCAAGCAAAGGAATCCAAGAGCTGCACAATCAGATGTCAGACTGCTGAAGCTAATAGCAGAGACTGACTGCTGAAGCTAATAGGGGTGTGCTAACCTTTTCAATGTAATTGAGACGGTCTTCTATGTAATGTCTGAACTGGTGAAAGTTTCAGAAACACATTCTGCTCCTCAGGCACAATGGAGCTGTCAGGGTGAAGCTCATCTGTGTAGGAGACAGAGCTTTCTTGGGGCCATTCCAAGACTTTGGAATAAAATTCCCCAGCAGGTACCACAAACCTCACCACCTCCACTACTAGTGTAAGGTGCACTTCTTCATCCTACCTTCTCTGATATAAATATCCAGGTTACTATGTGTACATTGAAAATACAAAACATTATACTGCACATACAGCCGGGGACAGGACGAGAGAAAGAACAATCCTCATATGACAGATGCAGTCGCATGCTTAAATGCACATCTGAAAGGCACTCAAATATTATGGTGATGATGGCAATATCAAATAGAAGGAAATTTTATCTAATTTTATCTGCATTACGTTATCACATTACCTTGCTTTTTACACACACTGGATGAAAATTTGACTGAGGAGAATCCAATCAACTTTTCAACCCAGTTAGATTTTCTGGGAGGTTGAATTACAACCCCACCAAAAAATCAAAAACAAAACAAAAATCACCCCCACAGTTCAAATAAAAAAAATTCCTCATCTCATTGGATGAGCACTTGATTGTAAGGAGCCTTAGATGCAAGTTATTTGCGATTAAATTGTATGAAGCTCTGCACAGAAAAGACTATCTCCAAAGAGGTCATTAAAGGCAGTGTTTCCCCAAAAGTAGTTACAAAGGTGTGCTTGGCATAACTACCCCCAGGCTACCATCCTGTCAACTACTGGCTAACCTGGGTTACACATGAAACATGCTGCAAAATGAAACACACACACTTTTTGAACAAGCAGTATAACACAGTATATCACTTGAGACCCAGCAAGAGTTGCCTAAAGCAGTTTTTTGGAAGAAGCGGAGACTCAACTGTAAAGTTGGAAAGCTAATGGGTGATATCCTGGCCACAACGAAGCTTATGTCAAAACTCCACAACTTCTGTGGAAGCCAGGATTTCACCCAATGAGTTCAATGTAAATTGCTTCCAATTGTCAATCAGATCAGCCAGTAGTATGGTCACTTTTTGAAAATCCTGAATTAGTTACAATAATATTCTTAAAGAAAAGTCATTGTTTGCTGGTCTATCAGAAAAGAACATTTTTTTTCCCCTATCAAAAACCTTGGTTTAATGTCAGATGCCTTTTTAAGGCTCCTGACACTCAAGATATCACATTCCTAACTGAAAGCAGCTCAAAGACAGATGAGTATGCTCGAGGGAACAACAACCATAAAAAAAATGCACAGGTCAATCTACAGCAAGCAGAGAAAATTGTTAGATGCGAGTTATTTGATGAAATTGTATAAAGCTCTGCACAGAAGAGTATCTCCAAAGAGGTCATTAAAGGTAGTGTTTCCCCAAAAGTAGTTAAAAAGAGTTGGTCTGCTTAGCATAACCACTCCCATGCCACCATGTTTTCCAATCAACTACTGGCTATATTCTGTGGTACATGTGAACCAAGCTGCAAAATGAAACTATAGAAAGATAGATCATGAACATGCAGTGTGCACACCTAATACACCTACATAAAAATTGAACCTAAAATTGTGAGTATTTAGGGTCCAAGACCCTAACATTTCCCCTTTGTTTTAAAGCAAGGCTTTTATTAAGTTGGGATTTCTATGGGTTTATTTGTATGCTGTTTCTATAGTGTAAGATCCAACCAGCAGAACGTGGAAATTCTGCAAGGTCAGTAGAGCTGTTGAATTAGCCAATGTTGTCTGCTTGGGAATTTTTTTCTCTTAAGACCAGCAGCTGTGAAACTAGAGTAGTTGCAAGCGGGGGGCCTCAGAAGTGAATGCTTCAGTTTTAACTTTTATACTAGCTTTGCATTTTTTTTAACTATTTTTGAAAAAATTTAAATATATTTTTGCAAGATGGTACTAAAAAACGATCTTGGTGGATCTCATGACCAAGAACAGCTGATGTGAATGGACTCTGTCTGTCCGTATCTTAGAATGGGTTTGGCTCCTACACCCATTGAAATCAATGGCAAAGCTCCCCATGATCTTAATGGTGCAGATTCAAGGGCAGAGTTTGCGGCTCTGCCGAGTAACTGATTGGCCATACATTGGCAGCTCTACTGACCTTGCAGAATTTCCAAGCCAACAGTTAACTGAAATGGGGAGATTCTTCACTTCAAAAAACTGATCTAACCAAAAACCAATGGATGATGCCAGTAACATGAGAGGGGAAGTACCCATTACAAGTTGCCAATGAATTCCTGAAGAGTAGGTATGTGGGGAGAAGCTAACCAGGACACCATCTTAAAAAATGATGGAAAAAAGTGCAACTGGGTTGCTTCTAGATTACGGGCAATGTGATGCCACCACTCCTGACAAGAAAGGCTGTGATTTCTTCATCCCCGGGCCTGGCCACCAAAGGGAGTACTCCAACATCTTGGGACTTCTAAGATTTAACACCTACAAGCAAGCAGTTTCTAGCCAGCAAGCATGTCTGTCAACATTAACCAGCTATGACAAGAAAACAACAGGCTAATCTTTTCAACAGCAGTATTAGCTTCTTCCAAACCTGCATGAAAACTCCAGAGTTGCAACCACCATCTTGCCCAAGTATGAAACTTCTTTGCCCTTCAGATTACTAAATAGTTTACTCCTCAGTTTAAATAATCTAGAAGGTTTTGGCATACATGAGGAGGTCTATACTAAAAAAAAAAATCCTCACACAAATCTTTACATTCTCCCTAGAAATTGCACTGACACAAACATTTACCCTTTACATGCTGGAGAAATTCTGTGATGTCTTGAACATACAGTTTATCCAACCACATTATTTCTGCAGTCAGATCATTGCCAGGTCCGTCATTAGTGGGATTTGGAAAGGCTGATTTACAAGAAGAAATTTTTTTTCACCAAACAAAATACTCCTGATTAAACACAAGACTTTCACTATCTGCGGAGGAGAGCATACAGATAATATGGCAATGTAACCTGAACTCACAAATGCTGGCACAATCTGAATGAGCTTCGAACAGTTAAAAATGGGGTAAATTGAAAATTTTTTGACACCCATAAGACAGCACGGTAAAGTCAATACTTCATCTCTGAAAATCATAGGGAGGAGCAACAGTTAGGAAGACTCCAGCCTTTTTTGTGCATTATAATAAAGGGAGCTAGACCCATATAATTAGTTTGCCTAACACCTTCCATTATAAGAGATTCTCATAACCTTTTCTGAGAGGTTCTCGTACCTCCATTGTTTGCAGCAGGTCTTTAAAATTCAGCCAGGGAATACCCTTAGGCTAGTGAAGTGCCTTTTCTTTGTCCTATTAAGTTATGTTAAAAAGCACTATTTGCTGGCTGTGGTTTGTATCCCTCAGAAAAAAATTGGCAGTTAAAAGAACATTAAAATTGAACAGTCAAGTGCTCAAAATGTAGGAAATACCAGAATTAAGGTTGCCTGTGCAACCTAAATTCAGCCCTCTTGTGCATATTCAGGTGAATGCAGTCTTTAATTCATAATATCAGACTATTTTTCCCCCCCAAAGAAGCTCTTCCTCATTCAGTGCACAGCATGTTTGGGAATGAGGCAGCTACTGTTTTTATAGTCATCATTCCACGTATGACACCACACCTATTTTATTGCACACACTCTAATCCTGCAATGAATCTTGGAGTTTTCCCTGTCACTCATCGCAGTAGTATCTGAGTGCTTTGCAAACATTAATGAATATATCTTCACAACACCTCTGTGAAGTAGTAAGAGATTTTTCCCCTCATTTTACAAATGGGTAACTGAGGCACAGACAGAATAAAGCCAAAATTGTCAGGTGTTCATTACTTTTAAGTATCCAACTTGAGACACTTATGTTTCAGAAGATGAAACAATGTTATAGCACAGAATACAGGTCCCATTGACCTCAGTTGTAACTGTGCTCAGCACTTCCACAAATCAGGCCCCAGGTGTTTCTCAGTGGGCACCCTGAGAATGGTGAACACAGTTAATGAACACCTGTGAAAAGTTTAGCGTAAGTGACTCACAGAGAATTGCACAGGAACTCTCTGGCAGAGGCAGGGATAGACACCAATTCTAGTCCAGCATTCAGCTGGACTACCCTTTTTCTTCTTGAAATCCTCTGCCTCACCCACTACACATCTTCCAATTTCTGCAACAAATGAGCCAGGGGTCCAACAGACAACATTCTCCTTCACTGCAAAACCCTGATTCATTCCCTGTCCACCGTCCATCTTGTGCACTGAATGAAGCAAGGTCCTACTGAAACAAATGACCATGTAGACGCATAGACTCTAGGACTGGAAGGGACCTCGAGAGGTCATCGAGTCCAGTCCCCTGCCCTCATGGCAGGACCAAATACTGTCTAGACCATCCCTAATAGACATTTATCTAACCTACTCTTAAATATCTCCAGAGATGGAGATTCCACAACTTCCCTAGGCAATCTATTCCAGTGTTTAACTACCCTGACAGTTAGGAACTTTTTCCTAATGTCCAATCTAAATCTCCCTTGCTGCAGTTTAAGCCCATTGCTTCTTGTTCTATCATTGGAGGCTAAGGTGAACAAGTTTTCTCCCTCCTCCAGATGACACCCTTTTAGATACCTGAAAACTGCTATCATGTCCCCTCTCAGTCTTCTCTTTTCCAAACTAAACAAACCCAATTCCTTCAGCCTTCCTTCATAGGTCATGTTCTCAAGACCTTTAATCATTCTCGTTGCTCTTCTCTGGACCCTCTCCAATTTCTCCACATCTTTCTTGAAATGCGGTGCCCAGAACTGGACACAATACTCCAGGTGAGGCCTAACCAGTGCAGAGTAAAGTGGAAGAATGACTTCTCGTGTCTTGTTTACAACACACCTGTTAATGCATCCCAGAATCACGTTTGCTTTTTTTGCAACAATATCACACTGTTGACTCATATTAAGCTTGTGGTCTACTATGACCCCTAGATCTCTTTCAGCCATACTCCTTCCTAGACAGTCTCTTCCCATTCTGTATGTGTGAAACTGATTGTTCCTTCCTAAGTGGAGCACTTTGCATTTATCTTTATTGAACTTCATCCTGTTTACCTCAGACCATTTCTCCAATTTGTCCAGATCATTTTGAATTTTGACCCTGTCCTCCAAAGCAGTTGCAATCCCTCCCAGTTTGGTATCGTCCGCAAACTTAATAAGTGTACTTTCTATGCCAACATCTAAATCATTGATGAAGATATTGAACAGAACCGGTCCCAAAACAGACCCCTGCGGAACCCCACTTGTTATACCTTTCCAGCAGGATTGGGAGCCATTAATAACTACTCTCTGAGTATGGTTATCCAGCCAGTTACGCACCCACCTTATAGTAGCCCCATCTAAATTGTACTTTCCTAGCTTATCTATAAGAATATCATGTGAGACTGTATCAAATGCTTTACTAAAGTCTAGGTATATCACATCCACCGCTTCTCCCTTATCCACAAGCCTCGTTATCCTATCAAAGAAAGCTATCAGATTAGTTTGACACGATTTGTTCTTTACAAATCCATGCTGGCTATTCCCTATCACCTTACCATCTTCCAGGTGTTTGCAGATGATTTCTTTGATTACCTGCTCCATTATCTTCCCTGGCACAGAAGTTAAACTAACTGGTCTGTAGTTTCCTGGGTTGTTTTTATTTCCCTTTTTATAGATGGGCACTATATTTGCCCCCTTCCAGTCTTCTGGAATCTCCCTCGTCTCCCAAGATTTCCCAAAGATAATAGCTAGAGGCTCAGATACCTCTTCTATTAACTCCTTGAGTATTCTAGGATGCATTTCATCAGGCCCTGGTGACTTGCAGGCATCTAACATTTCTAAGTGATTTTTTACTTGCTCTTTCCTTATTTTCTCTTCTAAACCTACCCTCTTCCCATAAGCATTCACTATACTAGACATTCCTTCAGACTTCTCAGTGAAGACCGAAACAAAGAAGTCATTAAGCATCTCTGCCATTTCCAAGTCTCCCGTTACTGTTTCCCCCTCCTCATTGAGCAGTGGGCCCACCCTGTCCTTAGTCTTCCTCTTGCTTCTAATGTAATTAAAGACTATCAAAATGTACACACACAAGGCTGCCAACTAGCATGTGCAACCTTAATTCTGCCATTTCTTAACTTTTGAGTACTTGACTTTGCAATCCTAACATTCTCGTACTGTAAATCTTTTAAAAAATGGAATTGCCTATATTTAAAAAAAAACAAACCCAAAATTCCATCTTTTGGAACCTTATGACTCCCCAACTTGGGTCAGCAACAGGGCTGGGACTTTTAAATCCATCACACAGACCTCCACCACTTGGGCTAATGGAGTAACTGGTAGCAGTAGTAGGCTGTTATCCTCTATGCGGACTACAGCGTTTGAGGGGAATGAGACACACACTTCGCAATGGGTTACATAACTGTTTAGTGATAGAAGAATGCTGGGTTCAAATTCCAACTTCGAGAAAGAGTGTGGTCTATTGGTAACTAATCCTTCTGCTCCTATCCCTCCCATTCTCCTGCAGGCCGCTTCTGTTCCTGTCCCCCTCTGCTCCTCTTCAACAGAATGTGTTAAGAATGTAATTTGACAAGTATTTGTATGGATTTAAGGTTGACCCCAAACACTGAGTGCATATATTGCTGGATATTTTAATCAATCAGTTAATAGAAATCATGTTGTGTCACCATTCTGAGTGTAAATACTTTTTTTGCATTAACAATTAAATGTTTTCATAGTAAAGAAAAGCTTGCTATTTGCAATATGTACCGAACATACCTGATTTAATAAAAAAAAAAATCTACTTGCTAGAATTTTTAGCATACTATTGAATATCGACATATTGTTAACATCCTGCCCTCTCAATCTCTCTCACACACTCTTCCTCCCCTCCACCTCCCAGTATGTTTGTGTATTTTTATAAATATTATATAGGTGTGTGTGTGGAAAGCTTCAAGGTCAGAAGTCTTAGAGTAACTGATATGCACTTCTCTTCCTCTCTTGGCTGAATCTATCCATTTTAAAGTTCTCTTGTTTGTGATCCATATGGTGCATAGATTGAAATTCACATACTTATGCCATGAAACATCCCTCTGCCCACTGGGTGAATTTCACCCAGTGATTAAGAAGCCAGTTTAATTGGTAGTATTCAAATTAACAACCCAAATCCACGAGCTGCATGATTTTCTGAGTTTAATATTAAATACAGGTAATGTAGGAGAGGTTTGATACATTTTTAAATCAGATGTATTTGCAAAAGTTTAAAGGGGCATCTTTCTAGGTTGGTTTCACCTCCCAGTTTCCATCAAAAAGAAGCCTGTCAAACAGGAAAAAGAAATAAAAATGTGTATCATAGAACGGACAAGAAAGGGCTGAAAAGATAAGAAATAAACTTACTGTAAAAAAGTCTTGATTCCAACAAATAAAAAAAACATGACAGGCTTTGGTCATATACTTAAAATTATTAAACAGTGCTTGGTATAACTATTTAATTGTATTAACCCACCGAAATGCTGTGTTTACATCAAACTGTTCTCAATGCTTCAAACTGATGTTTTGACATTCCTAGAAAATCAGCTATTATTGAAGCTGAGACTTTTTTTTTTTAAGCATTTTTTAAAACGCTGATTTAATTTAGAACCTCTTATGAGCTCAGCCAGGCACATTCTCTTACATGGAGAAACTATGATACCATAAACATGATGCATAGCACAAAATAAGAAAATGCTTTCAATGTTACTTGACTCCATGGCTAAATGTTTGCCCCAGCTGAGTACTGATGACCTTTCTTATGCCCATTAGACAGACAGTATTTGAACTGCAAATTGTTGCTTCTGGGTAAAATCCTGGCCTCATTGATATCAGTGACAAAAACTCCTGTTGACTTCACTAGGGCCAGGATGTCTTCTTTGTTATTCATTCAGCTGGCTATTTTATTCTACTCCAGAAGCTCCACCATTTCAATAAGTGGAACTCTATCAAAAACATACCCTTTCAGCTACATTATATTTAACAGTTTTTCTAGTT
Source organism: Gopherus flavomarginatus (assembly GCF_025201925.1). NCBI lineage: Eukaryota > Metazoa > Chordata > Testudines > Testudinidae > Gopherus > Gopherus flavomarginatus. Next base: position 150,960,841 of record NC_066619.1, read on the forward strand.
TACCAAAAATATCACTTGTTATGTGTTCAAGTTACCGCATCAGATGGAACTTCAGGATAACAAACACTGGAACTCCAGCAGGGTTGTAAACCCTCCAGGATTGTCCTGGAGTCTTCTTATGTCATGTGATGAAACCTCCAGGAATACGTCCAGCTAAGATTGGCAACCCTAAACTCCAGTGATAAAAGTTTGCTAGGTCTTGGTATTTTTAAAATACTACTCTCCTGTATATGTATAAGTACAGGTGGTACAGAGACCTCAGGTGTGGTAAGGTTTTCATGAAAAGCACTTGGTTATAGTGAGAGCCGTTAATCCCATAACATTTAATAGGCTGTCACCAACATTTAGAGCTTCCACAGATTTGTATTTATTTATTTGTTTAAAAACAGCTGGGCTAAAAGCCTGTTTTTAATATTTCAAAATACCTGATCCCAGGAATGTCCTGTCTCCTAACATGCATGCTTTTATTCTGTGACCCTACAAATTCTGCCATAAACAAAGTCAGAAACTAAGATTTAATAGTGCTAATAGACTCCTAACATAATAATGAACTGCAAGCAGTTGCCATGTAAAGAGAAATCTTTACAAGAATTGTAGTCAGATGTAGGTTTTGGTTCTCTAAACAAACAAAAAAATCTGATGAATAAATCTTATGCTACTGTCCGATAATTATACTTGCTTACTTTTCGTTTTTTGTAGCAGTACACTAAAATGTTAATGACTCCAGATGAAGGCAAAAGGACAATAAGAGTACCTTAGACAGTATCAATAATGTAAAATATCTATATCCATTACTGATTGAGAATACACAGTACAACTATAACTGCAGATTAAGGTCTCCAAACTCAAATACAACTTTTGATACAGTAGTACCCAACTGCTCATAAAGATGGTATTCACAAATTGGCCCAATCCTGTTCCCACTGAAGTCACTAGAAAAATTCCCATCTGCCTCAATAGGATCAGGATATGAGACAAAACTTAAAGGCAAAAGAGCTACTATCAAAAATAATTATTTTATGGGCCCTATTCTGTAATCCTTAGTCATGTGACTACTAGCATTGGGATGTCAGCTTCAGCAAAAGTTGCAGGACTAGGACTTCATTTGTATTTAAAATTGTGACTATGCCTGTCCATGTATTTGACATGTACACTATTACAAATACATGCACACATATACTTGATCCATAAATACTTTGCTCTAATTCTAGGATTTCTGTTGATAGCATGTGTATATAAGAAAATACTTCAACTTGTTTGTGGCTGGCATTTTATATGTAGTGTACTTTTTCATTTCTCACCTAACTAAAGAAAACTGTTCCAGATCTGAATTATTAAAAAAGCATATAGGAAAGACAAGGTGATTTTTAAAAGCCATGACACAGAAGGATTAAGATATTTTCACCTTAGAGGAAATAGCATAGAAAATAAAATGCAAGATGTATAGTTTTTTTAGGACTTATTTTGTAGATTTCATATATATTGTATTTACAAGAAACATATGTACTGTTGCAATGGGACTATAGCCTGCTTACTAACTCATTTTCCACACTGTGAAGACACTGTACAGTGAAAAACAAACAACAAAATAAATGCATTTCCATTGCACAAAATTACTACACTTTTGGTTAAAAGGGTTGTTAGTCAAGCAAGTAACAGTTCTCCTAATTCTCCTCCCCACAGAATTTAAGTAATTTTAATAAGCCACTGAAGAAAAAGGATGCAGCCATTTGACTAAAATACATTTAGCAGAAAAAGAACATTAAAATTGTTTTTGGTAATTTTGTTTGAGCCTTTACACAAATAAACCTGTTTTAAACTCTTCTAGCAGCATATTTGGGATTTTACATTTATCCTAACTAAAGATTTGGGGATTTAAAGACAGATTTGAAACACTATGGCAGCTAACAGTAAACCAGCAAACAGAGCTGCCAGTAAAGCCTAAGACTATTTATTTCACGAGACACCTTGAAATAAGGTTTTATTTTTTTCTCATATTTTTCCTTCAGCTCTACTGAGAGTCATATACCATCCCCTTCTCCACCAAACTTCAAATAAATAATACATCAAAACATTTAAATGCAGTAATCTTAAAAGGGATGCAATAAATAATATATGTAACGGCTCTCAGTGAAATAACACATTTAACCAAACTGTGTTCCAGGCAGAAACTGATTTGTAAGTCCCATTTTTAAACTGTGAACTTCAGATAAATATATTATTTCACTTTGAGCTACTGTGGATTTACAATATACACGTACTGGATTTATACATATTAAATACACATATGAAGCACTTATGATAAAGAGCAGATTGCTAATATATTGAAGCACAGTTTCTTTCTGGATAAAGTACACACATCGTTGATATTTATATTAAACGTGTATTTCAAGTTTTGTTACATTAAAATAGATTCCCCACTCTCAGGTGCAGGAGTAAATGTTGCTGCTTCTGAAAGTCCCTAATCAAGAATTTCTTTTAAGTTTGCTATGTTCTCTGTATTTCATGAAATTTGACAGTCTACTTGGTCACAGGTGGTGAGATGTCCTACACAGTGCCATGGTGGTGAACTTTACCATTCTAGTGCGGGTAATGTTCCAACTCTTCCATAGCACCATTACAACCAACAACATACTATATCTGTACTTTAACAAGAAAGGAAGTTTACACGCTATGGCTGGATTCAATACAAACTGGCTAGTTTCAATACCACAGAAGCGCACCCAATCCCCCCCACTACTCCACATCAACATTTCTGGGATTATGAGGGCTTCTGTGACAGCGAAGTGTCACAGAAAGCTAAGTGAGATGGAATTACTGAACTCAGCTCTATAAAGATTATGAGTACAAAACATAGCTATACATTCATTACAAAATATCTGGAGCCTGATCTTCAACCCACAACTTCAAATAAAGTTAATTGGAGTTGAGGGTGCTATGCTACCTCGGGGCGGGGGAGGGGGAGGGAATCAGACTTGTGGTTTTGAAAGGACTTTTAATAGTGCCTGCCTTCTCTACCATACCATTGTAACTGGATCAAGTGATTACAACAGAGCTCTGACAGACGTGCATGCAGGAGGCCACCTCTTACAGATTTAGGCTATATATTACTGAAACACATCCTACCAAACTAATAGCAGAAATGTGCTTCTATTATTTACAAAATAAAGTGCATTATTATTTAATTATAGAACTGACAGACTTTCTGCCTGGACCACACAGCTTTAAAACAGAGGTGAGGGCTTTAATGTAAAATTCTCTCATGAGAACCTATTAATTCAAGAGATTCAGACTGATGCTTTTCACCCTGTCCTCTTAGAATTGTTTTTGGCCATGCTCTTTAGTGCAAACAAGCTTGTGTTTTTCTCAAGTTTAAGGGTCAGGCAGTTTTAGGGCTTAAAGAATGACAATCTATTTAGAATGCACTGGGAATTCAATATTCCTTTGTGTTATAATGGCCCTTCTGCACATAAGCAGCATAATACTGCTGCTCTCTAAAGCTGGGAACACACTGCCAAAAATAATGAGGAACCCGTTTCCAAATGTAACCAATGTAGGTTTGCATTTCTATATTTTGAGTTTGTTAATGTTATGCTTGGATCATAGTATTTGCAATCAGTGCGTTACATTTCTATGGAAAACCAGTAGTCAGTGCTTTAACTGGTGATAGCCGGCTCAAGTGTCGTCCCGGATACTCAGGTGCGTATCACCCTGTGAGAGTAAGTGCATTAGCTGGTTTTACAAAATACAGGCAACACTTACTTGTGTATCAGAGCTGAGAATTGAGCTTGTACAGCAGCCAGATACTGACTTCCTGGGGTAATAGTTACAATACATCAATGCATTTCTGAAGGCCAATTAATAAATACAGGAAACCTAATTATGAAGCAGTGATGTAAACTGATACCGGTCTACATCTTCACTGGAGCACTTTCAATAGCTAAGACATAGGCTAGCTCTAATTCTCCAAAATGGCAACTTGATAACAATAACAATGCCACTTTGCACCTGTTTGTTTTTTAAACCTGTAAAGGAAATGTATTTTTTTAAAATTACTAAATTACTTGCACAATTAAAATATTTTTCTCCATTAAGAGCAAAAGAACACACGGAATGCAAGATTATCTGCATTGCACATATTACGGAGGAACAATTCCAGTGAATGAGCTTTTTATATCAAGTGATGCAAACATTATTTTAGACTGGAAGATGCTGAGTGTAGAGGGGAAAACCCACGTGGAGATGGAGTGCAAAGGGAGAAGGGAGCAGAAAAAGTTCTTACATTCATAGTTCCAGATTGCTGGAAGTTTTGACAAGTTCATCACTACTTTAGACACTGTCATGGGCAGCGGCAATCAGTGAGATGGTAATTTAGGCATTGATGAATCATTCACTAATATTCTGCTATCAAGCCAACAACAGTATAAATCGTTATTTTAGTATGATTTGTGACTTCTTAAAACATCTTTTTTTTTTTTAGTACTTCACTATCCAATAGGAACCATTAGTCCTAGGACTAAGGTTATAACCATCAATTGCTTGGTCGTGGCCCAAATGGCCCATCAGCAATTCAAGTGACCAAATAAGAAAATTTTGCTTTGGATTAGAAAATATCTGAAACAGCAATCTATACATTGGTGATTAGTTTATGGTATTTTTTTTTTACCACTAGGCCAACTGGTTGTTAGCTCTAAGGAAATCACCTAAAACAGTGAAATTAACTTCTTTACATCTATTCTTTTCTGTCACAGGCATAACAGGTTCCTAATAGTTCTTTGGCGACTTTGGTGCAAGCTTTTTTGTAGTTTGATCATTTTTAGCATCCAAACTAAAGGCCAGATTATTCACTTAAACTCCACATACAGTCCTTCCTGATATTACTAATGGTATATCAGATCAAAACATGATAAGGTGTTTGAATTTAGTGTGGCCTTCAAGTGTGCAGGCAGATTAAAATTAAGACTGGAGACAATTTTGGGGGGCAGATAAGTGTGTTAGCAGATTAAAATTTACTGTTCGGATTAAAAGATAGCTGGCCCTATGCACACTTAGCTACTTCATTAAAAAACATGATTTGGGTGGTGATAAATTTCTGTAGATATACAGTAGCAGTTTAAAAAATATACATAAAAAGGTAGGCAAAATGGAGTCTCTAAGCAAGGGATTTATAGCCCAATCCAACTCCCATTGATTTCAGTGAGAGATGAATTGGCCCCTAAATGCTGAAAAATTTCTTCATAAAAATAAATCTGTTTTTGCTTTGAGATCCAAAAGCATTTAGATTATTCTATGTCCCCTTTCTATCTCAACCCTCCTGAACAGATAATGCTACACATTTCCCCTCCAGGCAGAGTATTTGGATTTCAAGGCAGCAATCTGGGGGAAGATGCAGCTCCATAGTCTTCAAGGGGACTTCACGCAGGCCTAACAGTCTGCCCACGTGATTCAAATTGCAGGATCATGGCCACAGCTTTAACATGGTGGGGAAGGAGTGATGGAGGTGGGGGCATAGATATAATCTTGGAATACTGAAACCTATAAAAAGAATAAATTTGTAATGGAAATGCTGACACAGCTTTAGCCATAGCATTGTAAATGTGCTACCAATAAGTATGAAATTAGAGAAGCATTTTTATACCAATTAAGTCATGCACCAAACTCTCCCAAAGATTTTTCCTCAAAGCAGAAGGACAAAATCAGAAGCTATCCTCATACTTTTAATATCATACCCGTGTTACTCATAAAATTGGGAGAAAACCCTGGACACCCACTTGTAACAATCATTCAGCCACCAAAATGCCCACTTCCCAGCTCCTTGTTAGAGCCCCCCAAACCACCAATAATATAAAAATAGTTTTTGAAATTTTGAGAGTACATTAAAAAAATCCTCAACCTTACATGATGTAATATGTAGATGAAGAATGGATTATTTTCATTAATTTGGGATAACCCATCACAATTCAAACACAGATTTACTTTTCTGTGGCACTCAAATTTTTTGGTTACCACAGAACTATTAAGCTAAGAAATTAATATTCCACTCTTTGACAATCCTTTATAAAGGCTTGACCTGCTATCGAGAGTTTATCCATAAAGAACATTGCTTAAAATTCAGCAACTAGTGAACACTGATTTATAATTTCTACCTTTCCTCGTATAAGTAGATAAAATGCATACAAAGTCAATTTCTGTGGTAAATGACCTGTAGTTAAGCGTTTCAGATTTTAACTCAGCATGGACAATATTTAGTTCTGGAAAACCCATCATAAACAGAAACCAATACTTTTCAGCATAAGGTACGTCTGGCTTTTTTGTATCATGTTCTCGTGCAACACAAGCCTTACCTAGACTATTTAAAGGTCAGAATGTCAGATTTTTGTGCTGATATGCATACTTTCATAGCCTTCAACACTTGAAACAGCTGATTCATTTAGATTTGGGAGGCTGATATTCCAATAGGAATTAGAGAGATGTGTTGGGTGTCATTTAACATAACCAGACTTCAGAAGTATTATATACTGGAGTTATTACTAACAACAGGAAAAGGACTTGCAAAAAAATGAGGGGCAACTTCTTCAGACTACTAAATATTCAAACTACCTTCAGTCAATTTATGGTTTTCTGTTTTGCCTGACAACCAGTTCAAATGCACTCTATTCCAGACCCTCTTGCTCTTCACCACTGTCACCTGTGACATCCATTCTTTTCTCTTTATGGCTGTTGTAAATTCTCCTCATTTCTTCTTCATACTTGATAAAGTTTTCCCCAAACCTTGTCCACGCTTTATACGGGACAGTGATGGTGTTACGGTAAGGTGGTCTCACCTCACTTACCTTCAAAAAAATGCCATACCTGTTAGATCCCACATCAAAGTAGAACCGCTTGTTATCCACCCTGAAGGAAGTCCCCTCTGGAAGCTCAAGGGGTTCATCACCCCCACCTCGTCGTTCTTCTATATCTCCCTCCCCATATTCTTCAATTAGCTGGACCAAAGCATCCCTGAATTCAATCATCCCTTGGGCTGGAAGGACAATAGTCTGTTCCTGTCCCAAATTGTGGCCAAAATAACCTATCATGCCCGGTCCTCTAATCATGGTTTGTCTAATCCTTAAGAAACGCCCACGTTGATTCTCCTTCAGGTCGAGATAATACTTCCTGTTGTCTCTTTCTATATATTCAGTTTTCAGGACACTGTGAGGATGCTCTTCTGATTCAACAGATGCTGGAGGCGAAAGCAGATGATGCTGTTGCCGCCTTCTCAAATCTTGCTCTTTACCATTACTGTGTTCATGTCTATGACTATGGCTGCCTTTGAGGCCCAAATGGGCATAGTGCTCTATGAAATCTCCCAGATAATCCTTCAGCTCAGCAGCCACAGACAAGGAGAGAGTCAGTTTGCTTTTCCTGATATTTTCCTGCCTGCCTCTTCCTATCCAGACCTCCGCTATCTTCAGGAAGCGGCCTCTGGAACTCTGCTTCACATCCAGATAAAATCGCTTTTTTTGGATGTCCACCCTTTTGGAGGCTAGCTCCTGGATCTCCATGCAGCCCCCCTGAGAGGAGGCAGGATAGTGATACTGCTGTTGAGACTGGGAGTAAATGCTCCTGTGGAGGCTGGAGCCCCCCCCACTCCTTTCTCCTCCTCCTCTCCCCCTCTCCATCTTTACCCGTCAGCTGGAAATAACAAATATATAAACAGACACAGACCTTAATATCAATGTCAGGAACCTGCGCTACTTCTCAACAAATCTCTGCTCAGTGTTACTTTCCCCACAAAGATGCTTGCACCCCAGTCTCCTACTATGACACTCAGCAACATGGGAAGAGATCCCAATCTCCGTGACTGCTTCTATCCTTCCACGTTGCGTGTAACCTTCAAACTTCCTCCAATAACCATCCCGTCACAGCCCCCATCACTACTACCCTCCCACCAACAGCCACCTCACAACCCCCCTTCCCTGATAATCATCTCTATAGCCCCATTCTGTCACACTCTCCCCAATAACTGTCTACCCATAGTGCCACTAATCTCCACCATTATAGCCTCCAGGACTGAGGGATTCCCCAGGAGACTGGGTGTCACCAGCATAGCACCATTCTACTGCCAAACAGTCCTGTGTAATTCCCCCCAGCCCTACCACTCTACTACCCTCTAGTTTGTCCCTAGATGCAGCCTCCAGTAAACCCCCATCAAGCCCCCCTTTCTCTCAGTGATGGGGGCCCCAACCACCCAACAGCCATGGTACGGCAGACCAGCCCCCCAGTGACCCCTTTCCCCCAGGCTGCAGCACCCCATTGAACCCCCACTCCCTGTGACTCCTTCCCCAAAGCCATAGTGCTCCACTGAACCCCCACTCTCCATGACCCTCTCCCCCACCCCGTAGCCCCCCACTGAACCCCCACTCTCCATGACCCTCTCCCCCACCCCGTAGCCCCCCACTCTCCATGACCCTCTCCCCCACCCCGTAGCCCCCCACTGAACCCCCACTGCCCGTGACCCTCTCCCCCACCCCATAGCCCCCCACTGAACCCCCACTGCTCATGACCCTCTCCCCCACCCCGCAGCCCCCCACTGAACCTCCATTCCCCGTGACCTCCTCCCTCAATCCGCAGCCCCCCACTGAACCCCCACTCCTCATGACCCCCTCCCTCAATCCGCAGCCCCCCACTGAACCCCCACTCCTCGTGACCCCCTCCCCCATCCCGCAGCCCCCCAATGAACCTCCATTCCCCGTGACCTCCTCCCCCACCCCGCAGCCCCCCACTGAACACCCACTGGCCGTGACCCCCTCCCCCACTGAGCCCGCACTGGCCGTGCCCCCAGCCCCCGTTGCTAGGCGAAGGGGACACTTACTCCATTGCTGCAATTGCCCTTCACCAACCGCCGCCTCCGGCCGCCGCTCCCGGCCGCCGCGCACAGTCCCGCCTGGAACCGGGAAGGAGCATCCCCCGCAGGCCCCGCGGCCGACTCCACTCCGCCGAAAAACACGGCGGCAGAACACAGCGCCACAGGCTTGGGGGATGGAGCTGGCGCCGCTCTCCCAGGTACCGAGCCGACCCTTAAACTACAACCCCCAGCATGCACCGCGATAGGGCCTCACCGGACATGCGCGTACCCTCGGGTAACCTTCCAGCCCCGGCGGAGGGAGGTGACGTCTTACGGGCGACGGGCTGATGACGTTGCGTTGACGCCGCCGGCGCGCGGAGGGTCTGAGCGAGTCGGGGGAGCGTAGGACGCGGTGCAGCAGGTCAGGGGACCCCCAAGGCGGAGAATGCCGGGCGCCGGCCTCCCCTCTCCCCGCGGGCGGGCGGTCCCCGGGGTCCTAGCGCGGGGCGGCCTGCACCCGGCCGCTGCCCGAGCCCGTCCGGGGCCTCGCGGCTGCTGCAGCTGGGTCCGTCCGCGGGAGCTGCCGCCTCGTGCCCGTGCTGGTCCCCGGCTGCGCGGCGGCCGCGGGCGAGTCTCCCGGCCGGGAAGACAGACTCGCGCCGGGCGAGCGCGCGTGCAGCAAACAGCCGGGCGGCCGCGCTGGCTCTGAAGCCGAGGGCGAGGGGGTGTCGGGTGGGCTTTGGAGCCGGAACACCCACGTGGCTGTTTTTAGTGGGCCTAGCGGGGGGCCTGCTAGTCACAGTCCGTCTCCCTGCGCTGGGCCACTCGCCCTAGCCGCAGCGTAGCCCTCCCCGGAGAGGCGTTGGGCAGCAGCTTCTGGTTCACTGCTCTGGCTGCCCTTACCCCGGCCTCTTCCCCCGCAGGTCTGCGCTGAGCTCTTCAGCCCTCACTTCTGCACAGGTTGTCTTCCCACTGCTTCTCACTCAAGAACACGCCGAGGACTTCTGGCCACGGGAATCCCGGTTGGGGGGTCCTTTTCTAGTATTGCCTAGTGAACCTCAGGAGCTTTGTTGGGACAAGGCCGGGCATCCCTATTTGGGAGCAGGGATGCTGAGCGGTAAGAGGGTCATGTCCTGCTAGTAGGCATACGTGTGTGCAGGACACGTGTGCACACACAAATAAAGCTAAATGAAGTGAAATAAATTTTTTGGTTAGAGAATTCCAGCTTCCAGACTCAACTTATGCGGCACATCTGAGTTGGAGCGACTTCTACCAATGGAGGGTCTCAATATACAATACGTGACTCGCAGGGCTTTGGAGTGGAGCCCGGAGCTGGAGCACAGAGCAACTCTGGAGCGGTGGAGCTGCAGGTTTTTGCCTGGAGTGGAGCTGGAGCACAGCTCCAAAGCCCTTGTGACTGGGAAAGGGACTGTTACATACTCTTCGATTTCCTTAGAGTGATGTGCACTTGCTTTGCACTAGCGACTATTTTTGATGGGGCTGTATCTAGAATATGTCACTCTTTCTCCACCCTTGATGTGAATAACAAGCAAATTATGGCAGGTGGATTTAAAAAAATCATGCTTTCTGCCCATCAGTGCGTGTTCAGAGGTGTTATGGTATTTGGGTCTGGAGGTGAGGGACAGAATCAGCCTTTCTGTTGAGACTCAAGGTAGAGGTATGAGGGGGGAACATTGTGTATGAAAGGGGGTTCTGAAGTGTAGCCCTATTAGTCCCAGGATATTAGAGAGAAGATGGGTGAAGTTAGGTAATATCTCTTACTGGACTAACTTGTTTCTGTGCTATTTCCTGGCTGACCATTTTGATAAGTTTTGGTCCATTTTTATAGCAGTTATAGTGAAGGGAGAAAAATCATTTTTTTAGGTGACTTCTGAGAACATTGATTCAAAGTGAAACGCATTAAAAACCATTCCTGGCAGAAGTTCATTACAGTATATATGTCAACACAGGTGCTAATATAATAGCTGTGAATACTGTATAGCTAGAAATTAAATGCCACAAGCATTGGTAGTCTACAGATGCTTGTCTATAGTCAGTCTTTGCACAAATTTAACTAAAGTGGTGGTGGTGGTGGTGGGGTACTTAAACCAGTGCAGTCCCCTAGAGTGTAGTGTTTCAGAAACATATTGTACTGATGTAAACTCTGTGGAGAGTCTCCTGATGGATTGATTCTTCCTCTTCATTTGTGTTGGGGAACCCTTTTTGTGCTGCATTATGCTCATGCCCATAACTCTTATGCATATGCATGAAGGTTCTGAATCCTTTTTCTTTATTGGGATTTCTGCACCCCATAAAATGTGGGGTACCTTGCTTTTCATAAGCTAGCCTCTTAATTCCCATTATTTTTATGAGCATTTATGACAACAAGTCCCCACGGCAACATGCGGTTGCTGCAGTATTTTCCATGATGTTACAATCAGGGGCCATGCAGTATAGATGGGTACATTATGGCACATTTTCCTGAATATCACCCATTGGCACATTGTTTACAGTAATCTTGTAACTTCACCGGTACAGGAGTATGTCAACCGTTCTTTAGGTCTAAAGCCTAATACAGGGGTTCTCAAACGGGGGGTCGCAAGATTATTAGCTGAGGGGTTGCGAGCTGTCAGCCTCAACACTGAAGCCTGCTTCATCTCCAGCATTTATAATAGTGTTAAATATATAAAAAAATGCTGTGTGAAAGGAGTCACCGCTACAAAAGTTTGAGAACCATTGGCCTAATATGACTAAGCCACAGTTTTACAGGCCTCAGCCTTACTTTGTTTATATACCTAATATATAGTCATCGCTCATAAATAATTGTCAGCATTATATCCCTATAATACTATTGTATTTATTCCTATACTTGTATCTACCTCTGTTTGTCACACTTGATTACATACGAATTAACCACAACAGAAATAATTATATGAAATAATTGGCCACAGAGAACTGCGAAGAAATAAATGTTAGCGAAATGCCATCCTTTTTTCTCTCAAGGATGGTTTTGTTATGAACAAACTTCTGCATCTACATTAAAAAGGTAGGGTCACATTTCCGGAGAAATTATAACAAGCCTTAATGAGATCAGACAGAAGATATTTTGAGTCATGCTTTATTTCTTTATATTGTTTGAGAAGATTTTTTTTTTTTGATTGGAAGCAGCACAACTTACTAGCAATAATATAACAATAGCATTGGCTGAAAGAGGCAAATTTTCTACACATCATAGGCTTAAGCTGAATTGTAGGCTATATTAATTGCTTTTCATATTGATAATTACTGCTTGTTGCTTTCATCATGATCACAGAAGAGATTTGGACAAAAGAAGTACCAGAGTTGCCTGTTAAAATAAAGAAAATGGTAATTACTAATACTGGTAGTTGGACCAAAAGTTGAATGATTCTGATTAAGTGGGCCTCTGCCTAAATCTTTTACTTACCCAACTTTATACTTATTTCCAACTAGAATAATTTTTGATTGCTGGCATTAAATCAATTGGCAGTTTAGGATGCTAGAGGCAGCTGTGTTTTACTTTTTTTTTTTTAACGCAGTGGAATACTGCAAAGATCAGTTTCTCTTTCTGCATCAAAATAGTGAGCATTGTAAAATGAAGCAGTAATAGTGTTTTAACTAAAAAGACAAATTTGTTATTTGTAAAAGCACCTTGATGCAATAAGATTAATGTAAAAGGTCTCTTCTCCCAGGGATTTATGTACATATCTAGTACTTTTAGTGCTTGAGGACGAGGCTACAGTTTTGTCACGGATGTCATAGTGGTCATGGAAACTGAGTTTGAATAAAGTCTATGAGATGCCCCCAAACCAAGTGGCAGTGTGACCTAGTTCACTCAGGTTTGGCATGTATGCCCCTTCATTTCTGGCTAACTTTCTGTGCATCAACATTATGTGCTAGGGTGTAACACCAATCAAACTTGCCCGTCTGTCCCTGGGACAGGAGCCACTGCTACAGAGTGAGCTTGGAGTGGGCTCACTTTCCAATCCCCTCTTCTTCTTTCCATGATCTGTCATTGTTTATCTAAACTTCTGCTGTGAAATGTTTAAAGATTGGCATGACCATCATAGCCCTACTTGTGTGAACTAGACTTAGGGGAGAATAAGACCCTTGGTGTGATGAACTGCAGTGCACTAGGGTATTATCACACATTCATACTATTCTACCTCTTTATTAGTGGTCTAGATCTAGAAGAGGAACCAAAAGGTCATTAATGAAATTTGCAGAAGATATAAAACTGGATGGTGGGCTGGCGGGACTGACTTATGAAGGAGGCTCTTTGTTGCTTTAAAACCTCATGTCATGGACCGGGGACTTATTGTGCTAGGTGCTGTACAAACACACCAAAAGATGGTCCCTGCTGCAAAGTTCAGGACGAGGCAACAGGGGAATGCAGACAAACAGACTAGGGAGCATAAAGAAACAAGGATTGGTTAGCATGCTAGGCAGTGGGCTCACCACACTTGCTGCCCAGTGGTTGTCAAGAGTTTTGTAGGTATTGCAACAAAGGGGAGAATTAAGAAGAGATGTGAAAGAGGACAATGAGATGGCTTTGAGGGTATTTATGGGGCGCTCATCCCATGTGTACAGCATAGTGAGAGAGAGCCTGGAGGTGCTTGTTTAACATGTAACAAGCGGGTGATGAAGACAGCCTTCATTGGCAGGACAGAGGCAGGAGCTGAGATCTTGATAGCATGTGAGAGAGGATAGGCAGTGTGGGATAAACTCTGAAAGGCCTTGGAAGTGAAAACATTGTATTAGATGAAATGGAGAACAGGGAGCCAGTGGAGGGATGCAGAGAGAAGGGAACATAGCTCCTACAAACTTTTTCAGGTAAACACCAAGGTAGGAGATGAATTATGTAGGGTGGTGTGAATGTCATAACTGGAAAAGGAATGTGTTGGCTGACTCTTCAGAAAAATGTGGACACAGATCTAATAGGCTGCAGAATGATTTCTCAGTAGAAGTGTTGGAATTGGCATTTATTGAATCTGTATATTTTTTAATAAAGCATGGCAGACAAACAGGAAGCTTCCCATTTCTCCCCCCACTCCTTTTTTTAAATGCTGGTTGCAATACACAGTGATCCCTTCCAACCACAGCACGCTTGAGAAAGCGTGGTTATGTAACCCAGATTTCACCAAATGGGGGGCGGATTACTTGTTGAATTGTTATTGGCTTAAAGGTTAGCATCCAAAACTTCCTTCCATTTCCCCAGGTGATGCGATATCACTCTTCTGAGGGTAACAGAGACAGAAAGAGAGCAAATGCTGTAAGCGTCTGGGTACAGAGCTGGCCCTTACGCTGCAATTCTCTGTACTGCAATGATGCCAGCAGAGTTAATCTGGAGTGGCTCGGACAGTGTCCTACTGTGGTGGACAAAATAAGACAGCCGTTCCCAGAAACCTTCTGCAAAGTATTGTGAAGAACCTCCATGAAAGCTTCCTAGAGATCTCCATGGAGGATTCCAAGGCCATCCCTGTGCACGTAAATAGTTTTATCTGAGAGCACCCTCTGCGTAGCTGAAGTGGCCACTGATACCTACTACACCTACTTTTTTTGTTCAGATTAAACATAAAAAACAACAGCGTGTAATCCTACAGTTTGATTGGAAATGTGTACTCACCAGAGCTGCCTTCATGGCATCACAGTCCACCAGCAATTGGTCTTGTAAAGGGGTGGGTTCCAGGACAAAAAACAGTTCTTGGCTGTCAAGGAGAATGGATCCTCCTCTTGCCTGCCTCGCATACTCCTCGTCATCAACAATATCCTTCTTGTTGCTTGAGGCCACCTGGAGCTCCTGGGAAGTAGCCATAGAGAGTTTTGGGATAGTGGTGGCATTACCATAATCGCATGCAACTCCTCATAAAAGCAGCATGTCTGTGGAACATCTATTCGTCTCCCTTGTCTTACGGTACGCTTGCCCAAGCACCTTTATCTTCACGCAGCACTGCTGCATGTCCCTCATGCAGCCCTTTTACTCCCATGATTTTGGCATAGATGTCAGTGTTTCCTCTGCTGGATTGGAGCTCTGCCTGCACAGACTCTTCTCCCCACACACCAATAAGATCCATCACCTCCTCTGTACTCCATGCTGGAGCGCGTTTGTGGCCTTGAGTCTCTCTGATCAGCTGTGCTGACGAGCTCTCCACGCTGATCAAACAGGAAATGAAAATTCAAAAGTTTCCAGGGCTTGAACAGGGGAGCGGCTGTTTCCTGTGTACCTGGCTGATGTGCAGTGGAGTTGAAAGTGCTCTCCAGAGCAGTTACGACAGAGCACTGTGTGACACTTCCTGGAGGCCAATTCATTCAAATTACACAACGCAGTGTTTACGCTATCCCCATGTCGAATCAAGCCCTACGCCTCTCGCTGAGATGGAGTACAGAAGTCGACTTTACAGGCCACTTAGGTCGGCGGAAGGGACTTGATAGTGTAGACAGACAGATTATTAAATCGATCTAATGTGGCTTATGTTGACCTAACTGTAGTGTAGACCAGGCCTAGGTGTGAGAAGATGAGACCTAATTCTACAATCTTGAAGAACCTGGTAACCAGAAACAACAAATTCAATTCACTAACCACAGATAATACTTCCATTGTTTGTTTAAGTAGTTTTAAATGCAAAGCATGTTTTGATAAACATTTACTTATGTATCCAGCACATTAAAGTAATTTTATTTAACTAATTAAAAAAAGTAAGACTTTTTGTGTTTTTAATTGAATTTCCATCCAAATAGAGCGTGACAAAAAATAATGAATAAAAAAATTGTTTACTAAATAAGAAATGCATAATTCACCATTTTCTAAAAATTAAGGATCTGAATAAATATAAATTGTTATATAATTGCTTAAATAAATATATATAGATTTAGTGCATCCTCCTGATTAGCAAAAAGAATGCCCAAATTTAGCTGTAAAGGCCAATTTAATTGCAAACCAACATGTTTACCAACCAATGAGAATCAGCCTTTCTTTAGAAAAATAAAAACTACAAAAGCAAACTAAGATTAAAATAAATTATTTAACTCAGTTTTCTGCTTGCTGATTAAATCATGATTACATTGCTTTGATTTAAATCAATCCACCCTGCCACACAGAGAACATCTAATTGAATTAAAGTCTGTATAAAACCATTTCAGTGTAGTGAGGGTACCAGGACTAGCAAGGATTGAGGACCACTTGACAGGAACCACAGTGGCTTCTGTGGCATATCTTGGGTACATCCCAGTAGGGAAAAATCTGTAGTGCTGCAACTTGAAGGCCAGTATGTACTTTTCACCAGGCACGACTCCATGTGCTTAGCATGGCACTCCAGTGCTCAATTTGGGAGAGCAGTGCTGCAGTTTGTATTTTTGCTAAGAGCTCCTCAATACTGCTCACTAATCTCCCACAAGTGGGACTGTACAGAGGCTCAAAGAAAGAGAGGTTATCCACTAATCACCTGTTCTTTCACACTCAATGACCACCTTTCCCTTCACCTCAGAGTCCTGTGTAACATCAGGACACTGGTTTGGGAGAAAGGACAGGAAGTTAAGGAGATGAAGTCTCTTATAGCCTTAGTTGTTGAACGTTTGATGCCATGAGATGGCACTTGCACATGTGTGCTCTCCCCTCCTCCCCCCCACCCTGGTGGGTGCGGCCTTCCAGAAGGTGCTGTGTGCTTGCCACCGGTGGACAACTCCCGTAACTGTCGATGCAGACAGGAGACTAAAACATTAGGCACCAATAAGTAACTTCTCTTTATCTCCTGTCACTTCCTCATTTACCTAGTCTATGTTATCTTCTCTCTCTTTGCCCAGGCTCTCCCTCCTTCCTGTTGTTAATCTTCTTTCATCTTAATACTGGCCTACCAGTCCTCTGCCACTCACAGTCATGTTGCCCTCTCTGGTGGCTGAGTGGAGGGGAAGCTGCTGAGGATCTTGTGGGCTGAGCTGTGTGCATTTGTTGTGTTGCCCCTGATCTTTGCTACAGAACTCAAGAGAAAGCTGTTAGTATCTGTTAGTAAATATTATCCCTATTCTTTTTTTCTGTTTGATTAATTTATATATTAACTATTCTTTAGAATCTTTATCTTCAACAGAGAGTGTGTCTGAATTCTAAGGCACAGAACCCTGGCTCTTGACCGATAGAGAACCCTGTGCAGGAATGTTCTCTATTATACCGTATTTTAAAAACAATGAGGAATCCTTGAGGCACCTTAAAAACTAACACACTTATTTGGGCATAAGCTTTCGCGGGATAGGTGTGTATTGTAGTTTTAAGAACAAATAGAGCCAGAAGGGTACCCAGAAGTCACCTACTACAGGACAGGCCCAACAAAGAAAGTAACGGAACTCCACTAGCCATTATCTACAGCCCCCAACTAACACCTCTACAGTGCCTCATCAGGGGTCTACAACCTATCCTGAAGGACTATCCCTCACTCTTTCAGATCTTGGGGGACAGGCCACTCCTTGCTTACAGACAGCCCCCCAACCTGAAGCAAATACTCACCAGCAACCACATGCCAGATAAACTAACTCAGGAACCAATCCCTGTAACAAACCATGTTGCCAACTCTGCCCGCATATCTATTCAAGGGACACCATCATAGGACCCAACCACATCAGTCATACCATCAAGGGCCCGTTCACCTGCACATCTACCAATGTGATATATGCCATCACGTGCCAGCAATGGCCTTCTGCCATGTATATTGGCCAAACTGGACAGTCTGCACAAAAGAATAAATGGACACAAATCTGACATCAAGAATTGTAACATTCAAAAACCAGTAGGAGAACACTTGAATCTCTCTGGACACTCAATAACAGACTTAAAAGTCACCATTCTTCAACAACAAAAAAAAAAATCAGAAACGGACTTCAACGAGAAACTGCAGAACTGGGATTAATTTGCAAACTTGACACCATCAAATTAGGCCTGAATAAAGACTGAGTGGCTGGGTCACTACAAAAAATAATTTCCCTTCTGTTGATACTCACACCTTCTTGTCAACTGTTTAGAATTGGTCACATTCACGCTAACTGAATTGGCCTCTTCAGCACTGACCCCCAACTTGGTAAGGCAACTTCCATCTTTTCATGTGCTGTATATACCTGCTTACTTGTATTTTCCAGTTCATGCATCTGATGAAGTGGGTTATATCCCACAAAAGCTTATGCCCAAATAACCACTGATATAGGGCATATACATAATGGTTACAGAAGCATATATAGACTTGGGAAACTAATAAGGGATGATTGTTACAGTAGATGTTTTCTGTTGGGGAGTCAATAGGGAAGATTGATTATGGGGTAAGAAGGACCCATTGAGAGAGATTATCTTGACGAATTGTTAGTCTTCTCAGCTGTGAATAATCAGGCCTTCACACATAAACCAGGTAAACTGAGAATGCATAGAAATGACATCAGAACATATGTTCCTGGGGAATATTCTTGCAAAAAAGGTTTCTTTGTCTACAACCCTATATAATGATATTGGTAAAGGAACTTCACTGGAGGAATGAGGGCTGTGCTTCCCTCCAGATACACTGAGACAGAGCCATCTCTTGGTAGGGTAGTAATGTATCTGTTTCTGTATTCTGTGTAGTGCTGGACTAACCTCTGATTCATAATCTTATATTAAATAATTCCAATTTAGCCCATAGTTTGAAAATCTTGAGTCATTAACTCAGACATGCAACAGAGCAATGAGTTGAACTGGAACTGCTGGAGACAGCACAATGGGCAGTGTAATCGTACCGAGAGCTGGTAAGACCAGCATTGTGTGTTGCTGCTCCATTGGTTCCTCTCCAACACAACTTGGTGGGGTGGGAACATTCAGGACTAATCCCCATAGCAGAGGCAACCTGCTCTCATCAGAACAACGTTCCTACTCTCTGCTGCAGAGGGAGTTTCAAACCATGAATTGTGTGAACAGCATGTAACTCTTTCTGAGTAAGAAGGCTAGCTAAAGAACAGAACTGTTCATCGCTAGATTAAGTGTTAAACAAAATCCCTAGGATTTCTTGGTATATTAGCACCACAGCTGTTAATGGCTGAATTACTTTAGTGGAAAAATACACAAGTCATTTAATCCTAAATTAGTTGGTGCTGTCATAATTTGTAAAAGACTTTACTGAACTTTCTCTCTGGAGGATATTCTGAGATTTTCTTCTTTCATGTGTTTTTTATACATTCGTGTGTACATGTAGCAGATGATGAAACTCTGATGAAGAACTCTTGCATTTACCTAGTTACGTACATTTCCTTCCCTGTGGACAGATTACTTGAGCCTAAAGTGATCAGCTAAAATGAGGACCCTGGGGGACTCAGAATGATAAAACAGCAATAATAGCTCTCATTCCTATACCGACTGTACACTTACTGCCTTTTTTCCCCCCTTAAATTTTACAGAACAAAAATAACAGAAATGCAGGAGAATTAATCATATAGAATTGAAAATGATTTCGCCACATCATAAACTTCCTCAGTGGATGTCTGCACAGAGTAAAGACGATGTGGGTGACAAAAAGGTAGGATCTGATGTGAAAATCCAGTTGTGCTACCTTACATAGATGGTTTGGACTAACGTTAAATTTTGTTGCATTTTCAGCTTGTACCGTTGTTCCAGTATTCATTGTTAATGTATTTATAGCTTGTCTGTAGATTAATTGTATATATGTGGTACATTTTTGATTGATGATCCATTTTGCCGTACAGAATTTTTCATTTGACAGAACAACAATCTTAATATAAATTTCACCATGTAATAAGTTAGTACCTGTTAATAAATAGTAATACTTTTAGTTCTTTCTTTCTGTATATTTGATTCATTTATACATATTAACTATTCTTTAGAATCTGTATCCACAACAAAGGGTATATCTGAATTCTAAGGTCCAGACACTGGTCCTTGACTAGTAAGTTACCCTATTTCGGAATGTATTCATTATGCTGTATTTAATAACTTCAAGGCACTTTCATGTCTCTCAAACTCCAGATATTCTTGGAAACCAGCTCCTTAACATATATAATGTTGACATAAGCATATATAGACTTGGGAAACTAATAAGAGATTATTGTCATAGCATATGTTTTCTGTTGGGGGAATCAATATGGAAGACTGATTGTGGGGTAAGAAAGACCCATTGAGAGATATTAACTTGAATAATTGTTAGTTCTCTCAGCGGTAAATAATCATGTCTTAACACGAGAGAATATATAGAAATGACATCACAACATATGTTTCTGGAGAATATTCTTGGAAACTGGGTTTCCTTTTTGGAACTCCTATATAATGATAGTGATATGAAAACTTGGCGGGCGGGGGGGAGGGATTGAAAACTGCACGTCCCTTCCAGATGCAGGTAAGATACATATACAGCTCTTAGTCTGACAACAAAGGGTAGTAATGTATTTACTTCTGTATTCTGTATAGTGCTGCATTTATCTCTGATTAACTTGTTATTTCAACAATATCGAGTCGTTAACACAAACATGCAACAAATAGAATCCGCTCTGTCTGTCTATCAGTGACTAAACAACAACATGGTATGAGGATTAAATTAATAGCAGTCAAGACATGAGTGTTACTGTGTATAAAACACTGGGTAGTACATTACTGTAGCTGATCATCTGAGTTTGCTATACTTCAGTGCTATGGAGTAACAGCAATTGCTCCACAGTTAAAGTTGCAGCTGAGCCTTCTTTATAATCATGATTATGACCTCCTTTTAAAAACCAGAAAAACTGCTGCTATTATAGCAAATTTTATTTGTCAATTGTTGGAGGCTCCAGCATGGCACTGGGGAGCACAGGCCATTGGCTGCACAGAGGTGGGAGATCATGCTACAGCACCCACCGGGACATGGACTCAACCGTGAGGCTGTACCCAACCCTGACACAGCCAAGGACTGGACGTGTCCCAGAAACATCCCAGGGCTCTGCCCCTCTGTGCCAGGTGCACCAGGCGGGGACAGGCAGGCTCAGCAAGGCCAAGTGTGGAGGGGCTTAGTTTGGGGGGATCCAGGTGCGGATTGAGAGGGTTCTGTGTGGGGCAGTCTGGATGCGGGTGGCTCAGTGGGGGATCTGGATGCACAGGAGATTGTTGGGGCGATCTGGGTGCAACGCTAATGGGACTCTGCAGGGAGGGTCCAGGTGAAGGTGGTTGAAACTCAGCGAGGGGGAGGTCAGGTGTGTAGGGGGGATAGAGCTTGGTAGGGGGTATGGGTGTGGGGGCCTCAGGAGAGGCCCAGATCCTGGGGCAGTGGGGCTCAGTGGGGTGGGGATCCAGGTGCGGCTGGTTGAGGCTCAGTGGGCTGGGGATCTGGGTGTGGGTGGCTTGGTGGGGTGGTCCAGGTGCTGTGGGAGTGGGGCTCATCATGGCGATTCTGAGTGTGCGGGGCAAGACTCAGCAGGAGAGCCTAGGTATGAGGAGGTCTGGATAACGGGGCATGGGTGGATGGAGGAGCAGCTCCCTGTACAGCGATCGCTCCCCCTGCAGCTGAGTAGAGATGGGTGCGGGGAGTGGAGGGGGAAAGAGTTTGCAGAGCTTCTTGCAGCTGGGGGAGAAATCTGAGGGTGGGTCTGACCTGGTCTCAGATGCTGTGCACGGAAAAGGAACCAGCCAGGAATAGCAGCTGAGTTGGCGCAGGGTAGGAACCACCAGCCGGGTCTTCCCCGGTCCCTCTTCCTGCCTCACAGTGATTTACCTCTCTGCCGGCTGCCCTGGGCCCACAAAACATACCGCGGGTGGGGTAGGGGGTTTGCATGACCGCTCTTGTGGCTTCCTTTTGCTTCCCGTCAGAAAGTAATTTTTCTGCAGGGAAGCAAAGAAATCTGTAGGGGACATAAATTCTGCACATGCGCAGTGGTGCAGAATTCCCCCAGGAGTAGTACATGGAGCTGCTTACAGAGAAGACTACATGCATCAATAGTTTCTGGTGCACAGGAACCCTTATATTCCAGGAGATGTGCACAAAAAACAAACAAAAACCCATACTTCTCTGTTATGAGCAGAAGTTGCACGTTACAAGACAGCAGTTGAATATAAGTGGCACCTAGTTATGTACAAATTTTTTTGCTTATGATCAATAACTATCAACAAAGATCTGAAATGCAGTTCCCCTCACCCCCAAAGGCTGCAGCTGATCTTGTCAGGATATACCTCTCAATCAAGAGATGGAAGCACTGCCATGGACAAATGTCAGCCAGAGCCAAATTATAAATCCTTTCTATTTAAAAAAGAAAAAAAAGAACCAACCCCCCCCCCCAATAAAATAAAATAAAATAAAATAACCAAAACTGAAAAGAGAATTCAAAGGATATAAAAACTGAAATTTCACACCAAAAGGCTACTGCCTACATTTACAGAGAACAATTTGATTTCCACTTTAGAATGTAACCGTAACTGTGGAGATGATATTATGTCCATGATATGCAATGTGGCCAGATTGTGTTGCCTTGAAGGTGCTATGGATTATTTTTCTCCTGTGGGTCTGACTCAAGGTTGTTTCCAAAGCTAGGTGTTTCTTACTGTAGCGTGTTAGGCTGGCTGCCAAATAACTGATGGCTTGTCTTTGGTACAAAATTGTATGTTCTGTACAGAGTAGAATTAGCTAATGTGATGCTGCCAAGGACAAGCCATGTTCAGCATTGTGTCAGGTGTTGAAGGATAAACCCTGATCTACACTGACCGCATAGTCACAGCCAGCATTGTTTGATTACTCTAATTTTTAGTCCCGTCCTAGTGCTGTTAATGTGTAGCAAAGACAAGGCCTGAGCCATGTCTTAGACATAATAAGTTGCTTTATAAGAAGGAACAAAATAAACATTTTAACCAAGTAAAGATGAGAGGAAATATCAACTACAATTGATATTACACTTAATATTTAAAAGGGAATTTTTAATCTTCAGGGCACCTGACTAATAATTTAAATAAGACTCTTCTGCAGCCCAATGTTTCACATGCTCCTGGGTGTTTGGGCTGCGCTCCTCTCTGCAGCGTTGTGGAGGTAGATCAGCCTTTAGGTGCCGCATGCTCTAGTCACGCCCTCTCTGCTGCTGCTTGCTGCCAGACTCTGCCTTTGCAGCAGCAAACGGTGGCAGTTTCTGTTTCTCCCACCCTTATTCTTCTGTGTTCGCTTGTTTTGCCCATTTTTTGTGAAGTGGGGAGCGGTGTTCTCCCTCTTCAGTGATCCTCTTCCTCCCTGGGTTGATTATCCCTCAGGTTTAATCCTCCTTCAATCTCCACTGCAGCGTCTCCCTACCTGCTCTTCTCCCCCTGGGAGAAGCCAGGAAAGCACTGGGTCAAATCCAAGCGATGCTCTATATGTGATGCAGCCTTTCCAGGCTCAGCAGATGGGGAGTTGTGCCCAGACTGCACCCAGCCTTCTGTCTCAAATTCTCTTGAGGAAGTGAATTAGGGATGATAAGGGCAAGCACGTTCACAAGAGCCCCCCCACCTCAGGATCTGTACCATACAAGAGCCAAAGGCCTCTATTGCTGAGACATCAGAGGTGGATGCTGCAGTAGCATCCCTCACGGGGGATATGATTATTCCCTTAGGAGTGGAGTTCTCCCCGAGGGATCCCATAGATGGAAAGATGGAACCCACTCTCCAGAAGGACTTTGACGTCTCCTCTGCCACCCTCCAAGCATCTTTGGCAGTTCCCTGTTTGGCTGGAGCATCTCTTTCCTGGACTGAAGATCTCAAAGGCCTTAAGTCCAGAGATCACCTTGACTTTGGTTCCATTTTAAAGAGCATCTCACTAATAACAGCATTTGTAGCTGATGCCTCAGTGGATGCGATCAGGCTGTCAGTCCAAGCCATGGCTTCTAGCTGAATAGCCAGGCACCACCTATGGCTCTGACCCTGGAAGGTGACTACTGACTCTGAGCAAGTCCTATGCTCGGCCAAGTTTACAGTTTCCCTCCTTTTTGGAGAAAAAGTTGGCTATGTTGGTGGCTGACAATGTGGCAAAATCCACACAGTCTCTCCCTTCCCCATTAACTGTCTTCAGGAGAGACTGTGGACCAGCCTTCAGACAGAGATACTCCTTTTGCTCCTCATCTTTGCAGAGATACCGGCAAAGGGACACAGATTCTTCCAGAAAAAACAGTGGAATCTGGCCCTGGGGTTTGGAAATGTTGAGGGAGCAGCTTGCACCTGCCAATCCAGTGCAAATCCCAGAAATCCTTGAATTCCAACCGTTCTGGGCTTCTCCCAGAAAGGCATAGACAGCCCAGTACAGTTGCCTGTTAGTGTCTGCTCTTAGTAGCATGCTATTCACAACATGCTTAGGTTTCCTCATGGCTGACAAACCACGGGTAGCCAGATTCCTTGGAGCAGTCTGGTTAGCCAGTCCAGCAGTCAGGCTGCTCTTCCCGAAATGGGATTTACTGCTAGTTTTGGGGGCCCTGACAAGCCATCTGCTTGAATTGTTGACTCCAGTGTTCTTATTTGTCCATTAAGACCTGTTTTAGTAGCTGCTGCATCCGGCAGGCGAGTGTGGGAGCTGGCAGCCTTATCTATGCGGCAGCCTTGACTGCATGTTCCATGAGGTCAAGGTGGGGTTCAGGACACCAGAATCTATTTTTACTAAGGTAAATTCCTACTTCTTTCATTCTCAAGAGGTTGTGCTTCCTTTGTTCTGTTCAAAACCACAGCAGCAAACAGAGAAGACATGGCATACTTGATGTTTTTAAGGCTCCTCTGACATCTATCTCAAATGTAAACAGTCCTCAAGAACATTGGGCTCTCTCTTATTGTCCTTCCACTCAAAATGGCAGGGACTTAGAGCTTCCAAGTCCTCCGTTGCTAGGTGGATTAGACTACAAATCATTGGAGGTTCCTAGCTCAGAAGAGATCAAGGTGCGCTCCACGAGAACTGTAGCAACCTCACAGCCGCAATGAGAAAATGCGTCCCCTTTGGAATTTGAAAAGCAGACACTTTGTCTGCAGCTAACATCTTTATTAATCACTATAAAATGGACTTTCTTCTGCAGAGGTCTCCTTTGGCAGAAAGGTGCTGTGGGTGGTGGCCCAGAAATAATATAGGGCTTTTGGGGGGTACATCTTTTCTACCAAACTCTTGTTTTACACCCCTCTTTATGTCTAATCACTGCTTTCTGCTTCCCAGACATCCAGAATTGTGGGAGATGCTGCTTGCAGAAAGGAAATTATTGATAGGAAATTTTCTGTTCATTTTAATGAACTGTACAAATTATTTCATATGTCCATGTATTGCACCACAAAAACTATATTAAAATAACATTATTAAGGTTGCAAGTCAAATATTCCAAAGCTAGAAATGCCAGAATTTAGGTTGCCTATGTGACATTAATTTGCTCCTCTGTATTCACGTTCACAAGTGACTTTATCTGCTAAGCCCTAACAAGTCTTAGCTGAACATGTGCAATTTGTATAGGTTTATAACTTGGCCAAAATAGGGCTCATTTTTACAGGTATGGTAAAAGGCACATCCCTGACTCAAAATGACACATTTCAGGTCCGTGCTGCAAAGCGTGGAGATGCTATGGCATTTTGAAGAAAAGGTTGCCGGAAATTTTTAACCTGGACAAAACATATTTTTCCCTAGTCTTGTTCTCAGAAATGATGAACTCTTTTGGCTGAAGTTTTACAAAAACAAGTCAGTAAAAGGCTGATACCTGTCATGGCAAATTTCAGCCCAAATGGTTAAAGCTTGGCAAATTTGTAAGCAAGTGAAGACAGGGTCTTTAATAAAGGGTGGTGCTATGAGCTGTCTATTTTAAAGTTTGTAACTGTTCTGCTAAATAGTTTTACAGTAACAAACCAAACCCAAAATTGTTTTGGTAGCCATGACTACGGCTTTAAGAAAGTTGTATTGCTAATGAATGTGTTTGCAGTGTGGCTAAATATGCTAAAGAATGTGTTTGCAATGTGGCTAAATATGCCCTATAACAGATCCTCTTCTAAATGTTGTTAAACAGAAGTCTCTTGTTCAGAGGAGTGTTCTGGAAAATGACCTGCCTATCTTAGAGTTCCATGGCTCTGTTGTTTACAGCTACGATGCCAGCGACTGCTCCTTTCTGTCAGAAGATATCAGGTAAAAGCTTGCATGTTTCCTTGGTGTGTGTGTCTATCGCTACCTCAGAAGGGTTTGTGTTTTTCACGTGCACACATATACCTGTTGTGCAATTTTCATACACAGAGTGGGTCAGCTACTCAGCCATAGAAAATGTCTGTAGATAATAGAGGTCTTCTTTTTAGTGTAAGTTACAGAATTCTGTCTGGTTTTATGTATTGTTTACAAGCACCAAGTGAAGTTACAGTTTCTTAGGACTAAAAATTATCCATAAATGCTACTGAATGACATCTGCAGTGAGTGGAAATTTAGAAATAAACTTTTAACTTTAGCTGACTGGATGTAGTTCTGCATTTGTACCCTTTTTGTGAGACTTCATGTCGGGAGACAGCATTCTTTAAAGTGCAAATCCTGTACTCTACAAGTGTGTAACTTTTCACATTGTGACTAACTCCATGGATTTCAATAATTTCAGTAGGACCACAGTGTGTAAAGTATGTGTTTGAATCTCTGCAGGATCGGGGCCTAAAGATATATTATCAATTCATTATGCAAGTAGTTGGTTTCTGGATTTGGATAGCGCATACAATGTTTTTGGGGACAAACTTAGCATAAGATCATCAATAAATCGAGAAAAAATAGTTATGAGCAAGAACTTCCAAAAATATATCTAAGGAAAGAGTGTCCAGTTTCTGTTTTTCTCTCCCTTGGGGTGAATTTAATTGAGGTACAGCAAGCCAAAGAATGGGTGTCTGTACTGCATAAGACCTGTAGTTAAGGGTGTACGTTGTTTGGAAGGTGTCAGGTGAGCCCTTTGCAGTAGGGTGAATTTCACCATCAGTGTGGAGGTTGTTTGACTACAATTCTACTAACAGCCCTGTGAACAGGGAGTGAGAGAAGAAATTTTTTAGTCGTTCATTCTAAAGTAAGATATACTGTTGTCATATGTTATAGATGAGGCGTAGGCAACCTATGGCTCATGTGCCGAAGGTGGCACACAAACTGATTTTCAGTGGCGCTCACACTGCATTTTAATTTAAATTAAGCTGCTTAAACATTTTAAAAACCTTATTTACTTTACAGACAACAATAGTTTAGTTATATTATTATAGACTTATAGAAAGAGACCTTCTAAAAATGTTAAAATGTATTACCGGCACGTGAAACCTTAAATTAGAGTAAGTAAATGAAGACTCAGCTCACCGCTTCTGAAAGGTTGCCGACCCCTGTTATATGTGATATATGTGTAGTAGAATTACTAGAAGGGAATTAATTAACCTATCTTCTCTTCAGAATAAACCTATCTGGTGGAGATGTGATAGGATTTGACATTGAATGGCCGCCATCATATACTAAAGGGAAAGTAGGGAAAGTCGCCCTAATCCAAATATGTGTATCGGAGAAAAAATGCTACTTGTTTCACATTTCCTCAATGTCAGGTCAGTATCATTCTTTCCGTGCTCTGGTTCATATTTGCCTCTCTGTGTCAGGTTATTTGATCTGTGCTTTTGCTTCCAGAAGCAGATAGTACTTACTGTTTCAGCTGATGGAGAAAACCCACCCCCACTATAGTGCACATATCCAACTATCCAATTCTGTATGGATATGTTAGTCTCTGTCAGCTCACATAGGTCGTTTATATCATGAAAGTGCCACTGTTACTACAAAATTAATTTAATTTAAAAATCCTTATCGGTGTTGTTAACATTGTACATTACGGCTGAATCAATTTTAAGAGCTAGATCTTTTTTAAAAGAGTTTAGTATCAGAAGATCCCATGTGAGCACCTAAATGAAGTGGCCAGATTTTCTAAAGTGCTCAGTATCCAGCAGCTTCCACTGTTCCCAAACAAGGAGGAAGGGGAGTTTCCTTTTCATTTACTCTGCTAATGTTTTCATTTCTCTTTGAAGACGACTGTCATAGCTTATTTACACAGCCACTTTCTTGTGCTCCTGAGGAAGTTTTCCTGAATTCAAATGCTATCTTTACTAAAATAGGGCAAATGTTTAATATTTTCTCTATAATATATTTGTCCCCCCCCCCACAGAAATGCAACTGTAGGCCTGTATTTTGCTGACAACGCCCCTTATTACCTTGGCTCAACTGGCTAAAAACCTGATGAGTGGTCAGGATGCCATTGGTTCTTAAAATCTATGTGTTGTCCTGTGTTCCTATAGGGGAGGTATCAAGTATCTGCTGTGCAGACTAGTTCTAGCTTGCTTGATGTATTTGTTGCAAACCTGGTGTGTACAGTGTCTGTAGAATTTAAGCTTTTGTGGTTGTAAATGAAACCATGTAAATGAACAGAGAGTAAACTGGTGCAGTGTTGTTGTCATATCCCTGCAGACGTTCTGAAGCTGTGAGAAAAGGGCCATTATTCTCATTGGGGTGTTCACGCTAATGTTTAATAGTGACACTTCAAATTTCTGTATTTAATTGCTTATTTTAGCAAATAAGGTGGGGAGAGATGTTGAAGGGTAGGAAATTCAGATGGAAGTAAGGTACAAAGATGTGAAAGAGGGAGAGAAATGATGAAAGGAGGATAGAGGAAGAAGAGAAACAAAGGCTGACATGCTGGTGATCCTAAAGGCAGAAATTTTCCCACTGAGTGATGATAAATGTGATGACATTGAACATAGGTTGCTGATAAATAAAAGTTGAGTTACTAGTTGAAGGGGTGTATGTTACCTCTTGGATCTTTTTGCCAACCTTCCACTCATATCAGTAGAAGATACCCTGTGAACTGAGGGGAGAATAGAGTCCTAAATATAAACCCTCGTCCATGAACAATAATCCAACATAACCTTTGGAGTCTGTTCAGAATGGGGACCATACAAGTACCAAGATTGTATCATAAAATGTAGGCATACACACATGGTGAAATGTTGAGTCTGTAAATACTTATCAAGCTAGTGCAAAGCTCAAGTTTGGACAGTAGAAACTGAGCAAGTTTCTAGGTGTGAATCTATTTGGGTGCAGATTTATAAGGGGTTTAGGGCTTTAAATATTATGGTCAGAATAGTCAAATGTGGGATCGTGAAGTCAGGCCTTAGATCATAATTAGGTTCCTAAGGTGCTGAGAGAGGCGGGGGGTGGGCGCTGACGTCGGGCGAGCGGAGGGGCGATGGAGGAGCAAAAAGAGAACCGGCTGCAGGGAGCTCACACTGAGGCAGTGGTGCGTGCGGAGTGGCCCACTCCCCCGCCCACACCCCAGGCAAGCAGCGTTGTAGACTTGATGGCGAAGAAAATAATGCATAACATTGCACTTCCAGTTCAAGTGACTACGGTGACCCAGTTTACAAAGAAATTGCTGTGACCAACGGTTATATTAATAGAATGAGTAGAGATGAGCTCAGCACTAAACTTGCAGAATTCAAACTTGAAACCAGGGGAGTGAAAGATGTACCGAAAAAGAGATTGAAGAACTACTATAAGAAGCAGAAGCTGATGCAGAAGGAGCCCACCAATGGAGACAGTTACTATGTTTACATCTGTGTTATTGACTTTGGAGCAACCGGTGAAGAGGACAATCAGCCTGAATTTATACATGAAATTATTGAATTTCCTATTGTTTCATGAAATGCTCGTATCCTAGAAATAGAGGATACCTTTCAACAGTATGTGAAACCAGAGCTTAATCCCCAGCTTTCAAACTTCTGCATCATTCTGACAGGAATCACTCACGTCTTGGGATATGAGTAAATTTCTGAATATCCAGTGCCGTATTAGCTGTATCAAATATCCCTCTTCTGCTAAAAAGTGGATCAACATTTGCAAATCCTATGGAAACTTCTACAAAGTTTGAATTGATTGCAGATTCTCTGGGGAAAATTCAGTCTAAAGTTGGAATAAGTAAAGTCTTGCACACATTTTTATGTACATTATTTTTTGTACTCTGCAGGGTCAAGCTGTAAAACATTCCAGTTTGTATAATTTCAGTAGCATTTATTTAGATCGCAAGGCCTTAACAAAGTGCTAATTTTGAGCACCCACAGTCTGAGTTCTTGAAAATCAGACCACTGCTTAGGTGCTTAAATAAAGATTTAAGACTTTAAAAAAAATGGGGGAAGGGATAGCTCAGAGGTTTGAGCATTGGCCTGCTAAACCCAGGGTTGTGAGTTCAATCCTTGAGGGGACCCCTTAGGGATCTGGGGCAAAATCAGTACTTGATCTTGCTAGTGAAGGCAGGAGGCTGGATTCAATGACCTTTCAAGATCCCTTCCAGTTCTAGGAGATAGATATATCTCCATTAAAAGAAAAAAAAATGTCCAGAATACAAAGCACCCACAAATCTGGTGGAGAATAGGCCACTTCTGTTTAAATACCTAAAGCCTGATTCAGGTGCTGAACTGTAGTAAACCAAACTTGAAAATTTTAGTCTGTGCCCTTTACCTATAACCTTCAAAAATATTCTATGACTCAATATTGTTATGAGATCCACTTGATGGAAATTCAGGTTTTTAGACCACCAAAGCTTGAACTCTGTATGCTGTGTGCGAACTCTGATAGAAAGAACTAGCTCATGTTTTTGAAACCATACTGAGGAATACAGATATTACTGTTTTTCTTTTGCATGTGTTACTCTGTGTCAAAAGTGCAAAAGAATGCTCTGTGACACTGAATGATTTCAAAATTAAATGAGAGTCTGAGTTACACATTTTTGGCCTTTCAGAGTTTATCTAAGTTCTCCGTTTACTCCAGGCTTCCTTTGTTGGCCTACCACCCAAGCTCGTCTGGTCCTAACCCAGCGTACATCTTGGACTTGGTACTACAATGCAAAAGCTCTTCATGGGAATAATTTTGTGGGTGGGTGATGGTCTCTCCTTCCAAAAGATGTTGTGTCTATATTTGGAGTGGTCTTTGCACATGATGAATTGTATTGTGAGAGGAGGCAACCACAGCTCCCATTGCTTTCAGTAATTGTTACTGGCACTTATAGCAAAGGACCTTGTCCAAGAGGCACATATTCTTGTGTCTGGGCAAATGCCGTAGGAAGGAATATAATTGCTCACAACTCAGTTATATTTAGATTGTCAGTGGCAAATGCATCTCATATTTTTCTCTTGCTTGGATCACTGGGAGCTGTTGGTGTACAGTACTTCTAAAAATCCTACCTCATTTGTTTAGAGCAGGGGTCCCCAACGCTGTGCCCGTGGGCATCATGGCACCTGCAGGGGCATCTAAATGCGCCCGCGTCGTGGCCAGTGGTCGAACATCCACCAAACGACACCTCTTGATGACACCGCTTGCCGCCGACAAGCGGTGTCATCGAGAGGTGTTGCTGCCGAAATGCCGCAGAAAATCGGTGGCATGTAGTGGATGCTCCACCGCCACCACAGTCCTTCGTCTGACACCTGCCAGACGAAAAGATTGGGGACTACTGGTTTAGAGTTTGCTGTCCCCACTGGGCAACCACTGCAAGACCTACTCCTGGTTTCAGATTTCTCCTAAATATCACGTTTTTCCCAGAATACGCTGATGGCGGCAGCGCTTCTGCTTGGCTTGGATTTTGATTAAGTTGTTTTTAGTATGCTATTCCAACCCACCTGAGTTTCCAGGGAAATCTGCTTTCCTAACTGTTTTTTTCCAAGGGCTTTGAACAGTACTTTTACATTAGTAGAGTACCGAAATTTATTCTCCTAATGGGTCCCTGTGTGTCTGTGCCTGTGTTTTAAGTTAATAAAAAACTGCATACAGTGTAATAATTTATGACTAAATATGTGAAAATATTGAAATAACACATTCAATTTTAGTGATCATTCAGCTATATGGATCAGAAATTATTTTCCAAAAGCATTTTCCTGTTTTTTGCTGATTGCCATTCATGCTGATGAATGAGGCATTTAGAAGTAAATATTGGATTGGAAGTCATTTTTTGATCTGTTGTTTCCATAAGGAAAAAAAAAAGTTTGCATAATTTCAGTGTTGCTTGCCTCCAGATAAAATTATACTACAACCAGTTGGAGTTCCAGCTAGCACAAAATATAAACTAACTGGCCTGCCTTGGCATTAAAGTGCCATACTAGAAATCACATGCATTTGTTTGATGGCTAAGTTGACTGCTTTATAGATACAGATGTAGTGACCATTTGGCTATTACTATAAAAAAGGTAGATTGCCCAAATTTATCCTTGATAGGATTCTACCTATTTCTGTATGAAATTAAAATCTGGCAGTTTTTGCCATGCAGTTGATTATATTTGGATTTAATCTGTTTTAGGTTTTCCCAAGGGACTCAAAAGATTGCTTGAAGATGAAGCCGTTAAAAAGGTTGGAGTAGGTATTGAAGGAGATCAGTGGAAGCTGATGAGCGACTTCGAAGTCAAACTGAAGAGCTTTGTAGAACTGGCTGATGTCGCCAATGAAAAAGTAAAAATTCAGTTTCATGGGGGAGGGGTGTCTTATACTAAATAAAGGGAGGCTTTTGTTTTCATAGAAATGCAAATGTGGCACCAGTCACACACTGTAGATCTGTTATTAGGGATAAATATTACCAGGTGACACTTCCTAAAGTGTTTGAATTTGGAAGGAACTCAAGTAAGAGCTACAGTATTAAATGCCTGTATTTGCATTGCACAGTATATTTGATTTTCCCACAGATCTTTTTTTCTCCTCAGCTCAGTTTCTGGCCATTTTGTTCCATTTGAAACACCATTTTTTTTAAATCAAATTTTATTCCCTTTTATGTTTACTAACAGGAATTGCCAGACTGGATCAGACTCAAGGTCCATCTAGTCCATTGTCCTGTATGCAACAGTGGCCAGTACTAGATGCATCAGAAGAAGGTGCAAGAAACTCTGCAATTGGCAGTTATGGGATAACCTGCCCCAGGGAAAAATTCCTTCTATCCCCAGCAGTTATGGGCTGGCTTATGCCATGAAGCATGACCTTCCAAAACTGTAGCTATTTTTGTTATCCATGTAAATGTTTCATCCTTTGTGTATCCCACTAAGCTGTTTGTCTCAGTGATCTCTTGTGGAAGAGAATGCAATAGTCCAATTACTCATTGTGTGAAAAAGTCTCTCCTTTTATTGGTTTTGAATTTACCATCTTTCAGTTTCAATTCCTTTCAATTTCCTTAGTCCTTGAATTATGAGAGAGGGTGAAGAGAAATTTCTGAGCTGCAATCTCTATGATATTCATTATTTTGTAAACTTGTATCATGTCCCCTCTCTAAGGTGTGAAGAGTTTCAATCTTTTCAATATCAATTAATAAATGAGGTTTTTCCCTGCCCTATCACCTCATTTCAGGTGAGGACAAATGTTTGATTCTTGTAATGAGACAATATTTTTCCATAGTATTCTGCATGCCATTCCTTATGAGCCCTAACACCTATTTTATTTTTCTGACTGCTGTTGCACATTGACCAGAGGTTTTCGTTGTGCTGTCTACGATGATGCCTAGGTCATTGTCCAGAGTTGATGAAGTTAATTATTTAGACTCAGTTAAGTGTGTGAGGAACTCAGATTATTCCTTATCAAGACTGAATTTCATCTGGGCGGGTTCCCCACAGTTGCCTTGCATTTATCCCATTGCTTAGATCATTATCCTTTTCCTGACTCAGTTGCCTCAGAGTCAGAGTTGATTGCTTTTCTCTGGGGCACCAGGCAGGGCTGCTGTCATCCCGGTTAACGTCGTTTCGTTGCTGATCAATTAGGGAACATGCTTGTTTAAAGTTGTGCAATGCTCCCTTCTAACGCCGTTTGGCAGCTGCCTGCTTTGTCCACTGCTTGCAGGAAGAGCAGCCTGTTGCAGCTTGCTGGTCGGGGCTTGGAACCAGGGCGGGCTGGCGGCCCCCCATCAGTCCCCACTCCCCTAAGTTCCCTGTGCAGCAGCCGCCCAGCAGGCTATCAATTGCCGGCAGTTCAACTGTCCCTCTTCCCACTGCCATGTGCTGCTCCTGCCCTCTGCCTTGGAGCTGCTTCCAGGAGCCTCCTGCTTGCTGTGCAGGGGGGCTAGGGAGGGGCTAATATGAGGGTGTTCCCCTCCCCCCTGCTCCTGCCCCCTGCTTACCTCTTCTCCATATAGCGCAGGGTGTGGACTTGACAGGGCTCAGGACGGAGGGGGCTTGCTGTCCGCAGCAGCTGTCTCAACTTGCTGATCTACCAAAAAAGGCACCGTACTTAGAGTGGTGTCAGCATACCTAAAGGGGCAATTCACATATCTCTCTCTGTCTTTCCTCGACACACAGGGTTTGTGTCTCTGTTTGCCATGCTGTCTCCCCTCCCTCCATTCGTGCTGCCTTGTAGAGAGTGAGGCTACATTAACAACAACGTGTTAACCCTTGAGGGCTCAGCTGAATGCTAGTTCATTATTTAGCAGTAAGGCATTCCCTGGGAAATATCCATATCCTTCCCTCTTCCACCCTCTGACTCCAGCACCTCAACCAAGCTTCACAATCATCATTGCTGTGTACAATATTAAATTATTTGTTTAAAACTTACATAGTGTGTGTGTGTGTGTGTGTGTGTGTGTATATATATGTGTGTGTGTGTGTATATATATACACACACACACACACACACACACACATATATACATACATCGTTTCGCTTAGTCGCATTTTTCAGGAACATAACTACAATGTTAAGCGGGGAGTTACTGTATTCATTTAGCTTCTCCACAACAGCCTGGCCTGCCTTGAGTGCTCCTTTAGCACGCTGATCCAACCACTGGTTGTTTGGAAAGTGTTCTGGTTCTTATGTACTTAACATTTTATATTTTTTTTGTTAGTTTTTCTGTCATTTGCGAGTTGCTCTTCAAATTCTTTTTTGGCCTGCCTGATTATGCTTTTACCCTGGACTTGCCACAGTATTTTCCGCAGTAGGTTTGACTTCCAATTTTTAAAGGATGCTTTTTGTCTCTGACCACCTCTTTTACTCTGTGTAACCATGGTGGCGCTTTTTTGGCCTCTTTTTGTGCATGTGTGGGTTTCTTTATTTTCTTTTATTTGGGGTACACACGTAGTTGGAGCCTCTGTTATGATATTTTTTAAAAAGTTCTGTGCAGCCTGCAGGCATATCACTCTTGTGGCTGTTCCTTTTAATTTCAATATAACTAGTTTCCTTGTCTTTGTTTAGTTCCTTTTTTTAAAGTTAAATGCTGCTTGTGGTGAGTTTCTTTGATATTTTCTCCCTGACAATGATGTTAAATTTTATTACGTTATGGTAGCTATTATGGAGCAATTCAACTATATTTACCTCTTGGACTAGATCCCATATGCCACTTAGAACTAAATGAAGACTTGCCTCCCCCTTTATGGGTTCCAGGACTAGCTGCTCCAAGAAGCTGTCATTAATGGAGATGATGTATTCCCAGTCAGCAGGGGATAGTTGAAATCCCCTGGTGATAATTGCATTTTTTGTTTTTGTAGCCTCTCCAATTTCCGTGAGCATTTCACAATGACAGTCGTGATTCTGGTCAGGTGGTAGATAGTACATTCCTACTGCTATCCTCTTACTGTTCATGCATGGAATTTCTATTCGTTGAGATTCCATGCTGTTGTTGCTTGATTCATATAAGATTTTTACTATTTTTCACTCTTTCTTTCACGTATAGTGCACCTCTCTCACCAGTGTGACCTGCTCTCATCACTGTATATTTTGTATCGTAATATTACCAAGTCTCGCTGATTACCATCATTCCCACCAAGTATCTGTGATGCCTATTACATCAATATCCTCATTTAATTCCAGGCACTCAAGTTCACCCATCTTAGTATTTGTAGACTTTTAGCATTTGTCTACAAGCACTTATGAAATTTGCTAATATTTAGTTGTCTATCTTCTTGTGCTGTAATTGAATGGCAGTCTTTTCTGTTCAAGTGTTTGTTTTTTATTTTCAGTTATCTGTATTTTATCAACTTCTCTTCTCTTTACTAGGATATAGAGTAGCATATTCAATAAATCCTCCCTTAAGGTATGTGTCGCATCGTGTGCTCCTTCACACCTGTCAGCTTTCCCCCAGCCTTTGTTTAAAAAGTCATTTATGACCTTTTAAATTCTACATGCCAGCAATCGGGTTCTGTTTTGGTTTAGGTGGAGCCCATCCTTCCCATACAGGCACCTCCTTTCCCCAAAAGTTTCCTCGTTCGAGATAAATCAAAATCCATCCTCCCAACATCATTGTCTCATCCATGCACAAACCCAACTGTCTGTATTTCTAATAATGAATACCCCATTGCTATTACTTATCTCTTCCTAATAACAGGGATTCCCTCCCCCAGAGAGGCATCCTCAGGATGAGAGGATACCATGAGATCAGCTGGTAGGAGGGTCCCAGCTATGGGATCACTTCCCTCTGCTTCAGCTTGATGTTCTTTCCTTGAGACTTTCATCCCTCTCAATAGCACACAGGGTGTCAGGCTGTGGAGTGGGACCTCTATTGTTGATAAAGATTTATTTAGATTGTTGAAAGGCCTTTGATAGTGTCTCACATGAGCCACTAATGTAGTCATTGGGGAAGAGGCAAAGAAGTCTCCTGGCTGGTTTTTGATCCAGACACAACACAAAGAATAGGAATAAATGGCCAGTTTTCTTCATGATGAAAGGTTGACAGTGGCATGACTCTAGGTTCCATACTGGGTCCAGTGTTTAATTTTGTAGGTGGTGCAGGTAGTGTACCTATAGCTAACATTCCCCCAACACTTTTTTCCTCCAAGATTTCACTTGGAATCTTGGGCTGCAATTTTCTATGCTGAGCATTTGCCTAAGGTTGCGTTATTTTGGAAAGTTTTAGCTAGAATGGGTCAACTGTTCCTGAGAATGAGGTTTTGGGAAAATGCATTAATTTATCCAAGTTAAAGTTCTTACAGCTGCTTCATTGAGCAAAGGCTTCAGAGCAAAGGCTCAAAATTTGACAGGGGACTTGCCCAGGTGTCAGGAATGTACCTTTTATTGTTCCTCTGAAATACACCCTAATTTGACCAAGTTGTGAGCTTTTTGGAAAATCTCAGTTTGCACATGCTCGGTGGAGTCTTCTTAGCATTTACAAAAACACACAAGGAGTCCGGTGGCACCTTAAAGACTAACTGATTTATTTGGGCATAAGTTTTCGTGGGTAAAAAAAAAAACCCACTTCTTTAGATTCATGGAGTGAAAATTACAGATGCAGGCATAAATATATGTATCAGTATATGTATATTTATGCCTGCATCTGTAATTTTCACTCCATGCAACTGAAGAAGTGGGTTTTTTACCCACGAATGCCCAAATAAATCTGTTAGTCTTTAAGGTGTCACCAGTCTCTTGTTGTTTTTGTGGATACAGGTTAACACGGCTACCCCTCTGATTCTTAGAGTTTAGAAGCTTATGTTTTCCAAAAATTCTGTTCACTGACATGCTCTGGTCACTGGCAGCTCCAAAATGTGACTGGACTGTACATGCACCGTCCCCACAGAGTGACTGAGCATGTGCCATCTGAGGGCTGAACAGGACTTTCTCTGCAGTTATTCTTCCTTGCAGATGAAAATTGCTGTGGTGCCAGGCACAGAAACTGAAAGCAAGGAGCCTGTTTCTCCTGTGCTGTCAGTGCTTCCTCAGTTGATGCCTCGAGAGTACTGAGGAGAAGGCGCAAGCTGCTTGACTGGCAGAGAATTAAGGAACAAGGGTGAGGAGGTAGGGGAAAACATGCAGGGTGGAGGCAGCAGCATATGGGGATGTGATATAGCAGGAGAGAGGGGAGATTAAACCAGACAGGGTCTTGTGGAAAATACAGGATTGGGCTCATGTAATTACAGACTGTATCATAATGCATACACACAAGGGGATGAACTAGGGTTCCAATGGAAACCTTAATACTGGCATTTCCTAACTTGAGTGCTTGGCTTTGTACCCTTAATGGCATTTTAATGTGGTTTTTTGGATGCACTCTTTATTTCCAGTCTGGGAAGGGGAAGTGATTACTGAAGTAGCACAATTTGCAGATAACACAGTTATTTGTTAGTGATGAGCAGCGTGGAACTTCAGAGAGACCTCACCAAACTGGGTGAAAAGGCAACACAATGTGAAATAAAAGGCAATGTGGATAAATGCAAAGTAGTGCACGATGGAGGGTAACATTTAGAACTCTGTGAAATATACTGGTAGTTTAACTGTATCAACTCAGGAAAGGAAAATGGGTGTCATAGCAGATGTTTCATTGAAGGTATCTGCTCAGTAGACAATAGAGTTGTTGAGGCCAGCAGTTTATTAAGTCCAAAAAAGGGATTGGACAGTTTTATATGGATAACAAGAATATGCAGTATTATAGGAGTTAATACTAATAAAAACAGTGTTGGAAAGGGATTTTAAATATGCTTCAGTGCTTAAGCCAATCTCTAACCATTCGAGACCAAGAAATGAGACCTGACATGGGGAGCAGATTATCTCCCATCTGCCCACTATGGGGTTTCCTTCATCTTTCTCTGAAGCATGTGGTGCTGGCTTCTATTGGAGCTGGAACGCTGGGCTAGGTGAGCTGTGTGTCTGCTCCTCTCTGGCAGTTCCTAAGTTTTCCTCCCTGTCGTTCTGAATAACCATCCTCTCTTGGAGCAGGGTCCATGAAGGTGTGGGTGAGTTCTTCCTTGTTTATGTTCCCTGTGTGACTGTCAGATAGCATAATGCATAGTGTTTAAATTCCCAAAAGTACTACAACTGATGCAGTTCCCATTTTCAAGTCTGAGCATTGACCACTACATCTGCCCTTTTCTCTGTCCCACCAGCATAAAACTTTACTGCTCTGACCTCTTTCCAGAGCCCCAATGTAGATGTTAGTAATTATTGTTTAAACCTTCAGATATCAAATCCAGATGTGCACATACGTTTGTATTGTTGCATTGGGAACTACCTATGCACTAGACAGCTTGGCTCAGGGAGCAATCTGGAGCAGAGGATTCTATATCTGGGATAAGAATGAATTATTTTGGTCTCTACTGGTCTAATGTCATATTGCTAGAATACAGATGTAGAGAACATAACTTCTGACCACACTTACTTCTCCTAGTGATAGGCATGGCATACAGAAATAAAAAAATCTTAGAGAAGTTTTAATACTTAGTAGAAGGCTGTGCCTTTGAACCTGGTTTGAGAGAACCATGCCACATTAAACTCAGGGAAACTACCATTTAGTAGAACCAGAAACCATGTGCTGGGAGGCTGAAACAATGACCGGTAAATGGGAACAGCATCATCTCAGGAAAGCACCATAAAAGCTTTTTAAGATGACGGTGAAGTGGAAAGGTTACAGTCAGTGCTTTAAAATGACCTGTATTGAGCACTTGTGTGGTGTATTTCTCCCTTTTTTGCTATGCTGTGGACACTCACTTCTCATTACATATACTGATGGTGCACTGATGCAGCAATCTAGTTGGCAAGAAGGGAGCACTGTGCAGGAACACTGTGTCAGGGCACCAATGCTGTAGTTTTTCAGTTGTAACACTGCAGTTGGCTCTGATGGGAGCAGAATCAAGCTGTACATCTGAAGGTCAGTCATTTTGTTGAGGAATGAGTTAATTATGATCTATTCAGAGTCTCCACTTGTGGTGTTGAATCAGTTTTGTTACCTTGTTCTGAGAATTATTTTTAATTTGTACTTAATAAATATTTTATTTTTAGCTGAAGTGTAAGGAGATGTGGAGTCTAAATGGCCTGGTAAAACATCTATTCAACAAGCAGCTTCTGAAGGACAAGTGTGTCCGCTGTAGTAACTGGGAGGAATTTCCACTCAGCGAGGAGCAGAAGTTGTATGCAGCCACTGATGCTTATGTGGGTACAAATAGAGAGCTCCATTCCATGTTTTAACTATTTCATTCCCCTTAATACATTATTTGCTGACCTTTTTAATGTCTTGCTGCAGTGGAACTCACCAATCATGTAATTCAGATTCCTCGCAACCAAATTTAGTATTAAATCTTTGCCCCGCAAAACACACTATAAAGCTTCATAATGTTGGTGACTGAGCTGTGGGCAGTCTGGCCGAGAGTTTGGAGCAAGAGTCCAGCCTACCAGTAAGAGCTGAATCCAGACAGTGTGGGTACGGGAGAGAAGCCAAGGGTTGTAGCTGAAGGGTGAACCGCTGTCAGTCAGAAGGCAGAGCCAAGGGTCTGAGCTGTTAGTCAGAAGGCAGGAAGAATCTGGGAGCAGGAGCAGGTGCAGGCAATGGCTGGAGCAGGGTTAGAGACAGTGAAGGCAGGTAAGTGCAGCTGTGGGTTAGAAATGTGTTAAGCAGTTCCTGAGCTTAAGTATCAGCCTGTTGACTCCTTCAGCCAATCAAGTGGTGCAGTTGACTCCTTCAACCGATCAGGGCCAGCTGCACTCATTAGGTTTCCAGAACAGTGGTTCTGCTGAAGGTTGGCCCCTGACATGTGTAGGCTACTGTCCAACATTTTCAGTTCTTGATTGCATTTTAACCCGTGTATTTACTGGAGGCTGTTCTCCAAGGTATTCTCTCCAAGTGGGTCTGATTTGTGAATACTTCTATAAAATTGTACAGTTTAGAAGTATAAACCCATAAAATTTAAAAAGTTCGGATTAAATTTGCCTAAACAGCAGCATTGCCTTAAAGACTTGCTGCATCTTCAATAATAACCAGTTCTGTGGATCAGAATAGGAATGGCAAAGAAAAATATCAAACTTGTCAAGTTCTATTGACCAGAAATGATACCATCCCAATATAAATGTTTATCATTTGGCACACTAAGGACACAGTCTGTTAGCAGGAAAAGCTATCCCTCTGAGAAATAGCAAGAGCCCATTCAGTCAGGCATAATATCCAATTGAATAAATGTTCTGTTAGTTTTGGAAACAGTGCTTTATTATTCATTAGAAAAGGGGATGGGGGACAAATGGAGGAGTGGAAAGGTCTTACTTCACTGAACCGTTGCATATGGGAATGAAGTAATTACAATATCTAGGGCTTTACATCAACAGATCTCAAAGTGCTTTGCAAAGGAGATTAATATCATGTCAGTTTTATAGAATGTCTCTGCCCACGACTTCTGCCAGCTACCCCAGGGAGTCCCCTCACATCTCAGCGCCTCATCTCTCCACTATACCAATGCTTTCTCCTTCTTCTCCCTAGGAAATTGATGAAACCAACCAAACCCGGGAGCCTGACTCTCCCTCTCCCCCAAACCCTGCCCTCCTCCCCTTTGGCCCATACAGGCTTCTTACTCCATCAGGCCGGGGTAGGTGGGGAAAGTTGCCCACTTGGAGTACTTGTTCTCAGTAGCATCAAATTCATATACATCATAATACTTCCATCTCAGACGATGACCTGGCCACAGTGGTCTGTGGTTCAGCATTTCCAGGCTAGACAATTGCAATTCTCTCTCCCTGGGTTTAGGCAAAATGTGGAAAGAAGTTACAGCTGGTGCTTGATGCAGTAGCCTGTCTCCTTACTGAGATGAGCTGAAGAAGCATATTGTTTTATACAACATTTAGGTATAATCTTGAACAAGGAAAAGCCTTTTCAACAGCAGCTCCAAAACTGAGAGTCCAAGCCTCACTCTGTGAAGTTGCTTATTGACCAAAGTACAGTTCTCATTCTCAGTAAATGTTGCTTTTTCTAATATACCTGGAGATGAGCCGTGAACCATAGATTTATATATATCTTTGAGTTCACTTATGAGACTTATCAGGAGGTTACCAGGAACAGTCGTTGTTGTAGTTATGTTTAGTTTTTTTTTTTAGCACTGTAGATATCCATGAGGCTCTTTATTAAATGAAAATAGAGGACATGGTCTGCCCACATTTTATGTGCCATGGAACACCGAGACAAATGATACTAATCTATTAGCCATGCCATAAAACAGTGGCTCTCAACCTTTCCAGACCATTGAACCCCTTTCAGAAGTCTGCTTTGTCTTGAGTACCCCAAGTTTCACCTCACTTAAAAATTGTTTGCTTACAATATCAGACATAAAAATACGAAAGTGTATGACTTTCTAATTTTTACCATACAATTATAAAATAAATCTGTTTTGAATATAAATACTGTACTTACATGTGAATGTATATTGTATAGAGCAGGTTAAACAAGCTTTTTATGTAGCCTGTTGTAAAACTAGGCAAATATCTAGATGAGTTGAGTACCCCTGGAAGACTTCTGTGTCAATTTAGCTGGTAGTGTAGACGTGGCCCATGTGTTGATCCGACTGGGCCCATGGGTGTGGAGCAAAGGCATTTTGGGTGCATTGTTTAGCAAGAGTTTAACTCAGCATTTGCTTTCTTTCTAACTTTTAAAAAAATAAATGAACACACCTCTAATGTCTTGAGGTAATGTTCACTAAAATCATTGATATGTTCTTGCACCCTTAACTTTACCTTAAGAAAGTGTTAGGCTAAATTGTATTTTGTATTAAGTTCTCTAACTTAATGTTGCATTACTAACATTTTTTGGAACAAAAATCCTTCACTTAGTGTTAAATTGAATTTCCATCTTGGATTGGAGAAGAAATTTGTAGCCTGTTCAGTTTGTTTTAGGCTTTTCCAACTGTGGAAGAAAAAAAATATAATATGTGATCTGTATGGAATCTGAAGCATTAAATTTGTTTTGCTTTTCTTCACAGGCAGGCCTCCTCATTTACCAAAAACTTGAAAATATGAGTAACTGTGGTCAGAGGCTCTGCAGTATAAAAAACGGTAAATTGCAAATTAAAAGCATAAAGAATGTGTGGTTTTTTTTCTAATTGGACATTGAACTGTTTGGGGTTTACAGACAGCTTGCTGTGAGAGTATTCTGTTTGGGTTCTTTGTTCACCTGTATCACCTGGGTATCTGAGTGTTTTCCGTAAAGGGCAGTAAGTGATATGGGAGCACAGTCACATCATTCTGTGGTGTGTGGCCAAGTTATATGAGGGGGCTGGTAAGGGATCTCACTCTTACTTAATTTTGTTATTCCACGCGGTAACAGGGTCAGATGCTTGAATAAACTATTTATTGGCCACCTTGTGAATTACACCATGTTCAGTGCCATCTCATGCATTTGTGAGAGAGATGGAAATACCATAGTGTCTTCTGCTTCACATCCTGCCATGGAGTGAGATCTGCCAGAGCTGGTCTTTTTTTCCTCATAGCTCAGGGGATGTAAATATCCCATGGAATACTAGCAAACTGTAAACTTTGGCTTTGTCCTGGGGGCACACAGTGGTGGATTTTATTTTTTGGTATATAGGTTATTAGATTTAATGGAAAATGTCACAGCTGATTTCTCTGAGTTTTCTTCATTTCTGCTGAGCTAGAGATCTTGTCCAGATTTTCTAAAGAGCGTGTTACCCGGTAGTTCCTATTTAGGTACCTAAATATATGCCCAGATTTTCAGAAGAGCTTATCTCCCATTTTCACATCAGAAATAATGAATTAAGCTAAAAATCTTAGTGTTGCTTTTGACCAGGGAAAGCCCTCTGAAAAAGGTTTTATTCTCTTTCTATGCAGGCTGTACCATTATTTTCCCTGTGATGACCATGCAGCAGCAAGGCTGCCTTCTTGATCACAAGGCTTAATTTTTGTGACCTCTTTTAGCCATGTCTCTATGTTTGCAGCTTATGCATGATTCAGCTGCACGTTTGCTCATTTACTTGTTATGAGCTTTAACAAATGAAACACCTTTTAGTTCATGATACTAAAGTCAGTGGAACTACTCATGTTTAAAGTTGCATAAGTCTTTGTAGGATCAGGGCCTAAGAACATTTAAGCTAAATGTGTGGGCTGCTCACTTTGTAGCGCAGCAGCATGTAAATGTGCTGAGACTTGTTTAAATGAAGCAAGTTTCCTGTCCCAAAGAGCCTTATGTCCAGATTCTTAAAAAATAGGAGCTTAAAGCTAGACTCCTAATTCCATGTGGAGGAACATACATTAGTGGCTTGACATCTCGAAAGTGCTGTAACACAGTGTCTCCCATTGTCTCAGAGTGAAGAGTCTGTGAGTGAGGGGGGTGAAACAAGCAACCGATCAGCACAGGGCAGAGAAAGTCTAGCGTCAAGACTGTATGATGACTATGTTGGTATCTGCTTGTCCCTTTGGTAATACTTGGGAGGCTGCTTCTGTGTCTGTTCCTGCTGAATTTCTTCGGCTCTTTGGCCTGGCTCCACATGGCTCAGGGGAGGGAGTGTTGCGTGAGTCCTGGTGCCCCTAGGAAGAGGTGGGGTAACCTCTGTGCAGTTCTGGGTCTGGATGGTGCTGGTAGGGACGGTTTGTCCCTGCTGGGTCCCATTTTCCCCTTCCCCCTCACTGTGCAGCATCTTGTCAGGTTGCTTCTGAAAATGGGAACTAGACAAAGCTGTTAACTTTAACTATAATTATAATTAACTATAGCAACCTCTGTTTCTTTTGAGTCAGTAATGATCTAGAAGCTTATATGCATATGAATAGAAGAGAGAGGTGAGTTATATGTAAAGAAACTTCATTGACACTGAGTTTTTCAGATGGGGAGATGTTGGCAAATGAAGTCAAGAAGCAACTGTCCTCATTAGCTGAAGAAATGGTGGAGCTGGCTAATGGTCTTCCCAGCACTTTTGGACAACTTAAAAATATGCAGAGGTTAGATGTTGTTCAGATCTGCTTCCTCTTTGTCTTTGACATCCCTGTCAGTGGTATGTTCTTACATCCGTATTAATGGTATCGAATCCAGTGCACCCTATCGATATAGTTACAGATCCATGTGTAAATTGTGGTGGGTGAGGGCCTCCTGTGGTCCCCACCAGACCACAATATGGGCTGCTAAGAGTCTTTTCCTGGTTTAAGGCATACAAGGGATTCTCCAAACAAAATAAACAAACAAAAAAGATCCTTTCCCTCTTCCTGGCTTGGGAGAGGGTTTGGCTTACCTGCAGGCTCTGGTGTCCTTAATCTGAGTTAGGGTCTGCCTCCAGCTCCTCCTTTTGGTAATCCTCACTTTATACCTGGTCTATATAGTCTCAGGGATGGTAGAGTCTGTGACTGTCTCAGTTGCCAGCTATATCCAAGGCATAGCAGTCTTCCCCTCGTCACCACCCTTCCTGTGGCAGGCTTTCTCTTTTTAAGCTGGCAGAGCAAGCCTTGCGGTCTGTT
The DNA here is from genome assembly GCF_025201925.1 of Gopherus flavomarginatus. Taxonomy (NCBI): domain Eukaryota; kingdom Metazoa; phylum Chordata; order Testudines; family Testudinidae; genus Gopherus; species Gopherus flavomarginatus. Next base: position 151,005,763 of record NC_066619.1, read on the forward strand.
TTGTTAGTGCTGGCTGACCCCGTGAGAGCTTGTGGGGGCATCCCTCACAATGTGTATGCCCGCCCTTTAAAGAAACTTTAGTCCATGAGAAAACTTCACTTTTCTACTCACAGATACAAAGATGCAAATTTCCCTTGTGTAATAGCAGAGGATTGGTGGTTTGGCACTGCCAGCCGTGTTCTGTAGGACCCTTATAATCTGAAGGGAAGCTTGTGAGCCCTGGAACTGTGACAAAACCTACCTTAAGCAATTGCTCAAGTGACCAATGAGTTTAGGATACTTAATGCAACTAGCCTTCTAATCAAGGTGGGATGTACCTCTACTCAGTGGATTTGGGAATTCTTTGCATCTCAGGATAGGTTGTTGCCTAGGAAAGATGGTCTCACACAAGTTTTAGTCTATGTAGCTGATTACTAGTTGCAGGTTGCTTCTTACCGTTCATTATTTAAATATGATTGTTAATAGCTTGATAGAAATTGTTCCATATAGACCTGATTGGAAAAAGATGTAGGGCAGAATGTCATCTGCGCATTGATACTCTATCACAGGGACGTCCGGCCTCTTCAGCTTGAGGGCCCAACATGATATTTGAGAGAGTCGAGAGGCCATAATCAGTCAGTTCTCTTATAAACCCAGTACAAAAAACTGACGATGACGACTGCTACTACTAACTACCTAATAATTTGCATCCGAAAGTTTCTTTACCCCATCAACTTCTTGATTTCCAGCTGAGTCTGAGATGATCCCACAGTACACCAGCATGGCTAAAATAGTCTTCATGATTGATACTTTGTATTTGTGAGCTGAAAATATTTGTTCATAGATGTGTAGGCACTTCCAAAGTGACAGATCATCTTCGAGTGCTGGTTCCTGTGGGTATTCTGTTGTGGATATGGGTGTGCTTCAGGTGCCTGAGACTGGAGAATTCTTGCAAGCAGTGTCCGTTGGTTCATATCTGATCCCTGTCCTCCTCATGCTCCACACCGAGGATAAAAGGGATGGGCAGAGTGACTGTCTTTCCTGTTACTTCTCACCACTGCATGGCCTGAGTTGGAACCTCTGGTGCCCAGACCTTATATATTTAAGCAGCGTAACTGCATGATGAAAACTGTTTTCCCTCCAGGAATAGAGATATTGTATATTGATTTTTGGTTGAGGAAAATTTTGTTTTGTATGTAAAGAGTTTTTTCAGCCAGAACAACAAAGCTGCATCTATGAAGTTCTGAGGAAATAGAGAGGATTATTTTGCTAGAATTATGTTAGAATTATCATTAAGGGCAAGAACTGCATTTAAAAAGCCACTGGTAAGATATATACAATGACATTTATTTACAGCTTTATTTCATTCTCCTTTTTTTCCCCAATAGAGCTGTAAAAATATTAAGTGGAGTATCTGAAAGTATAGGTGCCTTAAGAAACATGTTGCTTGGTGAACCCAACTCTCAAGCAGAGCTGGAGAAAAGCTGTGTTGCGGCTCCAATGAAATCTGAAGTTCTCTCTACTGTTGTTGAAGAAGAAAAGGCCGAAACAGCTGAATTTCCTACAAGACTTCAAGATGATTTAAATGATGACATTGGTGATGATATGTTACTGAATGTCAATGAGAGAGACCTGGCTGGTAGTGAAATGGAATTTAGTAAGTCTGAGCAGAAAGATGGAACTGCAGACAGAGGATCTAAGGACAATACAGAGAGAGACTGCATAATGTCACTGGACATTACTGAATATGAACTTCAGATGTTGGAACTTAAGGCCAAGGAAGAAATTCTAAATGAAGCTGCTTTGCCTGAGGTAATGGATTAAAATCCATACAAATGATGAACATCACCAGGAAAAGTGATCTTACTGTTAATTTACCAAGGGATTTTAAAGAGTTGACTCACAGAGTGACAGTTCATGTGTGAGAGAGGAAGGGATATTGAATTGCTTTCCTGAAGCTGAATTTAAAGCTTTAGTCTGGCCAATATCCAGGAAACCTGTCGATCTCTGAGCCTCTCTTTAGCACCGCTACCACTTAGGTCCTTGTTACTTCGCTACAGACATGAACTCTAGATTCACTCTTTCTACTGTGAATAGTATGTTTACAATATGAATTTTAGGGGGTACCGTGCCAAGTTCTGTCCTTGGACACACTTCCACAGTTCCAGTTGTAGTCACTGGAGATGTGCAGGTGTTTCACAGGGTACAATTTGGACTACAGAGTTCATAAATTGCAGCCCTTTTAGAGACTTCTCTTTTGTGGTGCTAGATTCCTTTTAGTTTCTATAATTGATTTTACTTTATTTTTTTTTCATTTGCGTGGTTTGTCTGTATTCATGTTAAACGGAGTCTTTAAACTTCTATGGAAATTTGCTGTGTTCGCTGGAAATTTTTCCAAACACGTTTTACTATGAGAAGGATCCAGGCTACATAGTTTAGCAAAGAGTTATCTGCAACTAACACTTGAATGACATATAAATGATGTGTCTAGTAGAGGAATGGAGGGGTGGTGGACTTTCAGTGAAATAAAGGCTTATTTTGAAATATTCCTTTAGGAACCATATTCCAGAGAGAATGAACAAAATCTTGGTTGTGTCATTGAAAGTGATGAAGAACTGGAAATGGAGATGCTTAAAGTAGGTGCCATAATGTTTGTTTACCTCACTGAGGTAGTTGCTAGTCATTTTGGTTGGGGTAAGAGAGAGGAGAAAGAGACTCTTTATTACAGTGTGGGGATTTTTCCAGCATATTCTAAATATTTTTGACAAAAATCAGAAATCATTCCGTCATATTAATTCTCTCCCCCTCACTCTGGCCCCAGTCCTGCAAAGCACTGAAGCACAGGCTTCAAATTAAGCCCATGAACCATCCCATTGAACTACTCACATAATGAAAGTTAAACAGCACTTTGCTGATAAGAACATAAGATTGGCCATACTGGATCAGACCAAAGGTCCATCTAGCCCAGTATCCGTCTTCTGACAGAGGCCAGTGCTGGATGCTTCAGAGGGAGTGGCCAAAACACGGCAACTATCTAGTGATCCATCCCCTGTCATCCAGTCCCAGCTTCTGGCAGTCAGAGGTTTAGAGACCCTCAAAGCATGGGGTTGCATCCCTGAGCATCTTGGCTAATATCCATTGATGGACCTATCGTCCTTTCACAATCTATCCCGACTCTGTTCTTTCTGTGATGTACATGTGGCAGAGTGAGCTTCATTTACATTCTAGTCTGTGAAATGCTGGCTGATGAGTGAGTGAGTGAGTAGGAAGGGATATTTTAGTAGTAGAGTACTGCAAAAATACTCAAGCTTTTCTTATATTGTCCCATTGAACATCACATTACATTAGGAACTGCATCCTTTCTCCATCTATTTTTCAAGTCATTAGAAATGAACAAGACTGTTTTTCCAGAAAACCTCAGTTCCCACCTCTCCCAATCAAATTCACAAAACAGAATCCCAAAGGACAAGAGAGAATTGGAAATGAAAGCTGTTGCCCAGCAGTTTAATCACATGTCCTGAAAGAAGCTATTTAACATGATGTTTTTAAAATTTGGAAAGACAGCCTCCGAGGAAGAATTGGAGAGAGTGTCATGTAATTGGCAAATGAGACTAACCATTTCTTCAAGTGATGATCCCTCTTTGTATTCCAATCGTCGCTGAGTATGTCAGTGGAGGGGATGGAGGGCAGGTGTTGGAATACAAATAGGGACCATATCTTGAAGAATCTCCAGTTACAGGTAAGTAACCGCATCTTATAAAAGGTAACATTTAGTGGGATTTAAATTAATAAAACAATCACATTTGAACGTATGTTGCCCTCTAATAATGGCAGTTTCTCACATGATTGATCTTTGTGCCTTATGCTGAAGAAGCTGAGCCAAGCCATAATTAGAGTAGAATTCACATGCTCTTGAGCAATATTGGTTCAAACAAAATAGCAGGTTTTGTTCATTATTATTTCCCCTTTGTGCAATAGAGGTTAACTTTCTACTTCTAATTTTCAGTCTATAGAAGATGTAGATAATTCTAAAGTCAGGCAAACTGACTCTATCTCCATTGAAACCAAGAGAATTGATGGCACAGAATTACACCTGGCTCCAGATGATGATGAAGATGAAGGCATTGAGGAGGAGGAAGAGGAGAGTTGGGGTAAATACTGAATTACACGATGAAGTATGAGTAAAAGTTGACAATAACTCTGTACTGTGTGTAGAAGCAGACTCGGAAGGTAGCGTAAAGCCCTGTGTTCAGTTTACTGTTCTTGGAGACACCAAGCAAATGTTGAGGTTCTGAAGTAGTGCTCACTGATATTAATGAGACCAAAAGATAACTTGGAGTCAAATTTTGTCCTTGGCTAAGTGTATGTGACTCCTTCTAAACTAAAACTGGAAACATATTCAGAACAAGGTAGATGGGTTGGGGAATCGTTTGTCCCAAACTGATGCCCTCTGCACAGCCTGTCTTCCTCTCATCACATCCACCTTACAGCTCCCTGAAGACTCCATCTGTGGACCCTGGCTGGTCTGTCTCCTCCTTGTTGATTTTGACCCAATGGTTGGGAACTGGTTATGTGGAGACAGGGCACATGGGGAGTGCTGCCGAAGTGAGTCCTGGCCTGCCCAACCCTTGCTCCCTGAAATCTTTCCTTCTGCTAGGCAGTCTCCAGATTAACTACCTGACTCCACCCCAGCCATTTCCAAGTAGTTATATTTAACTGACATGTTGCAAATAGAAATTAGCAAGAATATGCTAAGGTTATTGGTTCCTAGTATTTCATAGGGTTATATAGATTGAGAGAAGTAATCTTACCAACTTGGCATGAAGAAAGAGATTCATGGTTTTATTCCTAACAGTGTTTTGCAAGTTTGCTAGACTTTCAAGTTAGTGCTGTGTGAATCCAGGGTCCAGGAAATGAATAGCAATGAGCTTCCTAATCTCTTTCAGTCCATGGCTTTTCACTTCTAATAAAGCTAAATATGCATGCATTGTTTTTCCTTCAGATCCTTTGTTGCCTGTACCTAGTGAAATAGAAGTCACGTGCTTAAAGACATATTTTGGGCATTCTAGTTTTAAACCGTAAGTGCGTTATCAATTATCATATAATGTATGTGTCCAGTTCCTATCTTTTGTTTAATTTAGAATGATTTTCTGTTGTTGCTTATGATAAGCACCAACAGTAAACTTAGTGTTGTAGAAGATGCACAAAAAAGGCACAACCCCTGCCTTGAGGAGCTGTCAAAGTATATCTCATAGTGAGTTACTTGCATCAAAGTGCTTATAGAGTAGACATCCATGTTTCTTGTCACTTATCTTAGCAGGCCTGGGTAATTAAGGTGTTACACTAAAATAACAAAGGCACTGTAGATACCTCAAAATATTTCAGACAGCAAAAAATTTAAATTACTAACTCTTGTCACAGTAAACTTCATAACTGAGGTGGTTGGCTTTTTTTGTATTTGTCTGTTAGACATGAAGTATGGAAGAACAGAGTGTGGTAATGCACAAAGGGCAGTGATAAACAGATAGCTCTACAAACAGTGCTAGGATACAGAGAATAGATTGCTAAGGCCTCGGAACTGATATGCAGTATTGGTTTATATACATCATATAACAAATTGCCTAGAATATTATGTAGTAATTTAACCATCTGTGTGTAGCAACTGCTTGGTAACCTAGGAACAATAATGTGCAAATTTCCATGTTGCTGTAGCTGTGTTGGGCTCAGGTTATTAGATATGGGTGAGGTAACATCTTCTGTTAGACCAATAAAATACATTCCCTCATCCACCTTGTCTCTCCAGTAATGTGTTTGACTTCTGTGCACTGCAACACATCTAAAATTTATCAGTGTTAGATCATTATATGGTTTTATTTTCAATATAAATAGGATAAAATATTGCTTAAAATGCCATATGGCTTGGAATGCTCATGGAGTAAATTTTATGAAAAACTTGTTTTGGGGAAAAACCAACTTGGTAAATTTTGAGACACAATAAGGCACATTTGGATTTTTCTCAATTTTATTTACATTGATACTCTATCTTTAGTGGCACACAAAAAGTACCAAAGCTGTATTTGGCAGCAGTATAGCATTTCTTTGCCTTTTTTTGTGAAAATAATCGATAAACCTATTTGAAGATCAGCTTTTAATAACATACTAGGCATCTACTGCATTTGTAGTGTTCCATTAATCATAGAATCATAAAAGATTAGAGTTGGAAGGGACCTCAGGAGGTCATTTAGTCCAACCCCCTGCTCAAAGCAGGAGCAACCCAACCTAATGATTGAGGCAAATCCTGCTTTCCTTACTCTTACACGTAGTCCCAGTCTGACTTCAGTAGGAGGAAAAACAACCACAGTTTGTCTGTAAGTGTGTGCGGAGAGGGAGCACACCTAGAATACTAAGGTGGTTTCAACTGTGGTTTTATTGAACTGACAGTTTTACTTAAATTCTGATGTTACACATGTGGATGCCAGATATGTTGTATAGTAGTGGAAGATACAGTTCCTTTATAGGCAAATAAAAATTAATATGTATTTAATTTCAAGGGTCCAGTGGAAAGTGATCTCTTCTGTGTTACAAGACAGAAGAGATAATCTCGTTGTCATGGCAACTGGTAAGTACACACCTTATGTTCAAAGGAACATATGTAAGCTTCTTTTATGACTGCTTTGTAGGGAACATGGTCTAAAAATTGTCTTGCATGGATCGATTGAGTGTTAGGAAGTACAATAATGGGGAAAGTGAGACATGAAATGAGGCTTTGAGGAGGAATTAGAGTTTCAGGTATTTAATACTTCTGTTGTTAGAGGTATGTTTTCTTTTTAAGGATATGGGAAGAGCTTGTGCTTCCAGTTTCCACCTATTTACACAGGCGGTACAGGAATAGTCATCTCTCCTCTTATTTCTTTGATGGAGGACCAAGTGCTGCAGCTTGAGTAAGTAATATAACTATAGCAAGCAGGTGCCATGTTCCTACAGAAACCCACAGATGCTGCATCTATCATTTGTTGGTGTGAACGGCTGCATCTTTGACATTCACTGTTAGGCCCATCTCATCTGACCCCCCCCTGCATATCACAGGCCAGAAAACCTCACCCAGTGATTCCAACATCCAGCCCAATGACTTCTAGTTGAGCTAGAGCAGATCTTTGAGGAGACATCCAATTGTGATTTAAAGATGTCAAGTGATGGAGGATCCAGCACATCCTTCTTGCCTTCGCTCTCACCATTTCACCCTTGGGAATAAAGAGCAGTGTGGCTGCACCCATCTCTGTTCCCCCCTGCCCCCTGTGGCAGTCAGAACTCACCAGAGTCTTCCCTGCTAGTAAATAATTAGAGAATGTCATGTTAATAATTCATCATTAACATTAAAGATTAGGTTATAGTTAATTAGTTTAACAGTAGTTCTACTCATTTGGCAGCTCCTGCTCCCCTTTTTTTGTCCAATGAGTCTTTTTTTCCTCAGATGTTCCCACCTTCCCGCCCTTATGGTGGATACTAAGCACTTGGGGTTCAAACTCTGCCCTTCTGGTCATGGGCTGATTCCCTGGACTGATGGCCACTGCAGATGCCATTTGTGCTTGAGGGGATCTCATGGGACCCTCTTGCTATTCAGTCTTCAGCTCCTGTTTTACCAGAAAGTCAAGGGAATCTCTCTTAAAATGGCACCTGCTAGAACAGTGCACGAGGGATACCTCAGACCCTGAGCCAGAAGTTGTTGGAAGCTGAAGCTGGACAAATTCAGGCTTCAGTTAAAGCACAGTTTTTTAACCAGGAGGGTAATTAACCACTGGGGCAACTTACATAGGGTGTGGTGGCTTCTCCATCGCTTGAAGTCTTTCAATCAAGATGCAATGTCTTTCTAAAAGTTTTGTAGTCCAGGTTTAAGAATCACTGGGTGAAATTTTCTGGCCCGTGCTATAGGGGAGGTCAGACTCAATGATCACAATAGTCCATTGTGCCTTTAAAGTCTATTAATATTAATGTTGAATTTTCTGGATTTATATTGCTTGTTTTTTGTATAACTGCAAAACATGTGCCATTATTTCTCCTAAATTACTGAGATGTACTCAAGGAGAATTACGCTGGCTCAGTCTCTTCCACCCTGTGCAAACCAGACACGGAAAAAGCCTTTCCCAAAGATGGAATTTTTGTGTTAAGGACTTTCTTTATATTTGCTGTTTTCTGCTGCAAACCATGGTATTATGTAGATGAGGGGCTATGATGCAGTTGAGTTGCTGGACAAAGTAATCTTGCTGCCCACAAGCACCTGGGGACAAATACTGGCCAGATTATGTGTATCTAACTTGTTATCTAGATGTTTATACTGCTCCCATCAATGTAATCTGAGTGTCTGTTTATTCACCTCCTGCCCACTGGCTCATTAATTTTGGACGCTGAAGATCTTTGATCTCTGCAGCCTAAGACACCCACTAATTCAGCTGTCAGTTTGGATGAGGTCCATGTCCCGGGGCTGGAACAAATGGATAATTTAAAAAGCAATAAATCACCAGGCTCAGGTGATGTCCATCCAAGAGTTCTGAAAGAGCTTGAGTATGAAGGGGCAAAAATACTGAATTGCTTATTAAAAACAGCTACTTTACTGGATGGGAGCAAATTTTGTACCTGTATATTTTTTAAGGATCTGGAGGTGATTCAAGTAATTATAGACCAATAAGCCTTGTATCTGCATCTGGTATATTGGCTGATACAATAATTAAATAGAATAGTAAAACGCCTGGAAGATCATGGTATGATAGAGTCTAACCAGCATGGTTTCTGCAAAGGAAAGTTAAGTCTCATTAATCCATTAGAATTCTCTGAATAGGTCTGTAAAGTAGAGTTAAATGAGAGTTGGTTGACATGTATTTAGGCTTTCAAATAGCCTTTGATAAGGTCCCTCACAAGAGGCTAGTCATGGGGTGGGAGGCAAAACACAGTCATCGATCCTAAACTGGCTAAGAGACAAGAAACACATTCACATTAATGAACCCTATCTTGCTTGTGCTTTCTTCATACAGAATGTCAGGCATTGCAGCTTGCTTGCTTGGATCAGCTCAGTCAAGAAATGTGATAGGGGACATCAGAGCGTAAGTTCATTACTTTTTAATCTCTTGACTCACAGGTTCTGAATACAGATATTTAAATTGCTGGAAAGAATTTAAAAGAATTTTCCTAAATTATCTTAAGTTGTGCTCATATTAATGAGCCATGAAATAAGTATGAATTTTTCTTCAAGTGTTGATTTGTGATGTGGGCCTTTTGGCCAGCAGAGTCTGTTGGGCCCTTTACCCCTAATGGGAGGGCATGTGGGAATGTGACCACAACTCTTACTGCCTGTGGCAGGGAGTCGGAAGGCAATGGTATTTCCCCTGCTCCCTGTGCTCTTTTTTCTGTCAGACTTTGCCTCTAGCTCTTAGTGGTTAGGATAGATCATTACTCAGTTAGTGTTTGATAGTTTTCTCTGCTTTATTGGCAGACTTTAGTTTCCTTTATTGCTGGCTGTCCCTGTGGCTCTGATCACATTTTTCCACCTCATGGCTGAGGCAAAGGCCTCAGGGTTTAAACCTGACCCTTCGTGTGATGAATTAGTGACTATTAGGGATGGACTCACAAGGTGAAGGCCCTGCCTCAATAGAAACTCGGGTTGCCGATCCCTCTCTGCCAGGACCTGATGTACTACAGTAGCTGCCTGAAGCGCATCTTGTGAAGTGGTCTGATGGGTAGTGTTGGATTCTGAGCAGCAGCTCTGCCCTAGATGTGGGTTGTCTGTCTGAGCCTGTGCTGAGACAAAATCCCTTCGTGCCTGGTGAGCAGGGAATTCTACCCTGTGGTCCTGAGTCTCTGGTACTAAAAGCAGGGAAGCTCATGGGAGTTGCTTTCAGTCCCCAAGACTGACCACTTCATCAACCACTTCAGCTCTGCTGAAGCCAGCTCTCTTGCTGTCATGGTAGGCCTGAGTGCCATTCAGAAGGAGGATAGTGGGATTGGCCCTCCCCCTTGGAACCAGGGTGGGAGAAAAAGAGGAACTGTCAGCCCCGAGGCTCCCCTGACATAGACAGTCTGAGTCTGACTGCTCTGCGTCAGCTCGTGCTGCTGCGTCAGCCTGGCTGCCCCATCTGGGAGCTGTCCACCCCAAGGGTGGCACTGACTTTCTCAGGGTAAAGACATTTCAGGGTTTCTGTGCCAAAGAAACATTGCTCATCTTCACCTGAGTGTGATGTTACCCCACAACCCTGCAATCCTCTCCAGACATGCATCAGCCTTGGGTCTGTGCTTGGCATGGTGAGCCCTCCCTGTCACAACCTCAGCGGGTGCCATGCCATGACCAGGTCACCACACAGAAGGCCCTGGTCTCCCGCTCTGATAAGATACATGAACCTATGGGCTCTCAATGAGCAGGAGAACCTGGGAGAACAAGAACAATTAATCTGGCCTTTAAGGCATCTCTCCTCGAGCTGAAGGAGCTTGATCTCCAAGTCCTGGCAGACAACGCCACAGCAGCTCTGGCAGTTGCGACTCCCTGTGGCAGGGAAGGGATTGCTCAGCCCTGGCACCCTGGGATGGCGCACATATAGTCCAGTCAGCATATAGGAACCGGGTGAGGATACAGTGTGCTCAGTGAGGTCATAGAATATCGGGGTTGGAAGGGACCTCAGGAGGTCATCTAGTCCACCCCCTGCTCAAAGCAGGACCAGTCCCCAACTAAATCATCCCAGCCAGGGCTTTGTCAAGCTGGGTCTTAAAAACCTCTAAGAAAGGAGATTCCACCACCTCCTTAGGTAACCCATTCCAGTGCTTCACCACCCCTTCTAGTGAGAGAGTGTTTCCTAATATCCAACCTAAACTTCCACCTCTGCAACTTGAGACCATTACTCCTTGTTCTGTCATCTGCCACCACTGAGGACAGCGTAGCTCCATCCTCCTTGGAACCCCCCTTCAGGTAGTTGAAAGCAGCTATCAAACCCCCCCTTACTCTTTTCTTCTGCAGACTAAATAATCCCAGTCCCCTCAACCTCTCTTTATAAGTCATGTGCTCCAATCCCCTAATTATTTTTGTTGCCCTCCATTGGACTTTTTCTAATTTTTCCACATCCTTTTTGTAGTGTGGGGCCCAAAACTGGACATAGTACTCCAAATGAGGCCTCACCAATGCTTAATAGAGGGGAATGATCACATCCCTCTACCTGCTGGCAATGCTCCTATTTATACAGCCCAAAATGCCATTAGCCTTCTTGGCAACAAGGGCACACTGTTGACTCATATCCAGATTCTCGTCCACTATAGCCCATAGGTCCTTTTCTGCAGAACTGCTGCCTAGCCACTTGGTTCCTAGTCTGTAGCATTGCATGGGATTCTGCACTTGTCCTTGTTGAACCTCTGTATCCTATCCCTACCCTCCAGCGTATCTACCACTTCTCCCAGTTTAGTGTCATCTGCGAACTTGCTGAGAGTGCAGTTCATGTCATCCTCCAGATCATTAATGAAGATATTGAACAAAACTGGCCCTAACACCAACCCGTAAGGCATTCCGCTTGATATCGGCTACTAACTAGACATGGAGCCATTGATCACTACCCGTTGAGACTGATGATCTAACCAGTTTTCTATCCACCTTATAGTCCATTCATCCAGCCCATACTTCTTTAAGTTGCTGGCAAGAATACTATGGGAGACTGTATCAAAAGCTTTGCTAAAGTTAACGAATAACACGTCCATTGCTTTCCTCTCATCCATAGACCGAGTTATCTCATCATAGAAGGCAATTAGGTTAGTCGGGTATGACTTGCCCTTGGTGAATCCATGCTGACTGTTCCTGATCACTTTTCTCTCCTCTAAGTGCTTCAAAATTGATTCCTTGAGGACCTGCTCCATGATTTTTCCAGGGACTGAGGTGAGGCTGACTGGCCTGTAGTTCCCCGAATCCTCCTCCTCCCCTTTTTTAAAGGTGGACACTACATTAGCCTTTTTCCAGTCATCTGGGACCTCCCCCAATTGCCATGAGTTTTCAAAGATAATGGCCAATGGCTCTGCAGTCACATCCGCCAACTCATTTAGCACCCTCGGATGCAGCGCATCCAGCCCCATGGACTTGTGCTCATCAAGCTTTTCTAAATAGTCCTGAACCACTTCTTTCTCCACAGAGGGCTAGTCACCTCCTCCCCATACTGTGCTGCCCAGTGCAGCAGTCTGGGAGCTGACCTTGTTTGTGAACACAGAGGCAAAAAAATCATTGAGTGCATTAACGTTTTCCACATCCTCTGTCACTAGTTGGCCTCCCCCATTAGTAAGGGGCCCACACTTTCCCCGACCACCTTCTTGTTGCTAACATACCTGTAGAAACCCTTCTTGTTACTCTTAACATCCCTTGCTAGCTGCAACTCCAAGTGTGATTTGGCCTTCCTGATTTCACTCCTGCATGCCTGAGCAATATTTTTGTACTCCTCCTTGGTCGTTTGTCCAGTCTTCCACTTCTTGTAAGCTTCTTTTTTGTGTTTAAGATAGCAAAGATTTCACTGTTAAGCCAAGTTGGTCACCTGCCATATTTACTATTCTTCCTACACATCGGGATGGTTTGTTCCTGCAACCTCAGTAAGGCTTCTTTAAAATACAGCCAGCTCTCCTAGACTCCTTTCCCCCTCATGTTATTCTCCCAGGGGATCCTGCCCATCAGCTCCCTGAGGGAGTCAAAGTCTGCTTTTCTGAAGTCCAGGGTCCGTATTCTGCTGCTCTCCTTTCTTCCTTGTGTCAGGATCCTGAACTCGACCATCTCATGGTCACTGCCTCTCAGGTTCCCATCCACTTTTGCTTCCCCTACTAATTCTTCCCTGTTTGTGAGCAGCAGGTCAAGAAGAGCTCTGCCTCTAGTTGGTTCCTCCAGTACTTGCACCAGGAAATTGTCCCCTACACTTACCAAAAACTTCCTGCTTTGTCTGTGCACTGCTGTGTTGTTCTCCCAGCAGATATGGGGGTGATTGAAGTCCCCCATGAGAACCAGGGTCTGTGAGCTAGCAAATTCTGTTAGTTGCCTGAAGAAAGCCTTGTCCACCTCATCCCCCTGGTCTGGTGGTCTATAGCAGACTCCCACCACAACATCACTCTTGTTGCTCTCACTTCTAAACTTAATCCAGAGACTCTCAGGTTTTTCTGCAGTTTCATACAGGAACTTTGAGCAGTCCTACTGGTCTCTTACATACAATGCAACTGCCCCACCTTTTCTGCCCTGTCTCTCCTTCCTGAACAGTTTATATCCATCCATGACAGTACTCCAGTCATGTGAGTTATCCCACCAGATCTCTGTTGTTCCAATCACATCATAATTCCTTGACTGTGCCAGGACTTATAGTTTTCCCTGCTTGTTTCCCAGGCTTCTTGCATTTGTGTATAGGCACTTAAGATAACTTGCTGATCGTCCTGCTTTCTCAGTGTGAGGCAGGAGTCCTCCCGTCAAAGTTCAGACCCTTTGGAGAGTAATGCTGCCAGTTTCTCACCTCTGAGTGGCAGAGGTTTCTTCTGAGTTTATACATTGCTTCCTGCTCAGCCTATGACTGACTTTTCCTTTGTCTTTCCATCTATTTCCCTTTCAGTATTACTGTTCTGTTTTATTTAATATTTGAGCTTATCTTCTTTTCCCCTTTGGAGCGAAGTTTGGATATCTCTTTCTACCTCGTTAACTCAGCCACAGGTTATTGGGCTGAATATGGGAATCTCTGAGTGAGATCCTCTGGCCTGGGATATGCAGGAGATCAGACTAGATAGTCATATTAGCCCCTTTTGGCCTTAAAATCTAAGAAATTCCTTTCCTCTTTCTCTTCCTGCCTTCTGTCTTTTGTTTCCATTCTCTCTACCCTCTCTCTGCATCATTCATTTCCTCTCATGTTCCCCGTTCACAACCTGTCTGTATTGTCCCCACCTTCATCTTATCTGATGCACTCTTTCATTTCAGTTGGATGAATTGTTTGGAATCTCTTTCATCTGCTGCATATGACAATGTATTTTCCCAATTTTGTAGGGGCCACTATAGAGTTGTGTATATAACTCCAGAGTTCTGCTCGGGGAACGTATCGCTACTTCAGGAACTTGACCAAACCATTGGTATGTTGTGGTAGGTTAATTTTGGGAGCTGTGGGGAATTTACTCCTCAGGGAATTCTGTGCCACAGCACAATCTGCACAGAATTACTGTTCCCTGCAGAATTTGAGATTTCCATCAAAATTCCTGTTGATGAAAATCACAAATTTCAGCCCCGCACATAGCAAGGCTCCCACTGTCAGCCCTGTGCATGGCGGGGCTCCCGTTGACAGCCCAAGCCTCACCAGGTGTGGGATTGACAGCAGGAGCCCTAGCCGCCCCGGGGCTGACAGGCCTAGCCACACTTGGCCTGCATGGGGCTGACAGCCGGAGCAGTATTTTGCAGAATTTTAAAACATTGTGAGTAGAATTTTTTTAATTTTTTGGTGCAGAATCCCTCTAAGGGTAGGAATTGGATTATGTTGCATTTATTCAAAGGTCCTACCAGTGATATGTTTTTTAGTATTTTTTTCTCTGAATTTGTTTAATATACCCTGTTTTGAGAATTTTTCAGCACTGTTTCTCAACACTAACAGCAAGTTCAGAGTCCATTATAGCAATCCCCACTGATTGGAGTCAGCAGACTCTGTTACAATAACATTAAGATAATTACTATATATAGATACAGATACAGTGGAGTTGCATCATAGGCACGTTTAACTTATGTGATTTTAACTATATGCACTCGGCAAAACAAAAAAGAGAAAAATAACAATTTAAATGCTATACCTGTAGTGTGGGCAATTCCACCCGCCATTCCACTCAATGAGCTTTTGACTATATGCGATTTTCACCTTACACGCTGACTTCAGAACCTAACCCCTCGTAAGATGCGACTCCCCTGTTTAGAGAGGGCACATAATGTTCATTCTGCATGAAATACCAGCTACTAAGAACAGGGGTAATAGAGGGATCAGCGTAGGCTCTTCAGAACATGCACTCAGCATTCTCAGAAGTATCTCCAAAAATTAAAAATAATAAGCATAGATTAACATTCTAATTTTTCAGAATATTACACTTGATAAATGCATGCAGGAACAAGTATTGTGGCTAATAAACTATTTTTCTCAGTAAACACACTAATGCGGCTAATGCTCCAAGTGACCATCAGGGCAACTCAAAATAATTCAAACTTCAAACAATTTTTGTGATTTCACCAATTTAATGCCCAGTGCTATGAGATGCAACGAGCTTCTTGAAAGCCATTGGAGTCAGCAGGATTTGAGTGTGCTTGGTACCTGCAGGACACAGCCCTTAAATTGCAGTCTTTTATATAACAGGCTGATAAAAGCACTGGTTGCAGAGATAGTGATAGTTCAGACCGTAATATGTGATGCATGTGTTAGTATGAAGAGTTGCTTTAGAAGTTCCTCTCCCATCAGATTTACCTATACTCACATGACCTCTTAAGAGGATTGGAGAAATCCTGGGACTCTCAGGCCTTATTTCACAACCAAGGAAACAAAATTGATTGTAGCAAAGGAGAGAGAAAGCATGCTTTGCTGTGTAGAAGTGGGGAGAGGATGTGACACACATCTTAGGAGCAGTGGGCTTGAAGGCCAGGGACATAGTGAAGGGAAAAATGGAGCAGAGGGGGAAGATCTGCGAAATCTCTCATGGCTTCATATGAAAAGAGGTCAATGTGAAAATGGATTTCCACTGGTCATTATGCTAGAAGCCATTTTAGAAACCCACTCAAACTAATTGTACCTTTCTCTGGAATTATCAGGGCTCCTATCTGCATAGTATCCAAGGGCTGATCAGACTTCACTGTAAAGTTTAACTTCAGTAAATGAGGTTTTTATTTTCTAGAACATTTTGTATCCTTTCCTAACTCAGTGTAATATTATATAATTTGTGTGTTCATTTTTTGTGTGTGTCTTTTTTTTCCAATCCCAGGTATCACTCTGATAGCGGTCGATGAGGCTCATTGTATTTCAGAATGGGGGCATGACTTCAGAAATTCATTTAGGACTTTGGGTTCGTTAAAGAAAATGCTCCCTTCGGTGAGGCTCCAGGCTATAGCTCATTTGTAAATAAGATAAAAAAGGATGTTGTAAATTATGTTTTAAAAGTAAATTTTGCTAGTAGGGTTATGATTTTTTTCCCTGACACTGCTATTCTTTAGACATGCTTGAAGCACTGAGAAATTTGAATAAATCCAGAATGCACACCAGATATATTGTGTGCCTTGAAATACTCCTGTGCCACGTAAACTAGGGTGGCTACTTTTCAAGCCTTCACAGTGCTGAAATGTGCTTTCAGATATATGCACCTGCATGTCCTATTTCGGTTCAAAGGAGATGGAAGTGTTTGTGTGCATCTGATGGAAGAACTTGATTTAAAATGTATTCTCATGTATATTAATGCAGTGACTGGCTGTCAATATGCAGACCCTTAGTGTTCTTTTTGTAACCTTTTCGGAAAAGGACACATTTTAGTCATAGGGAAAATATTGGTCTGTATAGGTGTATACATGGGCTCCCAGCATTCAAGCAGGATTAGTTTTTTTTTCACTCAGATGCTAGACTTAAAATATCATATTCGTTATGGCACCATACTTTCAAATTTGTGTATCCTGGAGTTCTGGTGCTTTTGAAAATTAGGCCATTTATTTAGGTGATAAAACACAGACTAAGCACCAAAATTTTTCAAAAATAGGAGTGTCAATTTAGGTGCCTAAATATGGATTCAGGAGCCTGTGGCTGGGATTTTGAAAAGCACCCCATTGACTTAGAAGCACAGATCTCATTGATTTGTGGTCACGTGGGCATCTTTGAAAATCCTAACCGTAGGTAGCTGAAATATGGACATAGGGGCCTAACTTTTGGCACCTATTTCTGAAGATCCTGTCCTAAGGTACCTAACTTTAGGCACCCATATTTGAAAATTTGTGTAATCCTGTTGAAGAAACTGTAACGTAAAGATGATTGTCCAAATCCAGTTTGAAAAAATATGTTTAAATATCGTTTCTGTTTTCCCCCATGTAGACAGGTGAATGTCCGTTTGCCTTTATGGAAGGATCGCTAAAATGTATTTCCTTGTGACAATAAAAAGCTCTGGGAAGTATAATGTTGTCTCTATTCTTCAGAAGCATTAAATTTTCCAGGGACTGTAAGCAGAACAGAATATCTAGTCTCATCCCATTTTTTTTCTTTAACTTTGAATCACAATAATAAAATAAAAAAATATAAAAAACGCAGGAATTATGGGTCTCAGTTTTTCTTTCTTTCCTTCCATCATTTCTCTCTGCTTTTCATTTCAGGTTCCTGTTGTTGCTTTAACTGCAACAGCGAGCCCTTCAGTTAGAGAAGATATAGTGCACTGTCTAAACCTAAAGAACCCTCAGGTCACATGTACTAGTTTTGACCGACCTAACCTATACTTAGAAGTTGGACGAAAAACTGGACGGATCTTTCAGGATTTAAAACAGTTCCTTATTAAAAAGGAAAGGTGAGGCCTTACTAGCTTGCTTGTTCTATCAGCTGCTGCTGTTGTATCTCAGATATTATCAAAGGTGTGCCAGACTGGGGGTCAAAAACAAGAATAAAAAAGTGGACTTGGACTGGACTGGGACCAGGAGACTAGGTTCTCTTCCTGGTTCTGCTGCTGAACTGCTGGGTGATCATGGGCAAATCATTTCATGTCTCCGTCTTTCTTCCTCTCCTGCCATTTGTGTTGTCCATTTAATAAGTTCTACAGGGCATGGATAGTCTCTTGCTATGTTCGTACAGTGTCCAGTGCAATGCAAATGCTAATATTTAGCTGTACAGTGGATTACATTCTAAACTATATTATGTGAAAAATAAGAGTAGAATTATGCACAAATTCAAATTCAGAGTGATGATTTTGATTTTTAGCATTACATTTTCATTTGCTTGGCTGCAAATGAAAAAACCCAAATGTGTTTCCTTACAGGTAGGCTGGCACAGACCGTCTCTTCCCTTTTTTTTTTCTTTTTTCTTTTTTCTTGACTTACAGGTACACAAACACCAAAATGAAAGCATGATATGTATGTAGGGTGGGCGGGAGAAGGTTGAGCTTCGATGGCAGTCTCTGCAGTTGCTGATGGGTCACTACTGTTGTGTTGTGGTTCCATTCATATGGGCAACATATGGCTATTTGTGTCTGCTATTTCTGTTTGTTTATTGTACTTTTCTTTTCAGGGGAGGGTTCGGTTTTGTTTACAAGGGCAGGATGGCTGGAAAGTAGGGAAACAAAATGTGAGAGCTGTTGATCAGAGAAGATGTGGGGTGAAGGGTGGCAGCCTGAGTGGGTTGGAATGAGAGTATGCAGGGGGGGAACGAGAATGATGCCAGGCTGGGCGGGTTGGAGCAAGGGGTTGTGTGTATAGCTGGGGGTTGCGGGCAGGAGGGTGCCAGGCTGGGCAGGTTGGAGCGAG
Organism: Gopherus flavomarginatus; assembly: GCF_025201925.1. Lineage (NCBI taxonomy): Eukaryota > Metazoa > Chordata > Testudines > Testudinidae > Gopherus > Gopherus flavomarginatus. The sequence goes on from NC_066619.1 coordinate 151,024,220, forward strand.
GGGTTGTGTGTATAGCTGGGGGTTGCGGGCAGGAGGGTGTCAGCCTGGGCGGGTTGGAGTGAGGAGGTGTATGTGTAGAAGGAGATTGGGGGTGGGGAGCATGCCTGGTGTAGAGAAGGAGAGTGAATTGAGGGATGTGGGCCACAGGCTGCTTGCCAGGGAGAAAAGATTTCCACAAGTTTTTCTCTGTTTTTAAAAAAGCTTGGCACCCTCAATCACAGCAAGTGTATCTGAAAATAGTAGTAGGTCACAGAGTGGTAGCCGTGTTAGTCTATATCAGCAAAAACAACGAGGAGTCCTTATGGCACCTTAGAGACTAACAAATGTATTTGGGCAAAAGCTTTTGTAGGCTAAAACACACTTCATTAGATGCATGGAGTAGAAAATACAGTAGGGTATAAATACACAGCATATGAAAAGATGAGAGTAGCACTGACATCCCCCCGCACACACACACTTGGTAAGGCCACTCCATCTTTTCATACGCTGTATATTTATACCTTACTGTATTTTCCACTCCATGCATCTAATGAAGTGGGTTTTAGCCCATGAATGCCTTATGCCCAAATAAATTTGTTAGTCTCTAAGGTGCCACAAGGACTCCTCATTGTTTGTTTTTGCTGAAACTAGTCCTGTGATTCACACAAGAAGTGCATTAGTCAGAACATCACCCAGGAGAGTTATAATGAGGCAGCAATATATGATGATGGTAAACCTTTAAAATCTTTCAGGTAACAAATACTATAGAAATGGAAGAGATGTTATCTTTTTTTGAATCTGACAAGATTTTTACCCTGGCTAAGAATCCAGGAAGAGATCCTTAGCTGGTGTTAACTGTCATAGCTGCATGGAAGGCTATGGAGTGATGACAATTTAAATCAGCTAGATATATGCCCCCTAGAGAGAACATATTAAAAATAAATGAGAAGAATAATGCAGATTTTGAAGCTGCTGATGCCCAGGATAACGAAGACTTGCTGCAAAATCTACAGCCTGACAGCCCTTAGTCTGTTGAGTCAGATGTTGAACGTGTGGTTCGCAAGTGACCGCCTTAGCATTTACAGCATGTTGATTTATTGTTTATTATTTTCCTTAGCTTTACATACGAGTTTGAAGGACCCACTATCGTGTATTGCCCTTCAAGGAAGACCACTGAACAAGTAGCTGCTGAGCTGATGAAATTAAACTTGTCCTGTGGCACATACCATGCTGGCATGGGAATCAAAGCAAGGAAAGATGTTCATCACAGGTTCATGAGAGATGAAATTCAGGTATAAATTCGTACTACAGGATGATGTTCTGTAGGAAATGGGTTAGTTATTCCGTTGACGTGTACAGAGTGAGAGAATTTTGAAATATCAGTCTCTTTCAAATTTACTTTGTACCTTTGACATTATGGGCAAGAAACTATTCTTTGGCTTCCACAGTCTGTCTGCCGTGACATAATTTCTGACCGTCTTATTAATCTCATTTGCTCTATAAAGATCTTAAACATACACTTCATCCTCAAATACTTCAGTCTTTCCTGGCTGTACAGTCTACAGTGTATAATTAGGAGTGACTTTTCTCACTGCTGACGTGCAGTCATTCTGTCACATAGATCACAGTAATGCCGCAGGAAATGAAGAGTACCCCATATCATCATTTTATAACATTCTACTTTTGAGCTGCTTGATGGGTAAATGTTGTATTTTTAAATGGCCCCATACTAAGCTCCTCTGTGTACGCTTGGCCTCATTCACATATATTCTTTCTCTTGTCTTTCTAGGAAAAAGGCAAAGCAGGAAATGCATTTCTATCCATTATCTTATTTTGAAAATAATAATATATCTTCAGGTTTTGACTAATCCCTAACTGGAATATTATTTCACTTAAATGCCATGTATTTCTGCAAGAATAAGATCTCCATGTTGTCATGGGAAATCATTAGGAGGCTGTAGAAAATTTCTCATGAACTGTTCTGGGTTAATGAATGGAACTTCTGTGATTTATTGCGTTTGTATGCCGTTGTGACAGTTGAGCCTACAACTTTACCCAAAATGAGCTCAATTGTAAAAAGTATGTAAAAGTTCATAAGATGTTACTAAAACCTAGAAAAACAGATGTTGATGGAGAAAAAAGTGTAAAAGGGAGACACAGTAACTGAATTGGTCTAAACAAAAAGGCATACTGATATGATTCAAAAACTGTCTTGAAATTATGCTTCTTAAGAGATGTGGAGCTGAGAGTTAATGAGTCCAAATTGATGTGTCAAATATTAGGCCTAATTGGTAGATAAAATAATGAAGGTAAGGGCTATTCCACCCATTACTCCCTTTATGAGTCCTTAAAAGAAAGGGATTTTGTCGAGAAAGTATGAAAAATCAAAAGAAAAACAGACAGAAGCTACTGGAACAAGCTTCGCCATCATGGCTGCCACCCCCCTTGTTTCCTGGGACCCTGGGCCTTCCTCATTCTGATCCTGATGAGAATGGGCCAGAGAGGGAGGGAACCAGATAACGTCCCCACACCATCAGCTCCTGCTGAAACCCAAATACTGGCTTGGATGGCAGTTATTACCATCTTTCATACCATCTAAGACTGTCGAGGAAGGGCTGGAGGTTCCTTCTAATATTAGATTTTTTGTAACAGCGACATCATCAGCCCATCTGAACTAATGTCTCTTTTTTTCCCCCCAAAGTACAGTTATTGCTACCTTTGATCGTATCGAAGAGACTGTCAAACAGTGTGGGGAGGAGGGTGTTTTCCTTCTAAAAACTGTCTACAACTGAATGGAAAGGGAACAAGAGATGTTAACATGAAAACCTTATTTAATACTTTATATTTCAAATGCTTTAACTGTTTTTCCTTTTCTGTCTCTTTCATAAAAGGTTTAAAAGATTTTTTTTTTATAGTTTATTTGCCATGGTGCCAAGCAAGCTGAGATCTTTGCATTCCAAGTCATGGACCTTGTTTAACACTGTTTAATGTTAGACAGTAACTGGTTTATATTAACACCCTTAGTCCGTATATCACATCTAAATTAGTACAACAATGATCAGAAATCTGTGATAAACAATCAATTTGCTTTCACTACGCTTACCAAATCACTGCTGTATCGCATGTGCACAAAGAAATAGGTATAGCTTGCTGCTTTTAAAGATTGACCTCTAGTATTTCGACCTCTTTGTCCTGATGATTCTCTTTCGCTCTTAGAGGAAAATATAAAGTTGTAGGTCATTTTTATTAGGTCTCTGATCTGAAAGAGCTTTGCAAACATGTATTTGTTACTCCTGGGGGAATTTTGTGCCACTGCGCGTGTGCAGAATTCATGTCCCCCGCAGATTTCTTTGCTTCCCCACAGAAAAATGACTTTCTGACAGGGAAGCAAAGGGGAGCTGCAAGAGCAGTCACACACTGCTCCCTAGCAGTGCAGGTACATTTTTTCAGGCACCTGGAGCAGCTGGCGGAGAGGTAAATCACTGCGGGGTTGAGGACACCCCAGCCAGTGGCTCCTACCCTGAGCCGAGATCAGCTGCTAGACCTGGCTGGGCTGGAGGCAGGAGAGGACGGGACTTCCTCTTCCCCTGCAACAAGTGGCTGGGGCTATGTCAGACCCACCCCCAGAAACCTCCCTCAGCTTCAGGAAGCTCAACATCTTCCCCTGCTTCCTCCCGCCATCGCTTCTCAGATGGGGGAGGGGTCACTGCATGGGGAGCTGCTCCCCCATACACCCAACCCGCATGCATCCAAACCTCTCATACTCAGACACCCCCGCCAGACCTCACCCAGTACATCCAGAACTATCCTAGTCCTCCAACCCCAAACCTCACCCCCATTGAACCTGAGCCCCTGCATCAGGAGCCCCCACCCTTGCACCACAACCACCCCAACTGAGCTCCCTGCACTGAAACCCCCACCCTGATGCCCACCCCCTAAGCACCCATATCCAGACCCCCCATGCCACTAACTGCCAACTAGCTGCACCCAGATGCCCACCCCTTCAGTGAGACCCCCAGACCTCTCCGCTGAGCCCCAGCCACCTTCACCTGGAAGCCCTGGCAGAGTCCCATTACCCCTGCATCTGGAACTCCCCCAGTGAGCCTGTGTGCATCCAGATCCCCCCCAATGAGCAGCCTGCACCCAGATTGTCCCACACAAAATCCTTTCACCCCACACCTGGATCCCCTTACACTGAGCCCCTCCACACTTGTATCCTGCCTGGTTGAGCTGCTTGCCCCATACCTGGCACAGAGGGGCAGGGCCCCAGGGTGTTTCTGGGACAGGCCTAGGCCTTGTGCTAGGTTGGAGTCAGGTGCAGCCTCATTGCTGAATCCATGTCCTGGGAGTAGGGGATAGGGAGGCTGCAAGGTGATCTCCTACCTTCATGCAGCCAGTGGCCTGTGCTTCCCACTGCCATGCTGGAGCCTCTGCATTTATTTATTGACAAATAAAACTTAAAGAATTTTAGAATACTGTGTACAGACTTTTTTAATTTTTTTGGCATAGAATGTCCTCAGGAGTAAAAATGTGTGTATCTGTTTTATATAGGGATAATCTCAATCACCAGAAGTTACAGGGACTTGTTCTATTGGTGGTTGAACCCAGTGTTCCGAACTACTCATCCCCTGCTCTAAGCATTCTAAGTCTTCTATCTCATTATGACTGTGATTAATGAAGTGCTTATGCTGCTATCAATACATGACTCCTTACTGACAGCGGTATAGATGCCGACTGTGATTTGAAGCTACTAAACTTTAGGCTGAATTTGAATCAGTGGCACAGAAGTCATTACACACTGTTTTGGCATTAATAGAGGTTTAGACATATTTTTACAGCTAAGTTAAACATGTATGTTATGATTATTTCCAGTGCATTGTGGCTACGGTGGCCTTTGGAATGGGCATCAATAAAGCAGACATCCGGAGAGTTATTCATTATGGTGCCCCTAAGGAAATGGAATCCTACTACCAAGAGATTGGAAGGGCTGGCCGTGATGGTCTTCCTGCTTCTTGTTACGTATTTTGGACTGCAGCTGATATGACTTTTAACAGGTATAGTATTGGGAACAGCCTGGAGTCATAGGAACCTTGTTCATTCTGTAGCCAAAATTTACTATCATGAATGAGCAGGAGCGGGTGGGTTTAAAATGTTTGCTGGTAGCGAAGATAGTCTGTTGTTTTGATATATGGTGCCTTCACTTAATATATGTGAAAACATTCGTAATGCACTGATATGTTTCAGAAACACAGTGTGCGTCCAAGAGTCCTCTGTTTGGTCCCATCCAGCGTCCCTGAAAGGGTCCATGATGTGAAGGAAGGTAGCGGTCAGGATGCTAAGTACAGGGCCTGTTGTTATTTTGGAAAACACATACTTAAAAGCAACATGAATTAAGTCTTTCCCTAAAACTGACCTGTTCAGGCTTGGACTTCTAGATAGTCAGTGCACTATCCTTGCAGTCCCTTAGTCTAGTTCCCACTGATGATAACATGTCAGTGTTTCTCTTACAAAGACACTCACAGAAAGGAAGATGACAGAAAGGACTCTCTCATGTCCATCTCCATCCGCCTCCCCCTTCCCCTTGCAGGGATCTTGAAGGTTTAGTGTGTTGTGCTGTAGGGAAAGACTTTTTGTGGAGCACTGTCCAACTACAAATTGAGAACCACTGCTGTGTATGAAATAAGTTGACTGTGGTAGGTACTGTGAGTTTGCTGTCACTATTAGTTCAAAAAGAAACTTGTGGACAAGTGTTTAAGCTTATTTGTTTTTTGTTTTAACGGCAGATATCTGTTAAATGAGATAAGTAATGAAGGATTCCGACTATACAAATTAAAGATGGCGGCAAAGATAGAGAAGTACCTTAACTCAAACAGCTGCAGGAGAAAGTGAGTATTATATTTTACTGCACATTTTCTGTAAGTCCATAGTTCGCAATTAGTATTGTCCATTACAGTTCAGTAACAACTGAAGATGTAGCTGCAGAACTTAAATGCTTTGCAAAAATGCAATTTCAGTTTAAAAAGTGATATTTACTATCTTTTGCATAATTAAATACCAGCATTAGGAACTTCTGATTTACTTTTTAAAAACAAACGTCCTTGTCTCTGGTGAAATCAAGTGCAAATAATTGGTTCCCAGATGAATCAATTAATGATGATGATTTCAACTCATTGTTTTTTTTGCAATGAATTTAACGTGTAAATTCTTGTTCTTTTATTTAATTCTCAATATTCCCGTGGGTAGAATCATCTTGTCTCATTTTGAAGACAAACAACTCCGGAAGGCCTCCTCTGGCATCATGGGAACAGAAAAATGCTGTGATAATTGCCGGTCCAGGTAAACGTTCCTCCCTAAAGACTACAGTGTTTAGAATATCTATCTTCCCTATAACATACAAGACAAATGCAAATAAATACACCATTAATTTCTCCTAATAAAATATTCTGGTTTTTTGTGCATTTATGTTTGTGAGTATTCTGATTAATACAAAAAGCCTCCTGAAATCTGCTTTTGTGTTTGAACAGCAGTGTCTGTTGTTGTAGGCTTATCATCTCGGTACTGGAGTGTGACAGGAGGCAATGCGTATGCACCACACCAAATCCCAGATTGTAGTAAAGCCTGTAACGAAAAATCACTGTTGCTATTAAAATGTTTTCATTTTTTTTAAATGACTTATTGTAATACTCCCGAAGAAAGTAAAATAAATGTTACGTTTCACCTCTTTTTAACCTTTGGTATCTGCCTCACAGAATTAATTCTGAAGAAAGTTTAAAAGCTGCATGTGCCAGCAAATTTTTTTTATATTGCTTGATTGTCGTAGATTTCATGGCCACGAGTGACCATTGTGGTCATCTAGTCCAACCTGCTGTATAACACAGGCCATAGAACTTCTACAAAATGATTCCTAGAACAGGTCTTTTAGGAGACCATTCAAATCTTGATTTAAAATAGTCAGTGATGGAGAATCTACCATGACCTTCGGTAAGTTTTCAGTGGTTAATTACGCTCACTGTCAAAAATATATGCCCAATTTCCAGTCTGAATTTGTCTAGCTTCAATTTTCAGTCATTGGATCAGGTTATACCAGGGGTTCTCAAACTGGGGGTCCTGACCCCTCAGGAAGTCGCAAGGTGGTTTCATGGGGGTCCCGAGCTGTCAGCTCCATGGGGCTATCAGCCTCAAGTCACCATTAAATTAAATTCCACCTCCTCCCGGCCTGGTTTTTAATTCATAAGTGGGGGGCACACTCACAGGCTTGCTGTGCAAAAAGGGCCACCAATAAAAAAAGTTTGAAAACCACTGTGTTATACCTTTCTCTGCTGGATTGAAGAGCCCAGTGTTAAATATTGGTCCCCCGTGTAGGTACTTATAGACTGTGATCAAGTCACCCCTTAACCTTCTCTTTGGTAAGCTAAATAGACTGAACTCCTGGATTCTGTCACTCTAAGGCAGGTTTTCTAATCCTTTAATCATTCTCCTGGTTCTTCTCTGAATCCTTTTCAATTTATCATCATCCTTCCTGAATTGTGGGCCCCAGAACTAGACACAGGATTCCATCTGTGGTCACACCAGTTCCAAATAGAGTGGTAAAATAACCTGTCTGCTCCTACGCAAGATTAACCTGCTTATGCATCACAGAATTGCATTAGCTCTTTTGGCCACAGCATCACACAGGGAGCTCATGTTCAGCTGATTATCCACCACAACCCTCAAATCGTTTTCAGAGTCACTGCTTCCCAGGATAGAGTCCTCCATTCTGCTAGTATGGCCTATATTCTTTGATCCTAGATGTATGCACTGACATTTAGCCGTATTAAAACTCATATTGTTTGCTTGTGCCCAGGATACAAAACAATCTTAAGTCACTGTGTATCAGTGACTTGTCTTGATTATTTACCACTCCCCCAACTTTTTTGTCATCTTTATCAGTGATGATTTTATGTTTTCTTCCAGGTCACTGATAAAAATGTTAAATTAGCATAGGGCCAACAACTGATCCCTGTTGGACTTCACTGGAAACACACCTGCCCAATGACTATTCCCTGTTTGTTTACATTTTGAGATCTATCAGTTAGCCAGTTGTTAATCTATTTAATGTGGCATGTTAATTTTATATCTTTCAAGTTTTTACTCAAAATGTCATGCAGAGCCAGGTCACACGCCTTACAGTAGTCTAAGTATATTATATCAACACTGTTACCTTTATCAACCAAACTTGTAATCTCATAAAAAAAAAGACATTAAATTAGTTTGGCAGGATCTATTTTGCATAAATCCATGTAACTAATGCAAATCAACATTACCCTCCTTTAACTCTTTATTAATCGAGTCCTTTATCAGTCACTCCATTATCTTTCCTGGGATTGATGTCAGACCAACTTGCCTATAATTACCCAGCTCATCCCACTTACCCTTTTAAAAAAAAGTGGCACAACATTAGGTTTCTTTCAGTCTCCTGGAACTTCCCCAGTGCGCTGAGACTTATTGAAAATCAACATTAATGGTCCAGCAAGCTCCTCAGCCAGCTTTCTTAAAATGCTTGCATGCGAGTTATCTGGACCTGGTGATTAAAAATGTCTAATTTCTTCCTGAGACATTAGTAGAGTGAAAAGAGTAGTGTAATCACCATATGATTAGACTAATCATCAGTTTTTTTTCACCAAATACAGAACAGAAATATTTTTTAACACTTCCGTCTTTTCTGCATTACTCATAATTCTATCATTTCCATCTTGCAGAGGACCTATACCATTCTCAGGATTCTTTTTTTTCCAAATATATTTTTAAAAATTATTCTAATTGTCCTTAACACTGCTTTACATACATTTCTCCTTATGGCTTTTTACTTCCCTTATCAATTTTCTACAATTCCTAATTTCTGATTTATATTCATTACTGTCAACTTCCCCTTTCATCCATTTGCTATAAACCAGGTTGTTTTTTTAAACCAACACAGTCTTCTTCCTTGACTGTGGCTTTTTAGACATCTAGTAAGGTGTTCTTAACTCTGCTGTTTGGGATTTAGTCTCCTATTGCTACTCGACACATGCATGTAACAAATATCAACATTAATGGGACATATGTTCAAGGGGAGATAAGACCACTACGTGTTTGAATAACATCTGTAGAAGTAGAAATGTCGTTCATTCTTGAACTTGTAGTAGACTGTGTGTCTGTATTCCCTGGCAGTGTAAGAATTCTGGTATAAGGCATGTAGATCAGTGGTTTTCAAACTGCAGGTCGCGACCCAGTACTGAGTTGCAGAATGTAAGGCACTGGGTCATGAAGGCTCTGGTCAGCACCGCCGACTGGGCTGTTAAAAGTCCTGTCAGTGGTGCTTCCTGGCTAAAGCAGGCTAGCTTCTGACGTCGCGCTGTGGTTCTGACATCGCGCTGTGCCCCAGAAGTGGCCAGCAGCAGGTCCGGCTCCTAGGTGGGAGTGGGAGCACGGGGCTCTGCACGCTGCCCTTGCCCTGAGCACCATCTCCGCACTCCCATTGGCTGGGAACTGACCCATGGGAGCTGTGGGGGGCAGTGCCTGCAGGCGAGAGCCATGTGGAGCTGCTTGCGCACCTCCGCCTAGGAGCCAGACCTGCTGCTTGCCACTTCCAGGGCACAGAGCAATCCGCGGTGCCAGGACAGGCAGGAATCCTGCCTTAGCACCCTGTGCTGTGCCGCTGACCTGGAGCTAGCTGAGGTAAGCCTGCACCCCAACCTCCTGCCCCAGCCCTGAGCCCCCCCAAAAAAACCCCAGAGCCTCTTCCTGTACCCCAGGACCCTAATCCCTGGCCCCAGCCCAGAGCCTGCACCCCCAGCCGAAAGCCCTGACCCCCTCATGTACCCCAATCCCGTGTCCCAGCCCAGAGCCCCCTCCCACACTCTAAACCCCTCATTCCCGGCCCCACCCCGCAGCCCTCACTCCCACACCCCAAACATCTCATCCCCAGCTCCGTTGCGTTGCAGGCATCAACAATTTTCTTCAGCTGGGTTGCCAGAAAAAAAGTTTGAAAACCACCAATCTGGATGTACTATGCTGCTCTCAGAAGAAAGTAATCAGTGCAGCCATGCTTCCTGTCTGTTTGCAAATTATGGGATAATCCCTTAGCTGCACTGTAGTTATGATTAGAGCAGAATTTTATTTTAGAGATGATTTTTCATTGTGCCCTACATGCAAAGTCACGTTGGCTTTAAAATTTCAATGCCAGTAACAGATCTTGGCTTAAGTTTTTGTTAATTTTGAGGTTGTTTGAGAGATAGAGCCCTCCCCACTCCCACCAAATGACCTGCTTTTAATTTTTTCTGTTTTTTTTTTCCCCCATGTACCTGAAGAGAACTGTGGCTGCAATCCACATAAAACTTGTTTCTCAGGACTTCCCTAACCCCATGGTAGTTAAATGCAAAAAGTAGCTTAAAAGCAACTTGAAAGCTGTTGGGTAACATACTAGAATACTCAAGATGTTAAGGGTTAAGAGTTGTTCACACAGTGCTAACTCTGCTACAAGTCTTCAGGCACAAGTTAGTGTTGCCAACGCAGTTTTACCTCATGGAATTTTGATTTTTGTATCTTGAACACTAGATTTTTGCATTTAAATGTATATTTAATTGCATAATTAAATGTAAAAGCTTTAATTCAAGCGTAAGCTTTATATTTTTAACTATAGTTTAATCAATAACACCCCTTATTTCTGAGTGTTTAGCACTTGGCAGTTACTCTTTGTTTTCTTGTGCATATTAGAACTCATTGCTGCACTATTAACAGTGACTCAGAAGAGAGTTTGCAGGACTTCGGTCACCAAGCATTCCAGCTGATGTCTGCAGTGAAGGCCTTAGACGAGAAGTTTGGAACTAGAGTTCCGGTTTTGTTTCTCCGAGGATCTGTAAGTGTGGTTAAAATTCCTTGTGTATTTTCGGGGTGGAGGGAGAGCATTCCTGTGATAACACCCCCCTTCCTGCTCCCAGAAACAATACACACATTTCACTTAATAGTACCTCTCTCCCTAACCCCAGGAAAGGCCAGTCTTACGATGTAGTGCACCTTCCTCTAGAGAGAGGCTGAACAGACTAATTCAGCAGCACTGGTGTGTTAGCCCTGGAGCTGCTCTTTATTATTATGATGGGCTATTTGTATAGCAGCAGTGTCTATAGACCAGGGCCCTTACTGTGTACAAAGAATTAGTTGATGGTCTCTGTCCAAAAGAAGTCACAATTTTAGGCTCCTTTTTCTAAAAGTTAAACATTCAACATTCCCAGCCCTTCCTGGCCTAAGAGCTTGCATCCAAACTAAGATCCTGTACTTAGCAGTGTATTGAGCTGCCTCTAAACCTCTAGACTGTCTCTTTTTGGGTTGTTTGTAGTTAACTTTTGAACAGGTGGAAGTAACCTCTAATACTGGAGGGGTTATCAAAACTTTTCCACTACCTGCGAACCTTTTACCTGCAATTTAATCTCTTGTATTGTTTATAGCAACTGAAATAGTTTTCTAATGGGAGGAGGTATTCCCCTCTCCATGCAGGTGTGTAACTTTAACACTAAAAGGGGCTGTTTGTTCAAAGTGAAGGGAGAATACATCATTCTGTTCTCTAAATTAGCCTGTTGACTGATGATTGAGTAGAGCTGAAGATTATGCTTGTGTTAATGAGCACTTTTGTCTTGCTAACTTAATCTGATGGGTAGGGTTGAAGCAAAGCGCATTGAATGATTTATACAGATCTTTACATGTAAAGGCTTTTTAAACATTATGGGGAAAAGAATCACTGAAGAATGAAATAGGAAGACAGTCACAAAACAAACATTTTGAAAAAGAGTGCGTTCTTAGCTTGGAAGAAAATTACTTATTTAAATTCTTGATTAATTTTTTCCCCTTTATTAGGAATAACTCATGTTAAAAACTTGGCACTGATATATTTAATAAAATATCTGGATCACAGTTTATATGCCTCTGAGGTATTTTTGTTTTTTGTTTTGTTTTGTTTTTTTAACGTTAGAAGGCTTTATAATGTGAAAGTTGCAGGGTGCCTCAAACGGCAGTGTAAATGGTAATGAAAATTATCTCCAGCTGTAAACTTCAGCTCAACTCTGTCTATAATGTTTCTTTTTTTTGTAAAAGGTGTTCATAAGACTTTGAAAGTTGTGTAATAAGGCAAAATATCCTAGAAAATCCTAGGAAATAACCCATCCATATCACTATAAGGTATCTAAATACTTGAAAAAGTTTGTGTGAAGTTCATGAAGAATTGTGTTGTCTTGGATTTTATTTAACCTAGCAGTGTCTTTTCATAACAAATAGGTACAGGTGGGCTCCTAGACAGACTTCAGGTGGGTCACAAGAGAGATCAGATTTCACCTATTATTTGAAAACTGAGTTAGCATATGGTACTGAACAAGTCCTCCTGGGAAGCTTCAAATTAAGAAGTTGCCTTGACTGAAATTTTATACCACCACTGCTAGAAAAATATGCAAATTTAGAACATGACCACATTAATAAACTGAAATAACATGGGTACTTTTTTCTTGTGAGATACTCTAGGCTCCAAAATCTTTTTGTGAATACTTTTTCGTCATAATTCTAATATTTAATAATATCTAAGATGTTAGTCATTGTTTCAGCCAGTTACAGTTGAAATACTGTTAGTTCTATTTATATGGCAGTATCTTGTAAAACTAGATGAAAAATTCATTGTATTACACATTTTTATGTATTTTAAATGCAAGTATTGTTTTCAGTGAGCACGTCTTGAAAGTAAGTATTGCACATTACATATCCTTACAATATATATTTTAGAGAATAATTTATATGGTATAGTACCTGTAAATAAAAGACCATTCTTTTTAAAGTTCAAAAATCCATAAATGAAAAAGTTTAAATGAAGGCATTACAGAAACAAAATCAGGAACATAAATATCTGCTTCATTCCAGTTTTGCAAACAAATTTTGAATCTGCAGATCAGCAGCCAAATTTCCAGTATATTTTATACATATGAATTGTATCAAATATAAGAGATAAAGAACTAGCAAGAATCAGCAAGAAAAAAAGAATTGACTGAAGGTATCTCAGTGTGACAATATGAAGGACTGGCAAGAAGTAGTATAAGGCACATGTTTCAGTGATCTCAGCAGGATCACACAAATGTGGTGCTCTGTGCAGTTACTCAATTCACAATTTACCTTTTCCCCAGAAATTGTTCAAGGTCCTTTTCAGTCCTAAGTTTCTCTGATTCTGTGACTTCTGGTGTCTGGTGTTTGAGTTCCACTGGAACTCCACTCCTCAATCGGCACATGTGCCTTTAAGCAAGGCCGCTTTCATCTGTTTTGTGGCTAATCTCAGATTAGGACAGGTGAGTTCTCCATTTTTGACAGAGTGCTTAATGGAGCAAGCTGCTCCTGGAATACAGTCTCTCTCACAGATAGGCAAATCAGGAATGTGTCTCATGTTGTTTGATAGTCCTGTGATTTTATGTATCAATGCATTTACAGAATTTTTTTTGTTTGCTTAACTTTTATAAAAATGTTCCCCGTTTTCCTTCAGGGCACATATATAACCATTTAAAAACTGAAATAACCAATAGACCAAACGTCTACCCTCAGAAGAACTACTCTGTCTCTACTGAGACTGTTCTGCTTCCAGTGTCTCAGCATTCAAATCTGGGGACAGCACAAATATCTGAACTATCTGAAGATGCTCCAGTACTTCTGTTAGTCTTTAAGGTGCCGCAGGACTCTGTCACTTTTGTCTGAAGATGTTGCACTGGGGGAGAGAGTCTGTGAGGTAGCTGAAACACATACCCTAGAGGGCTTTTGTAGATAAAAGTCAGCACCTTGCATTGTACCCAGAAGCAAATAGGTAGGTGGACAGTACAGTTTGCAGAGCGCAGGTGAGATCTGCTGCATATGGCAGGGATCACTAAATAAGCAGGTATGTGCATGCAGTCTGCCATGGCTGAAGGTAGTCAAGATGCACGTAGGCTCGTTGAAGTAGTTCTGTTTGGATGTCAAAGGCATGAATGACCGTGGAGCAGACATATCCCGGAGGAGGTGCCTTTTTCCTTTTCTGTCTCTAGTGCAGGAACTGGCACATGTCACCCACAGAGTCCTTAATCTGTGATACTCCCCTTTGTTAATTCTGCCCTCCACGCAACTAGCCCTTGACTCAGTCTCCTGGACAGTGGAATGATGCTACTCCCTAGACACCTGGTACGCCATCATCTTACATGATAAATATGTGAATCCTGCTACTGGAGACTGCCTGCATGTCTTGATACATTGAGAATGCTGCTGCATGGATCGTTTTCCTAGCCCATCACTTTGATCAAGTCACTTCCCTCTTTGAATCCCTCCACTGGCTCTCCCATCTCTACACATCGAACATCTTCATTTTCCCGGCCCTTCGCACCCTATTGTCTCGACCTATTATCTCATATCCACTATCAGGATGTTGACAAAGTTTTCAAACAAGCCCCTTCATGCTTTCTCCCATGCTGCCCATCAATTTGGAAAGAGCTACCTCGTTATCCACCTTCAAACCCTCCTTAAACCTCTCCTCTGCTGGGCTGCCTACAAACCCTGCCTCCTCCATCCCCAGTTTGGCTGCTGGCTTGTTGAGGCCACAGCCACTGGGTCTAGTGCCCCAAGTGTGTGCATGTAGCATCTCCCCTGCACCATTCTTGGTCCAGAATGGTGCTGGGAGAAGGGTGGCCCCTGCTGGGCCTCATTTTACTCTGTCCCCCCCAGTGCAACAGTCTCTGTTTTGGCTGCTTCTGCCCTACCAGCTGGAGTCTGTGACTCTTCTCTGCAGTCCACCCAAGAGGAGGAGGGAAGAGGGATGCAACCTGAGTCCTTGTGCTTTCAGAATTGGGGATCTTCTCTGTACTGGGTTCAGGAGATGCTAGTGGGAGTGGTGGCCCTGGATCCTATCAGACAGGCAAATTGTGGCCACAGTCCTTAGGCAGTCTTGGCAGAAGGCCCCGAAGTGGAATGAATAGGCACAGAGGAAAGTACCCTGTCACTACTCCAAGTGACAGCAGTGAGGTGCATTGGCGTGGCCCTTGCTGTAACAACGAACAAAGAGAAGGATTCAGATTCAATAGTTTCAAATTCAGCCATTTTTAATGAGTATTAAATGACCCTGCCAAACATATTCTCATCTTTGGACGGGTTCTCCCATAGTTCTGGCATTTTCAGTCTTCTTCAGCTTTCAGTTCCTCGTTTTGGTAATGATGGTTTATATTGGTACAGGACTGCATGGCTATTTCTGTGCTTCGGTAGTTATGGTGGAGCAGTTTTTCTAGGAATTGAGGAGTCTGACCAAAATGTTGAATGATTTCAGAATTCCCAGCGTCTCCCAGACAAGTACCGAACTCACGCTCTCTTTGGTAGTGGAAAGGACTGGCCAGAGAATTGGTGGAAGGCTTTGGGCCGACAGCTCATCACTGAAGGTTTCCTTAAAGAAGTTTCTGGTCAAAGCAGATTTGCAACTCTGTGTGAGCTTACTAAGAAGGTAATCTTGTTGTAAAACCTTTCTGTCAGAGGTTTCTTTTGGGAACGTAAAATTGAGTGACTTGGTCTGTATCCCACAGGGTAGAGACTGGCTCTGTAAAGCTAGGAATGAGTTGTGTCGGACGCTTCTGCTACAGCCCAGTGAAGAACTATATCTAAGGAAACCTCACACCCAAAGGTAACTACACTCATATATATTATGCATGTGTCACTTTTATGCTGGGAGAATAAATATGTGAATCCTGCTACTGGAGACTGCCTGCGCCAAGGAGGAGGTTTCTGCACTAAGGTTTTTTGTTTTTGTTTGTTTGGGGGGAGGAGGGGGTGTGTCTCTTGGGCACAGTCTTGCTTGCATAAGAGGGACTATACTCCTGAGAATCACTGGTATCAATGGTTCCCTCCTCCTTGGGGACTACCCCAGTTTCCATATTACCTGTCACACTGGCCTTACTGGGGCTATGGGATCCATATATGTGACATCACAAATCTCTGTGATCTCACTGGGAGTGTAGACAGCCCTCTCCATGCAGAGAACATCATGAACCTCTTCAAGAACTATTGGAGGAAGAGGAGGAACCTGAACATGTGGAACCACCAGCTCCAACAGGATTGTCATCTTCCTCCCCAGACAAGGAATTTCAAAATCTTCTGAGGAGGGTCACGCACATACTTCCTTCTGGAGGAAGTGCAGGACACCCCTCATAAACGATTGGATGTTCTCCGGAGAGCTGGTCCCCCGTTAGGCAGCACTTCCCATTAATGATGCCATCTAAGGGTTAGTCCACAGTTGAAGCGCTATAGTGGAGCTGCACTGTTGTAGCGTGTCTGGTGAACATGCTCAACGCCGACGGGTGAGAGCTGTCTCGTCGGCATAATAAAACCACCTCCTTGAGAGGTGTTCACTATCTTGGTGAAAGAAGCTCTCCTGCCAGCCGAGTGCTGTCCACATTGGGACTTAGGTCGGTGTAACTTATGTCGCTCGGGGGTGTCTTATTCACTCCCCTGAATGACATAAGTTATACTGACATAAGCTGTAGTGTAGACCAGTGGTCTCCAAAGTGGCTCAAAGTGCGCAAGAGGATCCTTGGGGGTGTGCGGAAGGAGGAGCACCTTTTTGGTCTTTGTTTTTCTTTGCTTAGGCAAAAATGGTAGAGCTGGCATGGCAGAAGGTGTGTGCTCAAAAATTTTTTACTGATGGGATGAGTGATCAAAAAAGTTTGGAGCCACTGGTGTAGACAAGCCCTTACAACCAGCCAAGACAGTCTGGCCACTTGTGCTCGTGCTCCAGAAACAGCAGAAAAGTAGTACTTTGTGTCATCTAAGGAGGCGCCCTTAGCTTCATGTTCCTTAGTCCACCTATCAATAAAGGTTGCCTTTCTTGTTGCCATCATCTCAGCTAGAGGAGTAGGTGAAGTGGTGGCCCTTATGGCCGATCCACTGTACACAATCTTCTTCCGTAGGTGTTTCCCTGAGATTACACCCAAAATTCACCCCCGGAGTAGTCTTGGAATTCCATCTAAATCAGACCATTCACTTACTGATCTTTCCAAAGCTGTATGCCACCAGTGAGGATAGAAAACTTCACACTGTGGATGCTCATTAGGCCTTTGCATTCTACCTGCTAAGGACTAAATCCTTTAAACTTTCCCAAGACTGTATCCTTCACAGAGCATGTGAGGGTGAAACGATCTCTCCTCAGAGACTTCTGGGCTGCATCCTGATGTGTTATGAGTTAATGGCTACCTCTCCCCAACAAGATGTGGGGGCCCACTCAACCAGGACCAAAGCTACATTGGTAGCTTCACTTAAGGATGTCCCTCTCCTGGAGATCTGTAAAGCTGAAAGTTGGGGTTCTGCTCATTACCCTCAGTGCAAGCTTCTATAGCTGATGCCTCCTTCAGCAGAGTAATCCTCCAGTTGATGTTACAGCAGGGTTCCTCACACTGTTCTCAGTGAATCCTGCTTGTGAGTCACCCAGAGTGGAATGCACATAGGGACCATCACTTGATGAAAGAGGGTAATTTACCTCATATAGTAACAGGTTCTTCAAGGTGTGTGGTCCCTATCTGTTCCACTACACACCCTCCTTCCCCTCTGCTGCAGAGCCTTCTGCAAGGGCTATTTGCAGTAGAAAGGTAACTGGAGAGGTGTTCAGCCCATGCCACCATCTATGTCTCCGTTTGGAGCACGAGGAGAAGCGCGCAAATGTGGACCAATGGATGCAGCTAGCAAAAAATCTTTGGTGGGCCACAAATTGCAAAGAACTCCAGTAACCTTTCTTTGCTCTTTGTATTCTGAAACCATCCTCTCTCAAGGTGTATTTTGAAATGTCAGCCTTCATGAAAGAGTGATTTTTTTTGTATATGTTTTGAATACATTTGAATTCGTTTTCTTACAGCAATAGACATATAACTTCAGTTGCAGGACAACGTTCACCAGATACGAGGTTAATAAAGCTGACACCAGAGAAACAGGTCTGTATTTGAGAAATATATTACTCATCAGCCACTTCATTATTCTTTTTAGTGACGGGCAAGTGAGCTAATAGATCAGTATATCTAGCTATAAAGTCTTCTCCACATATTTGAAAGCTTAAGATGCACAGTAAAGCAGTACAGAATGTAGGATTTACAAATCGTTTGTATGATAGTTGTGTGGTGAACAAATAATTGGTACACTGAACACATTAATGTGTGAAGGTGAAGTGTAGTATTAACACCCAAATATGCACTACCTACTTCACAAAAGACATGGAAAATCACAATCCCTTCCTCGGGATTTTGTAATCCTAAATGTTTACAGATGACGTGGAATGAGGGAATGAGAAACAGCTGTAACACTGTGTATAGTGCAATCTCAGCCATAACTCTGGATTAAGTTATTTATCTGGGATTAAATTAAACATAAACTAAATATAAAGACCACCACTACAGTTTCTAAGGGGTTTTGGAAAATGGGGTGAAACTCCAATGCCTGCATTAGTGCAAGGGGCTGAGAGGGAACGTTACTTCTAAATTTCTTAGATTTTCTCAGTTTTTCTCAACATGAATATATTTTACCATAGTGACTTGTTTATATAAAGTGTGTGTTCATTGATTCTGTAAATTAAGAACATAAGAACGGCCATAGTAGGTCAGACCAAAGGTCCATCTAGCCCAGTATTCTGTCTACCGACAGTGGCCAATGCCAGGTGCCCCAGAGGGAGTGAATCTAAGAGGTAATGATCAAGTGATCTCTCTCCTGCCATCCTTCTCCAATTGGCGGTCTTTTTAAAAATTGTTATTTTATTACAATTTTCTCTTATACTGTGACTAAGGTTAGAAACTTTTAAAATCTCTTTTCTAATGAGAATCAATATACTGTAACACACAGCTGCTTTTTACTCATGTCTGGTGTATCTTTGTAATAATGTACTAGAGGGACACCAGATACCAAGAGGAAAGAATTTTTTGTTATGCGACAGACTGTAGTGTGTTTTGAAAAAAATTGATCCCTTTCTTCACTGAATATCTTTTAAACAGATTGGTATAAAATTCTAAATGAATATTTTACTGTTAATATTTGTATTGGGAAAAATGTGGATACTGTCTTTGATTTTCTGACTTGGTATTTTTTTTTATTTTTAAAACAGACATATTTGCAGGAAATGTTTACTTATCAAGGAGCAAGTAAAATTTCTGCAAGAGGCAGTGTCTCAAATGAAAGGTACAATTGACTAAATTATTTCTGCTCATATCTCTTTCTCTACTTATTCGTTCTTTCCTGTGTTGTGAAGGTGGTTCTGTAGAGCAACTATCAGAGAAGAAAGTAAGTCTGTGTTTGGTGTAAACTTAACTTTTCGTTTCAATGTCTTAAATCATTAGTGTGAAAGTAAGTGCTCTACGGGTGCCAGACTTCATTTAACCTTTAAGAAACATTGTATAATCTGTCCCTCTGAAAGTCTAGTAAAACAGCATTACGAATGCAAATAATTTTGATAGGTGAATTAGGGTGAACACTTTTAATTTTGCCTCACTTGACGTGCTAAAATGTCACAAAATGTAAATTAGGTTATGTGCTGAAGTAGGTAGGGTTACAGTGTGTTAAATGGCTCTTTAAAGCATCCCACATTAGTTTCAAAAAAGTGACTGTAAAATACTTCTATTGTTGATTACCTGAACTGAACCAGTAACTGAACATTTATAGCATGCAAAAAATTTAACAGGCATTGTTTTCTGCTCAAGTCCATGAGCCTTTTTAAATGCACAGTTAAATAAGTCTGTTTTGGGTTTGATTTTAGGGGCATGTTAGGGGGTCTAAAATTAAGATACTTTTTCATTTGTTGATATTTTAAATCCAAATGCAAGAACAATAAACATAACAAACATTAATTAAAAACCAGGCTATAAATAACTTTTATTTATTCCAGATTGCTCTGCTGGTCACTCGGTTTTTGCTTAGTTTCTATTTTTTGATAACTTGGAAATGTGATACATTTTTTGGATGGGTCAGGATAATATAAAATGCGAGAATCATTTGTTTCTGCACTCCTCACAACGGCATGGCTGTAATGGCCTAGCCGCGCTGTTGTAAGGTATGCAGCGTAGACATGGTGTAAATGGAGAAATGTAGCAGCATAGCTATAGTGGTCTAATTATATTGCTGTAGTTATACCAGGGTAACTCCCAGTGTGGACCCTGTGTCTGTGCAGATGTGTTTTAATGCAAATGGCAACTAAACTGGCTGAGACCACAGGTCTGGTTGACTCATATACACTAGGACTCCCAAACCTACCAATCTCAGCAGAGCAGAGCTGGTGCAAAATGAATTGATACATTGATCTAACAGGAATATCAATATCACTTTTTTTTTTTTTAATTTAGTAGTGACTTGGTGCCATCACCAATCAAACTGAAGTCCCCAGAACCTGTTGTTTCATCCAGAGAGAAGGAACTGCACGTAAGTCTATTAAACAGAAAGGGTATCTGCTTGTGTAAGAAATGCATTTAAATTGTGCTTGGGTACATCTAACACAATCCTAGAGACCATTCCTTGTCCCTCCAAAGTGTCAACCAGAGAAACTGTTATTAAACTGGATTTTTCAGCTGTTATACTAAACTTTAGGAAGGTGCCTAGAACTGGAGTCCTTGATGATAATTAAACACTATGTGTGGATATGGTTTAGATCAGTGGTCCCCAACCTTTTCGTCTGGCAGGTGCTAGACGAAGGACCGTGGTGGCGGTCGAGCATCCACCGAAATGCCGCTGAATTTCGGCAGCATTTCGGCAGATGTTCGACTGCCAGCAGGGATGCAGGCGCATTCGCCTGCGGGTACCGCGTTGGGGACCCCGCTTTAGATTCTGATTGCTTATCTGTTTTATTTTGGGTCTTTAGTTTGCTTTCTCATGTAGAAGTTTTCTTCCCATACTTCAATCACGTTTAAGTCCTTGACTTAAAGTGTTCTTTAAAGTAATGCCTTACATGTATTCATACTTTGGCTTTGTTCTTTACAGACTGTTCTATATGGCAAGCTGCTGGCAGCCAGACAGAAGCTAGCCAGTGAGAAGGATATTCCTCCGGCTGTGTTGGCAACTAATAAAATACTGGTGGACATGGCCAAGATAAGGTAAAGTCTTCAGCTTGAAAACTACACATAAGTCCAAAGATGTTCTGAAGTCTTATCCTCATTCCTTCGAGCCACGTTAGTAACAGAAAATGATGATCATAGAATATCAGGGTTGGAAGGGACCTCAGGAGGATGCATTACTTCTCATGTGCCATAAATTTTAGGTGTTGTACATGAACATATTGAGGAATTCTGTTTTTCCACGTTTCCAGTTCAGTAACTTTCTGCATCAGCCGAAATATTAATCTGACTGAATTTTGAAGAAAAACTTTAATGGGTTCTCATTTTGGTAGACTGTTACTATGGCCACGTCCAGACTAGAAATTAAAATCGATTTTAGATACGCAACTTCAGCTACGTGAATAACGTAGCTGAAGTCGAATTTCTAAAATCGAGGTACTCACCAGTCTGGACGGCGCTGCATCGATGTCCGCGGCTCTCCGTGTCGATTCCGGAACTCCGTTCGGATTGATGGAGTTCCGGAATCGATGTAAGCGCGCTCGGGGATCGATACACCGCGTCCAGACTAGACG
Organism: Gopherus flavomarginatus; assembly: GCF_025201925.1. NCBI lineage: Eukaryota > Metazoa > Chordata > Testudines > Testudinidae > Gopherus > Gopherus flavomarginatus. The sequence continues at coordinate 151,045,830 of NC_066619.1, forward strand.
CGATATATCGATCCCCGAGCAATCGATTTTAACCCGCCGATGCCGCGGGTTAGTCTGGACGAGGGCTATCAAGAGGTGCAGGAAGAACTCCTCAAACTGAACGCTTCTGCTGTGTGTGTCTGAATTTTGTGATCACATAAGTTCTGAAAATGTATTTGTAAAGTTTATTAGCATTTTTATTAGCACCAAGGATATTGTAGCTACTTCCATTCAACATGTGTATGGAGCTATGTGAACTCAGGTGTTATGCAGATAGAACAGCACTGCAGTTATTGCTTATGTTGGTTTAGCTGTACTGGTGAAATTTCTCTGCATGTATGAATTACTCTGTTACAATACTTGTTTCTGAAGTATCTTGTCATGCAACCTTTACCATCGCCAGTGATGTTGTGATATCTGCCTTCGTAGTCCATTCATCAGCTTCTCCCACGAGCAAATTCATGCTTTCTTCCAAGTCACTACTTATGCATGAAGCCTCTCCCTGAACTTAGCTGTAGAGTAGCTTCCTTCTTCACAACCCACTTCACCAAGCTGCATATGGTAAATTGCCAAGTGGTAAAGACTAGGCAGGTGGTCAGCAGGGGCCTGGGCATCAGATATGCCCCTTGCTTGTAGCTTTGGGAAAAAAAGTAAAACCTGCAAATTTTGCTTGTATCCAGCCTTTGTAACCATGCCTTTCCGGCTGGCTGGAGAGGGGATGGGGTGCAGGGCAAGCAGCAGTGTACCCTGCTCAACCCTTCCTTCCCTGCACCCTCTGCTTGTTCGTTTTATTAGCTTGTTGCATTTGTCTTCATTTGGATTGTATGATCTTCAGGACAGAGACTGTCTCTTACCCCGTCACCTGACCAGGGACTCTGTGCACTTCTGTACTACAAATGAATAATCAGGGTGTTACAGTAAAAGTCTCCAGAAAGATAAAGAGAGAAGAAATGAGCTTCCTTACATGATTCCCCACTATAAAAGCAAGTATTGGAAGACAACCCAGCATATAACAACTGCAAATGGGTCTGCAGTGTGTTGCCTAACGCAAAGTCATAGGTACCCTGCCTGTGTCCCTAAATAGGACTGACAGCATGAGGTGGAGAAGTTCTTTCACGGGGTCGAGATCCATGTTGATGGCGCCAGCTGCTGGGAGCGTGCAGACACAAAATGGCTCAGCTGGATATGTTTGTAGGCAAAAACCATCAAAACACTTCTGCTCAATTCCTGCGGGATAGACGGACAAGTTCTCCCATAATGCACTATGATCCAATCCATAGAGTGGCCATAGCTGGTGAGGGCACGAGGAACCCAGGTTATGATGGTATTCACCTACAGAAGCTGAAGTTGTGATTGGGTCTGCATAGTGTAGTATGGATGTGCCAGCACAAGTGTGAGGCTTGGGTTTTCTGTGCAGTATGGACATTCAAGTGCAGGCTTGGAAACACTGAGTCTGCAGATGCAGGTCACACAGACAGGTTTATTATGCTGTGTAAACAAACACACAAGAGTTTAAAGCCAGAAGGGACTTCCAGATCATCTGGTCAGAACTCCTGTATATCACAAGCCACCAATTTCACCTACCACCCTCTCACCAAACCCAACAATCAAAAATTATACTAAAGATTTACAGTCCATAGGAGACAAGGCTGTAATGTGTCACTGGGAGAGAACAGGAGGGACCGAGGTGCACAAGTGCCTGAGGTCCCTGCATGGCAGGGAAACGATAGATGAGATTTACCCAGATGACCTGGGCAAGTGACTCTCATACCCACACACTGCAGAGGAAGGTGAAAACTCCCCAAGGTCCCTGCCAGTCTGACCTGGAGAAGAGTCTTCCCTGACCCCACACATGGTGATCAGTTGGACGCTGAGTATGTGAGCAAGAACCAGCCAGCCGAGCCCTGAGAGACTGAATGCTTGGTGCCACCACAGAGCCCTGGTCTTCCCTGTCCAGTGTCCTGCCTCCAGCCGTGGCCATCTCTGACGCTTCATAGGAATAAAATCAGAAAACCCAAAATACATTGTGGAGGGAATCCCTTTTTGACTCCTGCAAGTGGTCGAAGCCCAGTTTATAGCAAGTTTTCCATGACAGAACATAAAAAAAAATACATTATTTTGCAACTAAGAACTAATGTATGTGCCAAAAAATATTAAGCACTAGCAAAAAGCTACACACTTCCTCCACAGACCTTTTTATAAGAACTTAGAAAAATAACATGACTAAAATGCAGACAGTGCTGTGATGGCAGAGTAATCACCTGTCAGTGTAATCTGTGGTTAAAGTGGGGATTGTCATTCCTGTTCTGTCCTATACTCCATGTTCCAAAACATAAACCAGCAAAGCCCGGTAACTCTCCATTCTGTTCTTGTTCTTTGTGAAATAGGCCTACGACAGTTGAAAATGTGAAGAGAATTGATGGCGTATCTGAAGCAAAATCTGCCATGTTGGTTCCTCTCCTGGATGATATCAAGGAGTTTTGCCATGAAAATAATCTGGAGGTAAGATTTTTCCCTCAGCAAGGTCTTCTGCTTCTTCCTTATTTATGATCTACCTCACCTTGGGATTTACAAGTCCCATTTTTCAGGCTTTCTGGCATGGTCCCGGTCCTTCCTCCAGTTATAGGACAGGACTCTTCTTGTAGCCTGTGAACAGTCCTCCTGAATCACCTCAAGTTGCTGATATTGAGCAAAGCTCTCCTCTCACTCCTCCTCAGGGCTGATTGTGCTTCCCCTGCAGCAAGAAACTGCTGGGCCTGGGTAGTGGCATCCAGCTCGTTTGGTTGGCAGTGTGGAGGGTGACGAGTAGACCAGAGAAAGTGTGCTTCTAAACAGGTTTCTTAAGAAGTTTTCAAAATACAAATCAACTCCTCTCCTTTCATTTCTTCATGCCCTTGTTTTTCCCTTCATGTTCTCCTGTTTCCCATGTTCTTTCTCCCATCTCTTATTAAGGAGTCTTCCTTTCTCTTAGCCAATCTATCTGTGGTGAAGTAGGTGCCCTCCTGAGATACGACTGTCTCATGTAGATCATAGCTAAGCATCCAGTAGGTTACTCAAGGGGCTATCTTCATCACTCCTTGAGTAACTGACAAATGGCTACTGGGATTAGTGGGTAAACTTGATCTTCCACACCCTGGGCTTGGCATGTCATGACTACAAGCTTCTCTGTGGCCAGGGGCGCTGGAACAATGTGTACAGTGGGGGTGCTGAGAGCCATTGAACCAAACTGTAAACCCTGTGTATGGGGGAAACCATATCAATCCAGGGGGTGTCACAGCACCTCTTGTTCCAGCATCTATGCCTGTAGCTGTTCATTTCTTCACATATGCAGTGGAAATCATTTTGATCCAGAAGTTCCAGGTTACACAGTGCATAATGATACTGGATAGGTTCTATATAAATACCTGTGGAACAGATTAACGGCCGTGGCTGGCCTGGAGAACAAGCAAAACCCTGGGGTGTTGAGACCCTCATCCCTAAGGTGGGGGGGACTCTCATCTAAATCCCATGTAGGCCTCAGCAATTCAAGGCATGGCTTGATCTCTCTATCTGATGAAGGGACTAGAAAGTAAACATTTGGCCTAATCCCCCATCCTCCTCCTGGCAGCTGTGGAACAATAATACCTGCTGTAAGATGAGCTCCACAACAAGGTTTCTTTTGCTGGTAACAAAGAAAGGAACCTCACTGTTACTTCCCCAAGAAGGAAGGCCAGATGGCAGCAGTGGAGAGGTTAGAAATTAGTCTGTGCTTGGGTACACCAATGTTGTAGTTCCTAGCCAGCCAGTTCTGGGAATGAAATCTTCAGAATATGGCATCAATGCACACATCTTGTTACACCTAGAGGAGGCCTGATTATTCACCAGTTCCCCAAGCTTGCTTTCCATTCTTTCAGAAATCATATATAAACTCACTAAAATAGTGTGTGGCAAGCATCTAGTTTTTCCTAAAATAGCTAGTAACTATGCAGCCTGTTTTTTAGGATTCATGGTGAATTGCAGACTGAGCTCTTTTGTCATCAATGCTCTTCTTCAGAGTGGCTTGGTTTATATAAAATCAGCGTTCCAGCTCTTGACTTTCAATGGTTCATATTTGAAAACAAGCAAAATGGGTTTTGTTAGCCATTGGTTGTTTTTTTATTTTTTTTAAATGGTATTGATTTGTGGTGCTAAACGTGGATCAAAGCCTGCAGTTATTCACTCAGGCAAAACTTCCAGTAAAGGCAGACTGCAGGATGTGGTCCTAAACATAGTGGCTGGCAAATCTGTAGTGGAAAGTAATGGATATTTTTAATTATAGGGAGGACTGCAGAAGTCCTGGGGCTGTGCTGTTCGCATCTGATCTTAAATGTAGGTGGTTCCCCTCCACACACACACAGACACAGACACAAACACCATCACTGAACTGCTGTCAGTGTCCCTTTTGAGTCCTAGGTCCTAGCTTGTGCTGGTGTACATGCTGTCTTTCTTCACTCAGGTTTCCTTGCTGAGCTGATTTAATTCCTGTCTGGTTTGGTGCTTCAGCCACTGAGGCGATTGTCCTCAGTGTCTTGAATATCTTTTTCAAAAAATAACTGGTCTGGATGGGTCCATTATCTCATTGCTGCCATGACAACCATGGGACTGTTTCAGATGTTTCTGACTCAGCACACAAAGTTGGCTACATCTCAGATTTGATATTTGGGTTGGGGTTGAAGACTGAGACATATGGAATTGGCCTTTGTCATGGTCAGACTATTGCCTGGCCTGGTTTGAGGGCAAGACTCACCTTTGCTTCCCATTTTATTGGTCCATCCTGGGAGACGGTGGACCTGACTGTTCTGAAGGATACTTTGGCCAGTGGACCCACTCTTTCAATACTCTCAATGAACCTTATGATTCCCTTCTTCTGGCCTAGTAGACAGAGTGCTGGACTTAGATTTGAGAGGTCAGAGGTCTGTTCCCAGCTCTGTTGCTGATCTGCTGTGACTTTGGACAAGTCATTTCACTGCTCCATGCCTCAGTTTTGTGAACTGTAAAATGGGGATAATGATACTGACGTCCTTTGTGAAGTGCTTTGGGGATCTAATGGTGAAAAGTGCTAGATATTATTCTGTCCATTACTATCCATATGGTGGCACCTTGTCCCAGTGTGCTTTCTTCACTGATCATTGTGGCAACAGACAAAGCACAGGGGAGCTTCTGTGCTGCCAGTGGCAGAAATCACATTCTGAGTTTTTGCACTCTTATGCTACCCTAGAGGTGAAAGGATTCTTCTTCTCCACTGTAGCGTCTGTAGAGTCCCAACCAGAAGATACGTCCAGGCAGGAAGAGTGCCTGCTGAATTGTCTGTGGTTGGTTAGAGATGAGTTTTTCTCACGGTCATGAGGAGTTTTCTCTCTGCTTCACAGATCAGGTTGCTGGGATGCAGGCTGTGTTCGCCCCTTCTATGAGGCAGAACCGTGTGTGTGTGGCATGAGGTTGGGAGAAGGAGTCTTGTCAAGTTTTTAAAAAAAGTCTTAACTTAGAACACACAAAAACATGTATTTATTTAAAAATAAAAGATTATACTGTAATACAGAGTGTATTACAGTACATAGGAGTATCAAACTCTTTTAACAGTGCAGTGGCGGGAGGGATAGCTCAGTGGTTTGAGCAGTGGCCTGCTAAACGCAAGGTTGTGAGTTCAATCCTTGAGGGGGTGATTTAGGCATCTGGAGCAAAAATCTGTCTGGGGATTGGTCCTGCTTTGAGCAGGGGGTTGGACTAGATGACCTCCTGAGGTCCCTTCCAACCCTGCTATTCTATGATTATAATTCAGAAACTCACAAGCCAATCTGGTGTGTGTCAGTCCAGACACCAGTTATTTTGGGACCCCCTCAGGTATGTTACACAGACTATCCCATAGCTTGCTTCAGCACACCTGTGTGTGCGTGTGCATATGAATTATAAGCACCCATCTTGGGACTGTCCTACTGTTTATGTGTGGAACACAGTCTGACTGTACAGTTTAGTTTGCTCAAAGTCTAGCTCTTCCATTTCCAATTCCAGAGCAGATGACCAGACAGGATGATTTCTTGGGTATTATTCCTGTTAACTGTTGTTTGTCGCCTTACAGACAGACACGTTCCCTACTTGCGGATCTAGGGAAAAGCAGCCGGCAGCCCTCCAGAAGAGAGGTGGGTGCAGCCCCCTTCCACAGTCACAGCTCATAACATACATGCTTTTCCATGAGAAGAACCAGTCTTTGGTAAGTTATTTCCCATTGGTGGGGATGTGGCCATGCTGGTTGTCTAAAATAGGGGGTGGGAATATTGTGTGTATGGAGATTGCAAACTTGTTAAAACATAAGACTTGAGGGCCAGACTGAGTTAGTTGCTGCTGTTCTCTTAAATTCTACCTACACTGCCAGTGAGCCCCGGGCTGGTGAATACCATGTCCTTGTTCTGGATATAAAAAATCAAACCGTTTGCATTGTACCTCCATATAAGAGTCGAATGGCCTGGAAAAAGCCCCACAGGAAAATTCAGTGCAAAATTGAAAGGCTAAATATCAGTGCAACTTTCTGATTAAGACTTCCAAAGCTGTGACTGTTTCTGCACCCGGATCTCAGCCATGTTATTCACATTGCTAAGACAGGCACTTGGGAGTTGGTAGTGCACAAAATACTCCATTTGCACAGTTCTAGGAACCGTGATTTGGAATGACCTTTTGTGCATTTAAGGGCAAATCTGCCCTTGCAGCAGAGAGAGGTCCCCAGGCATCAACCCAAGTATAGTTCTTCTATCCAGGAGAGAAGATTTGGAGATCTGCTCAGCAGGTAGGCACATCTCTGTAGTGCATACAAGGGGTGGGCAGATGGCGCAAGGACAGAGAGAAGTTAAGAGTTTAAATGGAGAAGATTAATTATTTGGGCAGTGGATAGGAATGTTGGCCCAGATTCAGCCCTTTCACGACTGGTTTTGGAACACTTCGTACACTTAAAAACAATGGGTTTGTTTCTCTTGATTAAAATGCACCTATCAGCAATAGCAGCAGTCTATACTCATGTAAAGGTTAAAGCCACCTTCTCATACAGTCTAGTGAAAAACTTTTTAAAAAGTTTATTGAATCTGTATCCCCCAGTTCGTGACCCAGTCCCTCCATGGAATTTGAATGTAGTAGTAATATAACCTATATCTTCCGTGTTTGAGCCTCTACGGCAGGGGTCAACAGCCTTTCAGAAGTGGTGTGCTGGGTCTTTATTTATTCACTTTAATTTAAGGTTTCGCGTGCAGGTCATACATTTTAAAGTTTTTAGAAGATCTATTTCTATAAGTCTATAATATATAACTAAACTTTTGTTGTATGTAAAGTAAATAAGGTTTTTTAAATGTTAAGAAACTTCATTTAAAATTAAATTGAAATGCAGAGCCCCCGGGCCAGTAGCCAGGCCCAGGCAGTGTGAGTGCCGCTGAAAATCAGATTGTGTGCCGCCTTTGGCACGTGTGCCATAGGTTGCCTACCCTGCTCTACGGGATTGTTTGCTGTTTCATCTTTCTATAAAAACAGCTTTTCATAACAGCAGTTTCTTCCGCTAGAAGAATTAGTGAGTTCTATGCATTCATGGCAGACCACCCTCCCCAGAGTACTTTTCATAAAGATAAAGTGATCTTAGACCACATCCTAAATTCCTTCCAAAGGCAGTCTCGGAGTTCCGTATCAATCAGAGGAGAACTTTACCTGCATTTTTTTCCTAAACCTAATTGGCATAAAAGGGAGTCTAGATTACATTGCTTACAAGAGCGCTCTTAGTTTATATTACCTGGTACTTCTAAGGGTCAGGCCATTTCAGCACAGTCCCTATCCAGATGGATTAGCCTTTGTATTGAGGAATGTTACCAAAAAAGCTTCCCTTGCTCCTTCTGGTCCTCTTAGAACCCATTCTACTAGAAGGACAGGTACATCTGTAGCAGTCTCCAAACATATTCCTCATATTGAAATATGCAGGGCTGCTCCATGCAGTTCAAGTCACACTTTTACAAGACATTATGCATTGGATCTGGCATCCAGCTCTGAAGCACAGTTTGGCGGAGTGGTGCTTCAGTCATTATTTAATTAAAACTCCGCTCCCTTCTTCCTTATTTACAGTACTGCTTGGCTAACTATCCCAAGAGTGGGAATGTGCAGAGGACACTCAAAGTAGTAGTGAAGGTTGGGTGTTTGTAATCGGAATTCTTTGAGGTGTACTCTGCATATTCACACTCCCCACCTGCATTCCTCGCTCCTGCGGTGTCCTAATGTCACTGTTACTTGGTATATTCCACTGTAGTAGTTGGAAGGAACTGAGAGGGCAGTAGCGCCAAGCCCTCCTTTTATAGCCGCATCCACAGAACGCGCCCCAATGCTGGGGGTGAGGGAGGGATGTGTGCTGACATGCACTGCTGGTAGAAGGTGGCACCGTCCTGGCTGCTCCCAGTCAGTGCATCACAGGAGTGAACATGCAAGAGTCTGTCTCAAAGAACTCCACTTACAAATAGCCAACCTTCATTTCTTAATCATAACGTGACCTTAACATGGGGCTTGCATTGAACTCCTTATTAATTTGTTGTATAGGCGGAGAGCCATAACACACAGGGAGAAATAGGCATGTTGCTTTGTGCCTGTCGAAGGAGTGTTCCATAATCCATTGCTTTTATATCTTTTTTGTTAAGCTTTTCACTTTTTATCACTCGTTGATCAGTTAGTATGATGCTGAAATAGCTTCAAATTTCTCTTGTCCCTCCCAAGAGTGTCTGAGTGAACCTTGTCAGATAGTCGCTAAATTAAAATGCCCAAGGACTAATTAACGAGAAGCAATAGAACAATTAGTGCTAGGTAATTTGATGCCCAGGGCCTGCCTTGTGCAGGAGGTCAGACTAGATGATCAGATTGGTCCCTTCTGACCTATGAGTCTATGAGTCTATGATTATTGCATTTCCCCTGTGTGTATTGTCTGGTGGAAAGTCAATAAAAGAAACATAAAGCCTAATTCTTTCAGGGAAAATAATTAATTTTAAATCTATCCTGTAAAATCAAAGAGGTTGCCCTAAGATTGGGGTAATGGAGTCCACCTGAAAGAACTTGAAACACTTTGTTTGTTATCATTTCTATTCTGGTGGTGCCAACAATGACATTAGGACTCAGCGAGGGTTGCTGCGTTTACTGATCTCTTGCAGTTAAGGTGTAGATAATTGGCTGCTTTATTGAGGGACGTTTTGGGCTTTAACAAACCGAACGTTACAAGTGAGCTGAGCTATTATACAGTTACAGCTACTAGATTGTCATTAAACTGTCTCTCCATCACCAGTGAAGTCCTGTAGCCCCAGAAATAGCTATAGAAGGCCCCATATGTGGTGAAAATATGATTCCCTTTGCATGGTGCAGACTGCCATGCTCAGGGATTGATCTGTTTCTTCCAGGTAGCAGAGCGGAGCTTGGTGGTGGCTGTCTCTGTAGCAGTGTAGGGGCGATTGTAAGCAGACCAGAGGTAGAGCACAAACCATGGAGATGCAGTGGCCCAGCATAGCATGTAGGTCCTGGCCACAGCTCATTGTCTCTTTTTGCTCCAGCCCCATGACAGTTTAGTAGCGAGTCTGGAGCAGTCCTGTGGCCACTGCTAAAGGATGGAGCTCTGGGTTCTGTCCATTAGACATTTGAATGCGGAGCAGAATCCTTTCTACGCATGGGATTTCAGGGTCACATTGAGAAGTTGCTCTCCAAGCCAGAAATAATCTTTTGAAATGAAACCTCTTCACAGATTGGATTCAGTGTCTGAAAAAGATCAGAAAAATGTGCCTTGTGATGTGGTTTGGAGTTCTTGTTGTGTGGTCTCCTGTTCTTGCGGTTGGTTTGTGAAGCAGCAGCAGCACCATGCATTATCATTTATTATTTGTATTACCATGGTGCCTCGGAGCCCCAGTCACAGACCAGGACTCCACTGTGTTAGGGGCTGTACAAACAGAACAAAAAGACAATCCCTGCCCTAAAGAGCCTCTCAGAGCAATCTAAGCATAAAAGAAGAAACAACAGATGAATACAGACAGGCAGGGAGAGTACAGGAAAACATCAAGACATTACAGGCAGTGGTCGCAGCACACCAGCAGCCTAACCACTATCATGTTTTTTGTAGGCATCACAGCAAAGGAGACTTTTGAGGGCAGGTCTACACTACAAATGTACATCAGCGCAGCAGCACAGATGCAGCTTTGCTGCTGTAGCATGTCTGGTGAAGACGCTATAAGCTAACGGGAGAGAGCTTTCCCATCGGCTTCATAACTCCACCTCTGCGAGAGGCGGGAGCTATGTCAGCAGGAGAAGCTGTCTCAATGATATAGCGCTGCCTACTCGGGGAGTTAAGGACGGTATAACTATGTTGCTTAGTGGTATGGATTTTTCACATCCCTGAGTGACAGTTATAGTGAAGTAAGTGTGCAGTTTAGACCAAGCCTAAGGAAGGTTTTGAAGCAGGATAAGGAGTTGGTTTTGCAGATGTTTATGGGGAGCTCCTCCCAGGCATGCGGGGCCGCGTGGGAGAAAGCACCAAGGTGCTAGTTTGAACATTTAGCAAGTGGGTGATAAAGGATGGAGCCATGGGCCAACTGGAGGTAGGAGCCAACCTTTTGATACTGAATGAAAGATGAAAGGTAAGTGGGAATAGGCTGTGAAAGGCATTGAAAGTGAAGAGTAGAAGGTTATGTTTGAAATAATAGAGAAAGTGAGGAGTCAGTGCTGGGATTCAAAGAGGGCTTTGGTTCTTTTGTTGTTAGATCTCATATACTTTTACCACTTCAGATCTCTTCTCTCATTGTTTCCCCAGAAGAGTATAAGTGAAAGCAGGTCTCTGCCTCTCTCTGTGGTCGGCTCTCATTTATCCCAAGCCATGAAAGCTGGCTACCCAGTCGACTTAGAGCGAGCGGGTCTGACTCCTGAAGTTCAGAAGGTTATTACTGATATCATCCAAAACCCTCCCATCAACTCAGGTGAGAAGCACAGCTCTAGACTGAAGGTCTCAATGACAGTCATTGGGATATGGATAAAGCAAACAAGAAACCTGTGTATCCTGTTTGTTCCTTTGGTGAGAATTCATCACTCTGAGGACCCATTCCTGAGCCAAACTGAGCATGGCAGGGCAAAGAGCATTCCCCCTCAGGTGTGAAGCCAATGGGAGATAAGGGTGAATGGAAAGCTACAGCCTCAAGCCATGAAAGAGAGGAGGAGGGAAGTTTTCTTTAAGAACTTCTGAGTTGAGTGCATACACAAGATTGGTGTCTCAACAATATGTAAAAAGATCCAGACATTTTTTAACTGTGTCCATATTTAGGTACCTAACTTCAGCCTCTGAGTTTGAAAATATTGGCCCCAGTGAATAGTTATACTTAGGCACCAGCAGCATGCCAAGTGAATCCTTGAAAATATCTTGAATTTCCTCTGATTGCAAACCTGGGTCATTTAAGATACTGGGTGACAAAGAGAACCAGACAAGTAAACTAATAAATAGGTTGTTACCTGCATTTTAAAACTTATCAGAATTCTGATAAATGTTAGATGGGCACCTGATTTAGTGATTTAAGCTCACAGTCGGTAGCCCCAAAGCAGGGTTTCGATTTCCAGCTTTTCCACTGATCTACTGTTTGGCCTTGGCTGAGTCATGTCATCTCTGAGATTGTTTTCCCATCAGAAGGAAGCAGCTTTCATCCCTCCATATTGCAGGCGAGGTAATGGAGATGTTACATTTGTCACTTCTAGCAGAGCTAGAGATAGAACCCAGATCATCAATATTTGCCATATTAGAGATGATCTTCATTCTGTTTAAAAGGACACCAATTACAGTTGTAACCCCCACACCTCCTGGGTGTGAGGTTCTGTCCCATCTAGTGGCACCGAGACCACTTAGAGAGAGAGAGAAATTAGTCTGCTACCAGCCAGTTGGCTTTTTGCTCATGTGGTAGAGGCTCGTGCACTAAGCTCCAGAGGTTCGATCCTGCTTGACGACGACCAGGGTCTGTCGGCGTTATAAGTGGGGGCTTGTCTGGGATTTCAGTGGGGAAGTCTCTGAAGCTCGGGATGCGCTTCCTCAGCTAGGTGAAATATGTAACCCCCATACCTCCTGGGTGTGGGGTTCTGTCCCATCTAGTGCCACCGAGATCACTTAGAGAGAGAGAGAGAGCTAAAAATGAGTCTGCTCTACAGCCTTAGCTAAGAGCCAGTTGGCTTTTAACTCATGCTGTAAAGGCTCATGCACTAAGCTCCGGAGGTCCCTGGTTCAATCCCACCTGCCAACGACCGGGGTCTGTCGGCATTACACAGTAAAAATTAAGGAAGAATGCTCTGGGTCTTCTCTTCTTTCCACACCCCCAACCTATCGGGGCCATTAATGAGTCACTGAAATTCGCAAGAGGAACGCTTAGGAGGTGCTTAGAATGAGCAGAGGAGTTTCTGGGAGTCTGAATGCTCATTCTCACCAGCTCAGCAATTCCCTGCTGTAGAGCTGGGCTCCATTATTTTTGGACTTTTTACGCTAAGCTGACCTATAGGTAGGTCAGTGATCATATGCCACTTTCTAGGGCTTGTGGGCCCAGAAGCAATTCAGATTGTACCTGTTAATCAGCACTGTCAAGATAAGTTTCTTATCTGTACAACAGATAGCCCCATCAAATCTGAATGACTTCCACAGGGTGGAGTGTTTAACTCTGTGCATTTAATTCAGCTGGGACAGTGACACCTGGCTGCTACGTTTATAGTCCGTTGCTCCTTTGTTTCCATGTGCTAACTCAATGCGTGGTGTTTGGACTGCCGCACTCTGTTCAACAAGTTCTGCAACAAATCTACTTCCACTTAACTACAAAAATCAGGAGAACACTTGTTAAGCTTTTCTGTAAGGTTTTGGATGTAAACTATTTTTGTCCCTTTTAAGTAAAATGAAGAATATTGTCAGTATTTCCCAGGGATGATTCATCTGTGTTCTGTGCATCACTTTATTTCTAGATAGCAGAATGTGAGCAGTTGTTAAATGATAAACACTTTTCAGACTAGAAAGAAGATGCAACCTTTAACAGTGAGGGCAATCAGTGGATGGAGCAATGGGCCAAGGGGTGTGGTGGATACTCCATCGCTTGGAGTCTTTAAATTAGGATGGCATATTTTTAATAAAAGATCTGCTCTACAGGGGGCCAGACTAGATGATCACAGTGGTCCCTTCTGACCTTAAACTCTGTGAATTTATGAAATTGTTCATGAAAGGTACCAGCGCCACCTTATGGTGTGTAATGATTAGAGGGGCAAGGGAGAGTTGGGGGAGGAGATTGAGATGGGGAGGTGGCCATGACATTAGGGTATGTGATCGACAGTGACATCAATGACCACTGTTCTGGATAAAAATGAAGAAATAATAGACATTTGTGGCTAGCATTTATTGTTAAAGTTGATACTGTGATTGGACATGGTCCTTTTTGAATATGTTTTGTTTAAATAAAACAACGAAAATGCCACACCACCTTTTTAAGCACCAACTTATAGATACACATTCTTAGGCTGTGAGGAGGAGATACTGGAGACATATTTTTTCTTTATTTTTTTATGAAAGTGTCCTTTTAGCTTTTGGTCAGTTTTAGTTTCTCTGAAATGTCCAGACCCCTTTACGCTCCTGCTTTTCCATGAGCCCAGAAACCCTTTTAGGAGCAGTTAGAGGGCTATCCAGACACCTTCAACTCACTTTCAATGGCATAAACTCAACTGGGTGCTCGGAGAACTCCAGTTTCAGTTGGACAGAAAGCCAGGGTTGCACTGACCAGTGCTGCTGAAAAACAGCTGGATCAGCGGGAGAGAGGAGTTCGAAATGATTTGTCTACCATGAGCCCCTGGCTCCATCTACTACCAATCATAGGTGGACAGACTCCTACAGTGCTCCTCTTCGCTAAGAAAGTGAATTGTCGATGCAGTCTTAAAATAAGAGGAAAGCTGTAGAAGAGCCTAGCTGCCTTTAAAGTACAGCAACTGGTTGGAGTAGGGGAAGGAAAGTTGGGGAGAAGAGTGCTAATGGCTTGTTGGACCAGATTTTACTGCAGTGGGATTGCACGGCTGTAAGTGAGGTCAGGATTGCTGATTGGGCTAATGTTTTCCTTTCTGATGAAGTTCACGCTGTGAACTGTATTTTATTGTATTGTTTAACCCATTCCATGCTGTAAAATATGCTGCGCTTTAATGAGGGGAAAATTCACTGGCTGTTGATGTTGAACCTTCCTTCCCCAAAGCTCAACGGAGTGCTCCTGGAGCTCTGATTTGGAGAAGCACTTCAGGAACTTGGGGAATTTATTAAAATATATATAATTTTTTCCTTCCAAGATGTAACCAGAATGACAGCGATTAGAGCACTGGTCCCTGCGAATATTGAGCTGTACCTGATCCGAATGGCAATTGCACTGCTGGAGAAAGGATGTGGAAATGGGCAGCTGGGCCAAGCGTGTGACTCAGGCAAGAAAAGCCTCTCAGCTGAGTGTGAAGGGCTGCCGGCCAGCATGGGGCCAGCCCAGAAGAGCAAGGAAGGAACGTCGCGGATGGAAACAGAGGTTAGTAAACCAAGTTGTAAACCAGTCTGCTTCTGCAAAAAGAACATCTATTTCATAGAGACATCGTAATGTTTGATTTCAGGTGCTTTTTATAATGCCTTTAAGTGGTGTTCTGATTAACTTCTTATACATCAGGTACCAATGGAAGTAGCTACATTTTTATCACAATTCAAGTTTTCAACCTGTTGTTAATCACTGAAATCAGCTTTGTATAGGAGAAACCTCTAAAAATAGCATGTTTAAGATTCCAGACACACCACAGAATATAAGTGTATTCCTAAAAAACACATACAGCTCTGGGCAACATTGGAAGTGCCTGTAAGTTTGTGCCACCTGATAGCTGTTTATTTGCTCTGTGATTTGGTCTGGTCTTGAAAGTATGGGTGTCTAAGGTACATAGATCTTAACTGACATTGGATGGCAACCAAATTGGCAGTTTCTGAGCGGCAAATGGAGCCTGGCCTCCCCCATCATCTCTGGGAGTGATCCCTCATGTGTTAATTTCAAGGCACGTTGGGCCAGATGATGTCCCCAAGACTCACAGGTGGAGGGGGGGGGGACCCTTCTTGGCTGACACCTTTTTCCTCAGTGGAAAGGGGAGAACTGCAGCACAGTCCCTCCCTTCTTCAGATATCGTGCAGAGCTGTCGGTGGGGCTAAGGACCTGTGGGTGGGGAGAGGTTGGACTGGGTTTAGGGTTGTCCATCATCCTCTTCTTTCCATGCAAGCCCTGCAAGGGAACTGGCCAAAAAGAAGGTAGCTTAAGGCTTGTACTGCAGACTCTCCCACTGTGAGTTCTGGTCTACACTGACTGGTATGTGATGTTCAGCATAGGGGCAGGTAACAGAATTGCTGGTAAAAAGAACAGGAGTACTTGTGGCACCTTAGAGACTAACAAATTTATTTGAGCATAAGCTTTCGTGGGCTAAAACCCACTTCATCGGATGCATAGAATGGAACACACAGACAGGAGATATTTATACAGGCAGAGAACATGAAAAGGTGGGAGTAGCCATACCAGCTGTAAGAGGCCAATCAATTGAGATGAGCTATCATCAGCAGGAGAGAGGAAAAAAACTTTTGTGGTGTGGAGTAGGCCTAAGCCTGCGCTAACTTTGCCCTGCGCCCCTCCATTCTCTGCAGCATGTGTTCCATGGAAAGCTGCATGGGGGAGCTCCTTGCCACACAGCTCCATTCAGGTGGTGGTACAGATGATTCTCAGAGGTCAGGAATCCCATGCATGTGGTCTGTGCGTGGTGCAGATCCCCTGGTGTCCACAAGCCTGGGGAGGAGAGCTCCCTGCTTGTTCTACAGCAGGGGTAAGCTTGTTCTCCCTCCCCCATTCCCTATCTCCTCCGGAAAGGTATGTGGGAGTTGTGCAGGAGGAATATCCTGGAACTTTTCCTGCTCTCAGCCAGGTTGCTCCTGTGTTTTCCATGAGAAGGGCTGTTCTGAGCTTCAAGTGGAGAGGGGGAAGCTTTTGCTATCCCATGTGCTTTCCTGTCCTGTGGGTAAATGATATGAATGCTCAGAAGTCTCTCTTCTTGCACTGTTCAGACACTACCTACTCCTCTGTGGAATTATGAAAACCTTGTTCAGACTTCCTGTGGCACCTCGGCCAAGTCACTCAGGCTCTCTGTGCCTCAGTTCCCCATCGTACAGTAGGGATAATGCCCTGCCTCACAGGGGGGTTGTGTGGGTAAACACATTAAAGATTGTGAAGTGCTCAGAGATGGAGCCGTATGAATGCCTAAGATAGATAGATTGAAGACTGTGCCAGGCATTTAGGAGCAAGGTGGACTTCTGGACAGTGTGCCCCCCTGGGCAGCAGATTTCAAAAGCGCTACCTGACAGGTCACTCATAAGAACGGCCATACTGGGTCAGACCAAGGGTCCTTCTAGCCCAGTATCCAGTCCTCTGACAGTGGCCAATGCCAGGTGCTTCAGAGGGAATGAACAGAACAGGGAATCATCAAGTAATCCATCCCCTGTCGCCCATTCCCATCTTCTGGCAAACAGAGGTTAGGGACATCATCCCTGCCCATCCTGGCTAATAGCCATTGATGGACTGATCCTCCTTGAACTTATCTAATTATTTTTTTGAACTCTGTTACAGTCTTGGCCTTCACAACATCCTCTGGCAAAGAGTTCCACAGGTTGACTGTGTGATGTGTGAAGAAATACTTCCTTTTCTTTGTTTTAAACCTGATGCTTATTTATTTTATTTGGTGATCCCTAGTTCCTGTGCTATGAGAAGGCATAAATAACTCTTCCTGATTTACTTTCTCCCCACCAATCATGATTTTATAGACCTCGATCATTTCCCCTCTTAGTCATCTCTTTTCCAAGCTGAACAGTCCAGGTTCTTCTTCGAGTGATTGCTCATATCCATTCCAGTTAGGTGTGTGCGCGCCGCGTGCACGTTCGTCGGAGAAACTTTTACCCTAACAACCCAGGCGGGTCGGCTGGGCGCCCCCTGGAGTGGCTCCGCTATGGCGCCCAATATATATCCCAGCCGACCCGGCCACCCTTCAGTTCCTTCTTACCGCCCGTGTCGGTCGTTGGAACTGTGGAGCGCGGCTTCGCTGACCTCCACACTCCCTAGCAGCTCTTTTCGCTATCGTTGTTATATAGTAGTTATAGTTAATTGTTGTGTGTATATGTGTATATATATATATATATATGTATATATATATATATAATTATTTAGTCAGTTAGTTAGTTAGTGTTAATAGTGTAGTTATTAGTTATAGTTTGAGGGGATCGGGGACCCCCCCCACCTTCCCCGCACCGGGAGCCGGAGCTCATGCCCGGCTCATCGGGTTTCAAGCAGTGCTCGGCTTGTCACAAGCCTATGCCAGTTGGAGACCCCTATGACTCCTGCTTGAAGTGCCTCGGGGAGTCGCACTTATCGGCTAAGTGCTCAATCTGCAAGTCTTTCAAGCCGAGAACCAAGAAGGAGTGAGACATTAGATTAAGACAGCTCCTTATGGAAGCGGCCCTGATACCTCCACCCTCGGCACCGAGCACAAGTCAGCCGGTAAGCAAGGGCACCGCCACGGCACCGAGTGCTGCCACCAAGGACTCACGGCACCGGCCTCCGCCGGCGCCAAAACCGGCTCCGAGCTGCTCCCTCTCCCTGAGGTTGAAGACGGCGAAGGCGCAGATCATCCCGCCAGCAGCTGCCTCGCAGTCAGAGCCTGCGCCAAAGACGGACCACCCGGCACCGATACCTGCCGCGGCACCGTCTAAGCCGGTACCGTTGACTCCGACCCCACGAGGGCCGTCGAGTCCGGCACCTGGCGGCTCCCCGGTGCCCACCGCGGTAGAGCCTGCTTCGCCATCTACCCCGGAGACGTTTGCCGCAGTGAGGGATCTGATCACGATCACCGATGCGCCACCGCCCTTACCCCCGGCACTGCCGGTGCGGGTACTACACTCAATGGGCAAACCGGCCCTGACCAGACCAGTTCCAGTCAGCGTAGCAGACCGGCACCGCTCCAGATCGCGGTCCCGCGGACGCTCTGCATCGAGGCGTCGCTCATACTCTCGACGGCGATCTCGATCTCAGCACCGGTCAGACTCCCGGCACCGATCACCTCGGCACCGTTCAGGCTTCCGGCACCGATCGCCCCGGTACTGCTCACGCTCCCGGCACCGGTCAGGCTCCCGGCACCGGTCAATGTCTCGAGCGTCAACCTGGTACTCGCGGTACCGCTCCAGCTCACGGCACTGCGGTGGGTGCCGCACCGCCAGGAGCAGATCGAGACAGAGAGACTCGAGATCTCGGTCGACCTCCCAGCACCGAGCCGGTCGCAGGTCCCGGTCTCGCTCTCGGCATCGTCACCAATACCGACACCGGTCACCACAACCCAGAGGTGTAAGGTCTGTCAGAACCTCGGCTCCAACTTTCGCTGCTCCACCGTGACCGTCCAGAGGCACGTCGGCATCCTCTCAGGCGGGTAGCTACTATGAACGGGACCAGGATCCCGAGGTACCGCTGGGAGTGTTCCAGGACCCCTGCCCGCAGGACGTGGGTTCCCAACAGTGGGGTTTTTGGACACCCTGGGCATATCATCAGACCCAGGGTGGCCCCGTGCCCCAGACCCGTTCTGCTACCTCAGAACATCGGGTACCAGAGGCCACTGTTTCCCGTCCCCCCGTGGTTGAGTCGGATAAACAGCCGCCACCAGACTCCCTGGGTCAACTGGAACAGGAACCAGTCCAGGAGCAGGAGCCCGCACAGGATGCCCTCATCCCCGGAGTATCCTCCTCCTCCTCCTCGCCAGATGAGGCCGTGGCTGGGTCTTCAGCATCAGGGCCCCCACTGATAGACCTCAGGGCCCACCAGGACCTCCTCCGTAGAGTGGCCCTTAACATCAACCTACCTGTGGAGGAGGTCCCAGAGGTTGAGGACCCGGTAGTGAGCATCCTCTCTGCGGATGCACCTACCCGAGTAGCCCTCCCATTCATCAAGACTATCCAGTCCACCGCCGATAACCTTTGGCAGTCGCCAGCCTCCATTCCGCCGACAGCTAAGGGAGTGGAAAGGAAGTACATGGTACCCTCTCAGGGGTACGAGTACCTATACGTCCACCCTCCTTCCTCCTCCCTAGTTGTCCAGTCTGTCAACAACAGGGAACGGCATGGCCAGCAGGCACCGGCCCCCAAAGCCAAGGAAGCTAGGCGAATGGACCTCATGGGTTGCAAGGTGTACTCAGCTGGGGCCTTGCAACTCCGTGTGGCCAACCAACAGGCCCTATTGGACCGTTATAACTATAATATATGGGCGGAGGTGGGTTAGTTCTCTGAGCTTCTACCCCAGGACTCACGCCAGGAATTTAATGCGTTCCTGGAGGAGGGTAAGAAGGTGGCCAGGACCTCTCTACAGGCCTCCCTCGACGCGGCCGACTCAGCAGCCAGAACCTTGGCCTCGGGAATCACCATGAGGCGCATTTCCTGGCTTCAGGCCTCCACCCTACCCCTGGAACTACAATATACCGTCCAGGACTTACCTTTTGACGGGAAGGGTTTATTCTTGGACAAAATGGACTCCAAATTGCAAAACCTGAAGGACAATCGAGTCATCATACGCTCGCTGGGGATGCATACACCTTCCACCCAGCGTAAACCCTTCAGGCCCCAAACACGATGCCCATACTTCCCACCCCGCCAGAGGCCAGACTTCAGTAGACGGCGTGGCCGGGGGGGCCGCAGATGCCAATCCGGCTCCCAGGGAGGCCAAAACCAGGGGACCTCCAAGGCACCACCGGGCTCCAAGTCCGGCTTTTGAAGGTGCGCCTGGGGACGGCGTACCAGCCCCAAGACAGGATCCTTCCCCTACCTTCTTCAACCGCCTCTCCCACTTCCTCCTGGCGTGGTCCCAGTTGACTTCAGACCGTTGGGTGCTACGCACGGTGAAGCAAGGATACCACCTACAATTTGCTTCCTCACCCCCTTCCTGCCCCCTTCCCAGTCCCTCTTCAGGGACCCCTCTCACGAGCAAACCCTCCTGCAGGAGGTTCGTTCTCTCCTCGCAGCAGGAGCTATAGAGGAGGTACCTCTAGACGAGAGAGGAAAGGGGTTCTACTCCCGATATTTTCTGATCCCCAAGTCCAAGGGAGGTCTCAGACCCATCCTAGACCTGCGGGGCCTCAACAAATGGATGCTCAAGTTGAAGTTCTGCATGATCTCCCTGGGAACCATTATCCCATCCTTGGATCCTGGAGTCTGGTATGCTGCCCTCGACATGAAGGACGCGTACTTCCATATTGCCATCTTTCCACCACACAGGAAGTACCTTCGCTTCACGGTCAGACATCAGCACTTCCAATTCGCAGTTCTACCCTTCGGCCTCTCCACGGCCCCGAGGGTGTTTACCAAATGCATGGCCGTTGTGGCCGCCCACCTCCGTTGGTGGAAAATCCACGTGTTTCCGTACCTCGACGACTGGCTCTTAAAGGGGTCCTCCTAGTCGCAGGTGCGGCAACATGTCGAGGTGGTTACGGACCTCTTCTCCCAGCTAGGCCTGCTTCTCAATGCCGAGAAATCCACCCTGGTTCCCACACAGAGGTTGGACTTCATAGGCGCGACCCTGGACTCTACTCAAGCCAAGGCTTACTTACCTCAGCCCCGCTTCCAGACTATCGTCTTGCTCATACGGAGCTTGCAGTCCTCCACAATCACCTCAGCTCGCACTTGCCTCACACTGCTGGGGCATATGGCCGCATGTACTTAGGTGACGAAGTATGCCAGGCTCCGAATGAGGCCCTTCCAAACATGGCTTCATTCAGTATTCCGCCCGGGCAGGGACCACCTAGATGTGTTGGTGACAGTCCCCTCCGACCCTCTCCGCTCCCTCGACTGGTGGCTGACCCCATCTCTAGTATGCGCGGGGATGCTGTTCCATCCACAGCCACCGTCGATGACTCTAACAACCGATGCATCATCCCTGGGGTGGGGGGCCCACTTAGGGCACCTACATACCCAGGGCCTCTGGTCGTCCCAAGAGCTGTCACTCCACATAAATGTCCGGGAGTTGAGGGCAGTCCGCCTCACCTGCCAGGCGTTTCAACAACGTCTGCATGGCCGTTGTGTTTCCATACTCAGGGACAACACAACGGCCATGTACTACATCAACAAACAGGGGGGAACCCATTCGTCTCCCCTATGTCAGGAAGCCATTCGACTCTGGGACTTCTGCATAGCCCAGTCAATAGATCTGGTGGCATCCTTCTTCCCAGGGGTCAGGAACACACTGGCGGACAGACTCAGCCGATCCTTCCTATGCCACGAATGGTCGATCAGACCGGATGTCATCCATTCCATCTTCCAGAGGTGGGGATTTCCCCGCATAGACCTCTTCGCGACCAAGTCCAACAGGAAGCGCCAGGAGTTTTGCTCCTTTCAAGGTCTCTCTCCCAGGTCAATCACGGACGCATTCCTCCTGCCATGGACCCACCACCTATTGTATGCCTTCCCTCCGTTCCCTCTGGTGCACAAAGTCCTGTTGAAACTACGCAGGGACAAAGCGCATCTAATCCTGATCGCACCTGCGTGGCCCAGACAGCACTGGTTCACCGCCTTGCTGGACCTGTCTGTGGACCCCCCAATCCCCCTCCCTCTCCACCCAGACCTGATCACGCAGGATCACGGCAGGCTCCGTCACCTGGACCTACGAGCCCTACACCTCACGGCATGGCTCCTGCATGGCTGAACATGGCGGAGCTCAGCTGCTCCACACCGGTCCAGCATATCCTCCTTAACAGCAGGAAGCCTTCCACTCGCTCAACGTACAAGGCCAAGTGGAAGCGCTTCTCTTGCTGGTGTGCTACTCAGAGTATGAACCCTACGCAGGCCCCCATTCCCACGGTCCTAGACTACCTCTGGTACCTTAAGCAGCAGGGCCTGGCGACATCCTCCTTAAAGGTGCACTTAGCGGCCATATCCGCCTTTCGACCAGGAGAGGGGGGCCGCTCCGTATTCTCCCACCCCCTAGTCGCTAGATTTGTTAAAGGCCTGGAGCGTCTCTACCCCCCCCCGTACGCTGCCCTGCTCCTACCTGGGACCTTAATTTGGTCCTAAACAGGCTCACGCTCCCACCATTTGAGCCACTGGCGACTTGCTCGCTCACGTACCTGTCATGGAAGACGGCCTTCTTGGTGGCCATTACATCGGCCAGGCGGGTCTCCGAGCTGAGAGCTCTCACAGTGGACCCTCCCTACACCGTCTTCCATAAGGACAAAGTACACCTGCGACCCCACCCGGCGTTCCTCCCTAAGGTTGTGTCTGCCTTCCATACCAACCAGGACATCTTCCTCCCGGTCTTCTTCCCGAAGCCACACTCTTCTCGGAGGGACCAGCAGCTACACTCCTTAGATGTACGCAGAGCGCTCGCTTTCTACATTGAGTGAACAAAGCCGTTCCAGAAGTCTCCTCAACTGTTTGTGGCAGTCGCAGAACGGATGAGGGGTCTACCAATCTCCTCTCAGAAGATTTCCTCCTGGGTGACTGCATGCATTCGCGCATGCTACGATCTAGCTCGTGTCCCCGCTGGCCACCTCACGGCACATTCCACGAGAGCTCAGGCGTCGTCGGCAGCCTTCCTGGCGTATGTGCCCATCCAGGAGATATGCCGTGCAGCGACCTGGTCATCGGTCCACACATTCACCGCACACTATGCACTAGTCCGACAATCAAGAGATGATGCGGCCTTTGGCGTAGCAGTTCTAAGTACCGCCACATCTCACTCCGACCCCACCGCCTAGGTAAGGCTTGGGAATCACCTAACTGGAATGGATATGAGCAATCACTCGAAGAAGAAAAGACGGTTACTCAGCTTTGTAACTGTTGTTCTTCGAGATGTGTTGCTCATATCCATTCCAAACCCACCCTCCTTCCCCACTGTCGGAGTAGCCGGCAAGAAGGAACTGAAGGGTGGCCGGGTCGGCTGGGATATATATTGGGCGCCATAGCGGCGCCACTCCAGGAGGTGCCCAGCCGACCCGCCTGGGTTGCTAGGGTAAAAGTTTCTCCGACGAACGTGCACGGGGCACGCACACACCTAACTGGAATGGATATGAGCAACACATCTCGAAGAACAACAGTTACAAAGGTGAGTAACCGTCTTTTTTATTAATCTCTCTTCATACAGAAGCTGTTCCATATCCCTAATCATTTTTGTTGCCCTTTTCTGTACCTTTTCCAATTCCAATATACCTTTTTTGAGATGGGAAGACCAGCTCTGCACGCAGTATTCAAGATGTGGGCTTACCATGAATTTATATGGAGGCAACATATTTTCTGTCTTATCATCTATCACTTTCCTAATGATCCCCAACATTCCAGCTCCTGAAGGGAATGTATCATTGTGAGATTGCAGCTGAAGGGCTGTTTATATCTACATGGGTACGAATGTCTATGCTGTCACTGTGGCATTAGAATTACACGAGCAGGGGAGTTGTGTTGCTCTGAAAACAGAATAACTATGCTAGTAAAAGTGGAGGCTTTCGTCAGAGATAAAATAAGGCCAAATGTTTTCCAGGTTGTGCTGAAAAAAGATGAATTTTGGTCCAGTCATCATTAACTTAAATAATTTTGTATCATCTGCTAACTTTGCCACCTTCCTGCTCTCACCTTTTCTAAATAATAAATATATTAAAGAACATGGGATCCAATATGGAGCCTTCAGGTTCCCACTCTTAACCTTTTGCTGATGAACCTTCACCATTTATTCCTACTTTTCATTTCTTGTCTCTTAGCCAGTTTTTGATCCATGACAGTACTTTGCCTGTCACCCCATAACTACTGCAGAGTTTCTTTAATTGTCTCTTGCTGGGGATTTCATCTTAACACCCCTAAGCTCTCAATCCATTTTACTGGCTTTGCCAGGGTTCTGTCTGTTTCCAGAAGTGTATCCTTTTGTCTCTGTTACCCTCTGGAGTCTTGCCACTTAGCTGTGCTGGTTTCCTGCTTTCCTTCCTCTTTCCCTTGTGAGGCTGCCCTTGTTTTCTGAAGTTGCTTCCAGGCCAGATGTGTAGACTTCATTTATGCAGAAATGTACTTCTGGTTGTAGCTGATACAGCAGATCCGGTGATGGGAAATTATTGGCATGATGAATTTTAACAGTCACAATAAATTAACCATAGTATTTTTTAACAAGATGAGAGAACTGAGCTCCAGTTCATTTATGACTTAGGGCCAAGTTCAGTGCCTTTGGAAGAGATGCTAGTTCTAGTAACCCAGTGTCCCGCTAGTACCAATCTCACATGTGTTATTGCTTTTAAAGGGGAATTCAGTGAAGCCAACCACACACACATATAAGTTTGTGTCCAGGGAAGGAGCGAAACAAGATCATCAACATACAGATTCTTTATCTTGGGTAAATCTGTGTCTTTATATTATAATACGTGATAGTTTTGCTGGTAGTGAGTGAGATGGGTAATCACAGAATCATAGGATATCAGGGTTGGAAGGGACCTCAGGAGGTCATCTAGTCCAACCCCCTGCTCAAAGCAGGACCAATTCCCAACACCCTATCTATTCCAACACTCTATTTTTGATGTTCATATCTTTCTGAACAACTTTATTTTGGGCTGAAATTTCCCAGCACTTAAATAATAGGGTGATAGGTACTGTACAAAAACTTTAGTGGATAGAAACATCTCAGTCCAGCTCTATATATTAACTAACCCCTTTGCTGGAAAGAACACCTCTGAGCAATACGCAGTTTTGAGTCACCACCAAATATTTAAAGGCTCCAGAATTGCGGTGGGATACAGTGCCTCATGCTTCTCAGGCCTACCAACAAGGCTGTTGAAATATACTTTTCAGCACCTTGTGTTTGAAATAACAGTGCTCCATTTCCTGATGTTCTGAGTGGTCTAATTAAGTAGAAGGCACTATATATCCTCTCTTACTATAATGTAAGCGTATTTTCAAAATAAAGAACTTTTCCATGTATGCAATATTAATTGTTTGGATTTTGAATCTTAATATTGTAAGTGGAAAGTTTTTTTTAACCGACCGTGTTTTATTCTTCTAAAATGGGAAGCTTGTAAAGAGCAGCAAGATGGACGACAAACAACCCTCAAATGCAGAACGGGATGTACCAAGCCATCAAACCTCCCTTCGTTTAGCCTCCTGGAATCAGCCTCCCCTGGATCCTGTTGAAGAGGAACTGTTCAGCGACTCCCAATCAAAGGTAGCGCTCTGATCCATAATTTTAGGTCTGGTCTACACTGGGGGGGACGGCTATTGATCTAAGTTACACAACTTCAGCTACATGAATAACGTAGCTGAAGTTGATATACTTTGATCGACTTACCGTGGTGTCTTCACCGCGGTGAGTCGACTGCTGCCGCTCCCCTATCGACTCTGCCTGCACCTCTCGCCGAGGTGGAGTACAGGAGTACACGGGAGAGTGCTCGGGGGTCGATTTATCGCGTCTAGACTAGTCGTGATAAATCGCCCCCCGCTGAATCGTTCGCTGCCCGCCGATCCGGCCTGTAGTGTAGACATAACCTTAGTTATGCCTTGCAGGGTCCTAGAGCTTGGGCCCGAGCCCAGAAGTCTAGACAGCAATGAAACAGCGCTGCAGCCTGAGCCCCGTGAGCTGAGTCGGCTGGCATGGGCCAGCTGCGGGTTTGTCTTTGCTATGTAGACATACCCATACAACTTACTATTTTTTTCCCCTGTGAGGTAATTATGCTTTGTAATCAAGCTTGTCTCTCTCAAACTAGACAGATTAAGCTCTTCAAGTCTCTCACGGTAA
Source organism: Gopherus flavomarginatus (assembly GCF_025201925.1). Taxonomy (NCBI): domain Eukaryota; kingdom Metazoa; phylum Chordata; order Testudines; family Testudinidae; genus Gopherus; species Gopherus flavomarginatus. Next base: position 151,071,641 of record NC_066619.1, read on the forward strand.
GTGATTTACTCCAAATCATTTTTGTGGCTCCCTTCTACACTTTCTCCAATTTTTCAACATCCTTTTAAAAATATGAACACCAAGATTGCACAAAGTATCCAGTTTCAGTCTCATTAATACCATTTACAGAGGTCAAAATCCCCTCCCTACTCCTCCTCACTGCTCCCCTTGTTTATGCATCCAAGGATTACGTTAGCTCTTTTGCTGTAATGTTGCACTGGGAGTGCCTATTCAGAAGATAAGGCAAGTTCCCTATATAAGATCTTACATGTTAGCAAAAAATCTACTGTGAGGCTAACAAACCAAACAGACTCGTAAGCTGTCACTTACTATCTTTAGTACCTTCTCACCATTTAGGAATATTGGTTGCGTACTTAATTCAGTTTCTTTATACATTAAAATACTTGATCCTTTTTGTAAGAATATGCTGTTTAAACTCGGATCTATAGTAATTAATGTTGTTTCTTTTATAATGTGGTAAGACCTAAAGGCTTCAGCCAGGTTGGGTCCAATTGTGCTAGGTGCTGTACAAATATATAATAGTTCCTGCCCCAAAGAGTTTACATTCTAAAAACAGTGCACCAAGTTTTGTCAGCCACTGATTATTTACAATTATTGTGAAAGCAGAATTTAGTGAAAGTCCAGTCACTTCAGTGGTACCGATTTCACTGAGTAGGAAGCTTACCCGCCCATCCCCCCTTCACTAGCCTTGCTAGTGTCTTGTTTGTATAGAACTTCTTACAATACTTGGTGTTAACCTCCACAGAAATGTAAATAGGGAAGTGTTGGTGCATTGTGGCATCTTTGGTTAGCAGAACGTCTTAGTCTTCCTTTATTTTTAACCATCAGGAGTCTCCCTCTCTGCCCTAAAGATGCCAGACTCCATCAATTTATATACAGTAATACTCTGCCACAATCTAGCATCTCATAAAAGATCTTATAAGACCCTGATCTTATAAAGTAGGGAGCATACTGGGTTTCCAGTCTTGGCTCGTAGCTTGATAGGGAAGCATGCAGATCCCAATCCACCTAAGGTCTTTTTGCTTTTCTTCATGTGTATCATCCTTTTCTTTTTGTCCTCGCCTTTGTGGTGCCTCTAAGAACATGCTAGTGGTGCTGCTTTGGGTATGGCTGTTTCAGTTCCAGCCGGTCTCATTAGCAAAGGAATAGCTGTTAGTCCTGCCAATCAGAAATCATTTTACTCTGCAAGCAGGAAGACAGCCCAACCCAATCTGGATCCAACATTGAATCACTTAGCAGTCTGGAGTTCGGATCACAGTTCCCACTCCCTGCCCAAAATAAGGGTTTGGATGAGGTTCTTTAGAATCCAGAGTTAACTACAGTGAATGTATTTTCTTGGTTTTATCGAGTCCCACTCACACTGGAGACTTTCTGTCCTTAACCAAGCCACACTTAGAGTTCTGAAGTGTCTCACCCCATCTTGCCTAATCTCTCTCTCTCGTTCTTATACTGTGTCCATCTTCATGGTACAGCGTCAGCACCTTGAGATGGAGTGTGATCTGGAGCAGTATTTCTCAGCAACTGTTCCGTAGACGGGTGCTGGTCCCTGAGAGCTCCCTAATGCTGTTTAATAAGCCAGCAAGCTGGTCCTTGGTGCCAAAAATGTTGAGAAACACTGGTCTAGAGGAGTGAACACAGGATTAAGAGTGAAGAGCTCCTCTCTTCTTATCCACATTCCTCCAGCGAGTCTGTTCCCACTAGGAAAAAGGTACTTTTTAAAATCGGGTAACTCACGTTCGTTGATGTGCCTGCAAATGCTACGTGCAACCTGCTGTAGACACAGTTTAACACCTGGACAGTGGTGGGCTACCCTAGGTTACATGGCTTTAATTCTGTTTCTCCATCGGTAAATGGGGATATAGCCTGACTAGCTGATGGTCAGTGAGGTTTGTGCAGTGCTTTGGACATACAGAGTAATTTAAGTGTTGAAGCACTGTGCATGGCAGGGGGTGTGGCAGCTTTAGAGCTGATGTAGTCAGTGGGTGGAGAATGGCCCATCTTTTCTATTCCTATCCCACACGTTTGGGAGAAGGCTTCAAAATCCCACAGAGGGTGGCTAGAGTCCCAGCTCGCTCCCCCCGGGGAGTCGCTGGGGTTCACGTTCAGGAAGCTGAGAGCCAGGTGTGTGAGTGAGGATGGTTTGTGGAGAAGGTCACTGCCTAGATCTCTGTGGGGCACTGAGGTAGAATTGAGTAGTGGGCCCCTGCCCTGACTAGTATGGGGCTGAGAGGATGCATCCTTCCTTGGACCTGTGGGAAGTTGGGTGTTGGGTTCTTGTCCAGCTTCCTGAGGGATGCTGAGGAGGTTGTGGAGGGAGAAGCTCTCTGGGTGAGCTACTTGAGGTCTTGGGGAGAGGATTCCCTGTCCGGGCACTCTGGCTGGGGTAGGGGAGTCCCTGCCTAAGTTGCTTGGGGGAGGGAGGGTTGAAGGGAAAGGAATTCCTTGCCCAGGCTGTTGGGGGCAGGGGAATTTGGGAAGTGGGCTCTGCCCATCCCATGTGGGGTGAGGGAGAACCTCCCCCTTACAATCTGAAGGTGACTCTGCCTGACTTGTGGAAATTTTATGCCATAATGGTGGAATGTTTGCTTAAATGTCCAGCTTTCACACGATGAAACCTGGGCTTTCCCACTTCGCCATAGCAGGGTAGATGGGGGATGGAGAGAGGTGGTTCCTGTAATAATTGGGCTGTAGCTATTTCAGGGCTTTGAAGAAGAGAGAGAGCCTGAAACGTACCCAGAATTTTATTAGCAGCCAGTGCATGGTGAGGAGCAGTCAAGAGCCAGGCCCCTGCATGCTGCATCCAGGCACCAAGCCTGGTTTACCTCACATTCTGATTACTTCGGTCATTCCTAACCTGCAGAAACCATTGTTTCCTTCTCAAGCTTATACACCTCAACAACCAAAACTTACCCAGCTTCTCGTTGTTCTAATTGGACAGGGTCAAACTGGTGGGGAGTGGGAGCGGGGGATGGGTGGCAACACACAAAATAAGGCCTGCCCGTGAATCACCAAAATGAGATGTGCTCACTGTCTTTTGTGCAACTTTTGACCCCTCTCTTGGGCTTGGTTACTCTTTTTGGTGGGGCGTATACATGCTTATGGCTCTGCTGGTCTCCATGGGTTTGAGAGGGGGAATGTACATGGTGGTCTCCCATGACACCAAAAGGAGCTGTCACTCACAGTAAATGGCACAGATCTGTAACCCTCCCTCCCCTCCCCATGTCATGACAAAAGAGAAATACTGAATGTCAGCATTTAAATCATCACCCCCGGCCCTCTGCCTTATCCCCTCACTGAGCTGAGTCGGGCAGGAGGATTGTTCCAAGCTCTCTGATGACTCTCATAGATGTTGCTGCCTCGGTTACACGAATTCGTATTTTTGGGTTTTCTTTGCAATCATAACAGCTAGAGACTGCCCTCCCCCCACCCCTTTTTTTTAAACAAAAGCTGAGATTCTGAAGAACAGCCTAACAGCTTCAGTGAGGTGCTGGTATGCGATACTGGCATGTGCCAGCCCATTCCGAGTCCTGGCTCCCGTTGTTGCTCTGGTGGTGGACTGTACTTCATGTTCACTGGAGTTGTTTTAAAAACGTGCACCTTTTCCTCATAAGGAGTGTTTTAAATCTTACAGTAAGGTAACATATATTTACATTTCTCCAGATGAGCATGATTTTTATTGTTCAGTTGAGGAGCGGAATAGTCCATATGATTACTGTGTAACGTGTATGATATGTAAGGCTATGTTTTAGTCACAGGTATTTTTAGTAACAGTCATGGACAGGTCACAAACCATAAACAAAAATTCACGGCCCGTGACCTGTCCATGACTTTTACTAAAAGTACTTGCTGTGACTAAAACTTGGGAGAGGGGCCGCGGGTGCTCTGGGGCGGAGGGTGTGGCCCAGAACCCCCGCTAGTGCTGCGGGGGGGCTGCAGCTGCCGCCTGGGACCCCTGCTGGGCAGTGGGGAGGATTGGCGGGGCTGGCAGGAGCTTCCTACCTGGCTCCATGTCCCTGCAGCTCCTAGGTGGCAGGGGTCAGGGCAGGGAGGGCTCTGCTGCTTCTGCCACAAGTGCCGGCTGCCACAGCTCCTGTTGGCTGGAAACCGCAGCCAATGGGAGCTGTGGAGGTGGGCCCTATGGGGGTGGCTGGAGACCCCTCCACCACCTAGGAGCTGCAGGGTGGCCATGCCAGTGGGAGCTGGGGAACCCCTCAGCCTTAGGTAAGCGCCCCCTGGACTCCGCAACCCCTGAGCCCCCTCCCCACACCCAAACTGCTGCTGCTGGCCCAGGGACTGCCTGGCTCGGGCAGCCCCTGAGCCAGCACCAGCCGCTGCAGAGGTCACGAAAAGTCATGGAATCCGTGACTTCCATGGCCGACTCACAGCCTTAAGTATATGTTATACTTATCTCCTTCCAGACTCAGCCTGCAAAAAGGAAGTTACCAGGATGGTTTGGAACTTCAAAGGGAACAGATTCTTCCATTACTACTGGGAAGAAATCCAAAGTGGGAGCAAAAAAAGGTCTTTTTGGTTGAACTTGGAAATATCAACAACTTTCTTTTTTAAAGAAGCTCAGAGAGAGCATATAATATAAGCATTCTGGCTCTACTGGCATTCAGAATGGAGTTGCAAGCACTACATTACAGATGGTTTATTTTTAGTTTCCAGGACAACTAGCATTCTGAAGGACATGTTCATTTGTTCACAGTTGAAACCATTACTGAGCTTGGGCTGGAACAACTTGTCAGTGTGTGGGGAGCAGCCACATAAAGCAGCAAGATCTTGAATTCAAGTACATAAAGAACTGACCCAAGGGTTAAATTAGGTCTTATTAATATTGTTTATAGAGGCTGTTTTCTACTTTCACTATTAGGATCAAACTTTCCAAGATTTTTACTGTCAGTTTATTATATTAGTACAGCAGTTCTCAAACTTCAGCAATCTGAGGACCCCCATTTTGATTTAAAATTTTGGGGACCTCTCAAGCCTCTCCACTCAGCCCTAGGCCCTGCCCTGTCTCCACTCCTTCCCCTAAGACCTCACCCCTGCCCCACTCCTTCCTGCCTCCCACTCACTCCATCCCCCCTCTATGTCTCACTCTCCCCTGCCCTCACTCACTTTCACCAGGCTGGGGCGGGGGGGTGCAGGAGGGGGTGTGGGCTTTGTCAGGGAGTTGGATGTGGGGTCTGGGCTGGGGCAGGGGTCAAGAAGGGGATGAGGGTGCAGGCTCTGGCCTGTGGTGCTTACCTCGGGCGGCTCCCAAAAGTGACCAGCGCATTTCTCTGGCAGTGTCACCTAGATGTGGGGGCGGGCAGGGGTCTCTGCATGCTGCCTGTGCCCCAGGTGCCACCCTGTAGCTCCCATTGGCTGCAGTTCCTGGCCAATGGGAGCTGCGGAGTTGGCATTCCCCTTCCCCCCCTCCCAGGGCTGCCAGATATGCTAGCCACATCTGGGACCAGCATGGAGCCAGGGAGCCTGCCTTAACCCTGCTGTACCTCTGGAGGGGGAGGAGTTGATCAGTGGTGCCCGCAGACCCCCTGCAGTTCTCTCAGGGATCCCCAGGGGTCTGTGGACCCCAGTTTGAGAAATGCTGTATTAGTAGATTCCATTTATTACCATCTAAATGGAAATTTGGGCAACTTCTGTGAAGTTCTTTCCAGACCATCTCAGCTACTTATTGTTGTGCATTTACTTTCTCCATGAACACCTTCATAACCTTATTCTCATCAGTTGGCATTGAGTTTATTATGCAGGTGCTAAGTTTTTACAGTGTCTTCTTTTTTTTTTTTTAAGGATGGTAGTAGGCATGGAAGAATGTGGAATATGGGGGATGCTGCAGATGGTTCAGTGCCACCATATTAATAAGTGTTATCTTGCTGCTAATACATATTATGCCAGCTCAGCATTCTGCATCTACTAATGTTAGATCTAGTTTGATCTGATAATACTGTGCGGTATATCTGATGTGAGATATACTGTATGGAATTCACTATATTACTGTTGAATTTTGAAAAAATTATATATATGGAAAAATGTGATATACTTTTAAAATTGCCATTATGTACTTTGTACTTTGATGTGTTTTTTATAATAAAATGCTGCATAACGGTACTTACAATGCATATAGTTTATTGTTGATTTATTTCTGTAATTCTGTTCATTTACCTTTTTTGAGAAATCAGACTTGTTTGTAATTCCAAGCATCAGTTATATGAGATGAAATTTCAATTGTTAAAATGTATGGATAGCATGGGTTGGATTTTTTTGAATTAGGGATCAATAAAAGTTAAAAATTCTGATTTGAAATGTAATGTCAAAATCAGCCTGCATACACCTGCAGCAGTAAGTTAGCTACCCACCAGAGATAGTATAAGATACAGGAAAATGTTTCATAGCATTGGGCAAAGCAAAACCTCACCCAAAGGAACAATACAGTACCATGCTGTTCTGGGGAAGGAGTGTGTCAGCCTAATAAACCAAAATCATGTTATCTGGTAAAGGCCTCTCATAGTAAAATAAACAAAGAGCAGCAACCTTTCCTGCATCTGTGCTTCCTGGCACACCAGTTCCTCTTCACTCCAGCAGACAAGTGTGGAAAAATTGTGATAACTAATTCTAATTACAATAGTTAAGAGAGAGTATGAGCCACTCCCACAAGGTCAACCTTCATCCTCCTTAGTCTGTGTGCTCTAGTTTAACACTGCGTGTGACTCAAGGAACTTCCACAGCTAATGTCTCCCATAGTTACTCCTGAGGGCATTCTGCACCAAAAAATTAAAAATTCTGCACATTTTTAAATTCTGAAAGTTTTATTTGTTAATAATTAAATGCAGAGGCTCCAGCATGGCAGTGAGGGATCACAGGCTACTGGCTGCACGGAGGTGGCAGATGACACTGCAGCGCCCCTGCCCCCCAGGACAGGGACTTGGTGATGACATTGCACGCAACCCTAACACAGTGCAAGAGTCAGGCTTGCTCCAGGAACACCCCTGGTCCCTGCCCCTCCACACCAGTTGCATCAGGTGTGGGCAGGCAGGCTTAGCCCAGCAGCATCCATGTGTGGAGGAGCTTAGTTTGGGGGGGGGGGATCCAGGTGTGGGGTTGGAGAGTTCTGTGGGGGGCAATCTGGATGCACAGGGGTTTATTTGGAAGTCCAGATTTAGAAGGGGGTCTGGGTGTGGGGGGAAGGAGCTCAGCAGGGGGGTAAAGCTGCTGTGGGAGTGGGGGTTGGGTGGGGGTCCAGAGGCAGCTAGTTGAGGCTCAGTGGGGTGGGGATGCAATGGGCCTGCTTAATGGTTGAGTCCCAGCTGCTGCTGCTGCCACTGAGGGGATGCCACATGCCAGGCTCCTGCTTCCTGTCTCCCCACTTGCCTCTTTGCCTTCCCATGCGGGGTGCCCAGCACACACACAAGGGGATAACAACCAGCATGAGGACCCAGGAGCTGACATCCAGCCGCCGTCAGTGAGCCAGAATGGCATCCTCACCGCTCTCCACCACCCTGCATCTCTGCTCACAGAAATGGCGGGGGGCCTGTGGCATGTGACTCCATATGCCTCTACTGGGGGGGGGGGGCAGTGCCCCTCTGCTCTTCCAACTGTACCCGTGAACATCCCCCCCCCGTGATTTACTCTCTGCTGGCTGCTCTGGCCCCTGCACTGCTGGGCCGGGGGCATGGCCGCTTTGGTGGCTTCCCTGTCATTTTCTGTGGGGAAGCGAAGGGAGCTGCGGGGGCAGGAATTCTGCGTGTGCCCCGCGGGACAGCCCCGCCCCCGCAGTCACACGGAGGCTGTTCCCCTTCTGGAAGCAGTTTCACTCCGCGCGCGGCTGGTGAAATCGAAGCGTAGAACTCACACCAGCCCTGTGAGAGCGCGGGACTCACACCCCCCCCCCCGGAGCCGGGCACCAACTGACTCTGGGGGCCGCCTCAGGAAGCACCGGGGCGGAGAGCCCAGGCAGCGCCCACTGGCACCTACCGCTCCTCGGCTGCCTAGGGAGCGGCGGCGGGGTTCCGGGTCCGCCCCTGTGCAGCCCCGCGCTCCTGCGTTGCTATCGTAACCGAGTCTCGCACTTCCGGCGGCAAAGGGCCCGCACGTCAGCGCGCGGCGCGGGTTCGCCGACGGCCGCGCGGGGCATGACGGGAGGAGCGGCTGGCGCCGCTGGGCCAATAGGAGAGCGGCAGCCGCGGCTGGCGCCTGCTGCGTCGCTTCCTGCTCCCCGGTGCCCGCCCGTCCCGCGCGTCGGGCGGCCTCGCTCGCGGGTGAGTTCTCGTGCGCGAGCCGGGCGGTTGGAGCGGGGCGGCCAGGGAGCGCGAGGACTCACCCCTCCCCCACCGAGCTGCACGGGCCAGGGGGGGCCCTGTCTGTCCCCCCCCCACCGAGCTGCACGGGCCGGGGGGGCCCTGTCTGTCCTCCCCCCCCACCGAGCTGCACGGGCCGGGGGGGGCCCTGTCTGTCCTCCCCCCACCGAGCTGCACGGGCCGGGGGGGCCCTGTCTGTCCTCCCCCCCCACCGAGCTGCACGGGCCGGGGGGGCCCTGTCTGTTCCCCCCCCCCCACCGAGCTGCACGGGCCGGGGGGGGCCCTGTCTGTCCTCCCTCCCCCCCCACCGAGCTGCACGGGCCGGGGGGGGCCCTGTCTGTCCTCCCTCCCCCCCCACCGAGCTGCACGGGCCGGGGGGGGCCCTGTCTGTCCTCCCTCCCCCCCCCACCGAGCTGCACGGGCCGGGGGGGGCCCTGTCTGTCCTCCCTCCCCCCCCCACCGAGCTGCACGGGCCGGGGGGGGCCCTGTCTGTCCTCCCTCCCCCCCCACCGAGCTGCACGGGCCGGGGGGGGCCCTGTCTGTCCTCCCTCCCCCCCCACCGAGCTGCACGGGCCGGGGGGGGCCCTGTCTGTCCTCCCTCCCCCCCCCACCGAGCTGCACGGGCCGGGGGGGGCCCTGTCTGTCCTCCCTCCCCCCCCCACCGAGCTGCACGGGCCGGGGGGGCCCTGTCTGTCCTCCCTCCCCCCCCCACCGAGCTGCACGGGCCGGGGGGGCCCTGTCTGTCCTCCCTCCCCCCCCCCACCGAGCTGCACGGGCCGGGGGGGGCCCTGTCTGTCCTCCCTCCCCCCCCCACCGAGCTGCACGGGCCGGGGGGGGCCCTGTTTGTCCTCCCTCCCCCCCACCGAGCTGCACGGGCCGGGGGGGGCCCTGTTTGTCCTCCCTCCCCCCCACCGAGCTGCACGGGCCGGGGGGTCCCTGTCTGTCCTCCCTCCCTCCCTCCCCCCCACCGAGCTGCACGGGCCGGGGGGGGCCTGTCTGTCCTTCCTCCCCCCCACCGAGCTGCACGGGCCGCGGGGGGGCCTTGTCTGTCCTCCCACCCCCTCGTGCTCCACGGGCCGGGGGCGGGCCCTGTCTGTTCTCCCTCCCCACCCCACCAAGCTGCACGGGCCGTGGGGGGGGGGGGGGCTGTCTGTCCTCCCTCCCCCCACCCCCGAGTTGCCCTGGCCGGGGGGGGCCCTGTCTGTCCTCCCTCCCCCCACCCCCGAGTTGCACGGGCTGGGGGGGGGGGGCCTGTGTGTCCTCCCTCCCCCCACCCCCGAGCTGCACGGGCCGGGGGGCGGCACTGTCTCTTCTCCCCTTGCCCCAGCTGCACGGGCCGGGGGGGGGAGGTGTTGTCTGTCCTCTCCCCATCGAGCTGCATGGGCTGATGGGGCCCTGTCTGTCCTTCCCCCCGCAAGCTGCACAGGCCTCCTCCCCCATCCCCCCCCGAGCTGCATGGGAGGGTGGGGAGGGGGTTGTCTGTCCTTTTCCCTCCTAGAGCTGCATGGACTGGGGCAGATTTCCACCACCCACCTCCCGCCGTGGGCTGGGAGGATTCCTCCAACCCCTCCCCCCAACTGCACGGGTTGGGGGGGCTCTCCCTCTTCCATTCTCCCCCCAGACCAGCGAGAGGGGATCCCCTGCCATCTCTCTCTCTCCTCACACACACAGCTGCATGGCCCACAGTGGATCTCTCCTGTCCCCTCTCTCTTACATAGAAGTGAGTAGGCCAGCAAAGACCTTCCCCGTCCCCACAGCTGTATGTTCCCAAGGGGACCCCTTCCTTCCCCCCTACTCACAGACATCAGGCGTGGGTCTTGCTGTTGTGCATAAACAGTCCCAGCATAGTTGCAAAGGAGTGGATGGGGCCCACGGGAAAGCTCTCTGCGAACCTGTTGCTGTAGCCATGTCTCTACTGCTCTAACTGCAGAAGACAGTAGGGTTCATGGGTTTGCTACTTGTTGCCAAGCGTCACCCAAACCAGACCTGCTGTAGTCATTTTTATAATGGGAGTGCTGAGAGCCATTGATCTAAACTGCAAACCCTGTCTGTAATGGAAACCACTTCAAACCACCTATGACTCAAACATCACCTTAGTGGACAATCGTGTGTGGTTCCTACCGAGGCCCTCACCCAGTCCTTGGCCTTCTTACTGTCGTGGTGGCTGGGATTTTAAACGTTTCTTGTTCCTTGTCCTACATGAGACACCCCCACATGCTCCAGGGGGACCTGACAGATGGACTAGATGCTTACGCCTTGTCGATGCACAAAGTAAACCAAACTCTGAAAAATAAAGCTAAGAAAACTAATCTTCTCTTTCTGTTAATTGAGTGTTTGTAACAATAATAGAACATAAAAATTCAGACAAGTGATTAAACTGACGGTGTCCTTTGTAAATATCCATGAGCACTGGAAAGTATGAAGCACAGAGTGAAGGGAGTCCCCACCTGTATTCAGTGCTTTTATCCCTATCCCTCCTGTGTAGCCTCTAATGTAAGGTCAGGGAACTTATGTGATGATATTGCATCTCATTCACATCTTGAGCCCTGTGGGGGTCTTGGTGATTTAGACTGCAACTGGGATATCTAGTAACATTTTCCATCTATACATTTCAAGGCAGTCGTGGAAACCCTCCCCATCTCCATACAGACACACACAGCTAGATGGGCATAGGATGGGAGGCGCACACATACACCCACCACAGTCTGCGTCCACAAGCAATCCAAGCAGCTCATAGATAGTAAGTTGCTAATATAGTTGTAAAATATCCTGTGCTTGTTGTAAAGGTCCTGTAATGGGGCCGTTGCATGGACTGTAACTGTCTTTGGTTGTAAACTATTTTCTCGTTAAGCGAAGGCAAACTGAAAAACATTCTGTGAGTGTGTACGTTGAGGTGGCCAACGTGTGGCTCTGGAGCCACATGTGGCTCTTCAGAAGTTAATATGCGGCTCCTTGGGCTGCTCACTGCTCAACCCCTGGCTCTGCCACAGGCCCTTTCCCCACTCCACCCCTTCCCGCCCCCTCCCCTGAGCTTGCTGTGCCCTTGCTGCATGCCAGGAAACAGCTGATCAGGAGGTGCAGGGAGGGAGCGGGAGGTGCTGATTGGCAGGGCTGCCGGTGAGTGAGAGGTGCTGGGTGCAGGAAGCTGACATATTACTGTGGCTCTTTGGCAATGTACAGTGGTAAATTTCTCAGGCTCAGGTTGGCCTCGGCTG